>NC_143014.1:433641391-433960028 GCF_055824585.1 Amblyomma mixtum
TTTGCGTCAAATTCGATGGGAAAATGTGTAATTAAGCGTAATTAACACTTAAGATCCACGAAAGATGTATAACTTGGGTATCGATATAACCACGGGAACGGTGTGACGTCACATCCACCGGAAGTCGTCACGGCATAGTGTCCTCGGCTTTCGCCTCTCAACACTTCAGTTGCCAAAGTGTCCTCGCAATTTTTTATTACGCCTCTGTAGACATTCTATTTCGAGCTAATGAATTTCTTCCCAGTGGTGCTTGGGGGACTAATAATTCAGCGGGGTCGGCGTGTTTTATCGCTATTTGTTCGGCGATTGCCATGTGTGAGACGGAAGGTAACTTACGCCACTCGAATCGCAGAGGTTCACAGGTCCACCGACGCACTGAAAGGGCGATCACATGTGTCAGAACCGTGCGATGGAATCCTTGCTGTAGCCGCCCGATTCTCATGCAAGGTTTGCAGCATATCTCAATAACCCTAACCTCGCGAAAGTCCAAAGGACCGTACGGTGCCCGCTCAGCTCACTGTGTATGCGCCACAAAGGTTTATATCGTTTTATTTACTATACAACCATTTTAACCCCTCTCACCCCATTGGAAACAGGGGAAAAAATACAGAACAATAACTGAAGTACTTAGAAAAAACAGTGTTTATGTTATGACTCCGTACTTAGTCCTTTATTAGACATGCATGCTCTAGTTTTGTCCTGAAGTTTAGCATGCGGCATTGCGCGTTTCAACTTCTGTTGTCAGAGGACATGACTCTTTGGAGTTGATTCACATATTCGCGATTTGTGTACGAACCAAAGTTCCAACTACTAGCAACCACAACGCCTAAATGTTTCAGCTTACGGCACTTTTGGTTGACGAACATTGCGAGAATTAACTGCATGCAGGCTTTCTATTTGTTACGGGCGTTAAAAAAGATTTACTAGAGCTGATTCGCGGCCCAGATCGATGCAGGTTTTTAAATATTGTTCAATGACTAACTAAACTATAATTTATTATTCCCAATTCTTACGCGACTAAACAAAAGACAATCGTCCGCCAGCAAAGTGTATACTTGAGGCGATGCCTTAACATGTAGCTCGGAAAGTAAAAAAAAAAACGCTATGATATATGGTGAAGAAGCTGGAAACATACGCTCGAGATGTTGAAGACATCACTCAGGTTGAAGCTGAGGCAGTTGGTAGCTGCAACAAAGGAGACACATTATACACAGCGGGAAAAGACAATCTCCAGCGAAAAATGAGCGATGGGAGACTCAGTTCACCCGTATGCTTCTTTTCAAACAAAGGCTCTCATTACTGAAACGCAAAGGCAAAGAAGACTTTTTTTTAACTGACTGGTGCGTTCTAATAGTCTATAATCCTGCTTTCGGTACTCCTGTTGCCGGCGTACAGGTGTAGCTCGGATTTAGTAGATACCAGGAAGAGCTGCTTGCTGTTGCTTGCAGCTGGCTTTCTGTTTTTCAATTCGCATTCAAAATCCGCGTTCTTTCGAAGGGGGGACACACAATTCATTCCATCATTTAAAATGTGGCCCCGCGTATGAAAATGTCATCTTAGTCTTTTGAGAACGTTCACTTGTATAGATATTTGAAAACATTTTCACGAACTACGGGCGTCGTAGACTTCAATCCTCATAACTTACAGGCAGAAGTTCCCGGAACAATGGCGACCAAAGCAAGGACGAAGGCGATACTGCAGGTGTATGACACCATTTTCTCGATAGTATGCAGCAGATGCAAAGTGAGATACGTAGCAGTGTTTGTGTAGCCGGAAAGAAAAAGTTTACGTATATATAACATCTCTTAGGCTGTTTACACATGTTCAGCCTCTGACGTCACTCGCCGGAACATGCTGAGGCCGCCACTTCATCACAAAGCGGATCCTGCTTGTCGGTCCCACAGGCGCCGCTCATGAGCCCCATGTGCATGAAAAAATAAAAAAACAAACGACACATTTTTGCAGATGGATGAGCGGATGAGATAGCGGTGTCTCAGTGAGCCACTCATTCGGACGTGCTGGTGCAAATGAATCGTCAGCAGGCGGGGCAGAAGGCATTCGTAGAAAGCCGCGACTCAGTGAAAGAGGCTGATGGCTCCTGCGGAAGTGTGCGCTGACATTGGAAACAATCAGGAAGTATACCTGACAAATGATCTCTCACAACAGCAATAAGTTTTCTGAATAAATGGCAGTGCATTCGGGGGCTTTACAAAAGAAGAGAACCGGATGCTTTTCAAATGCAGCGCTTGGCGTAAAGATGGAGTGCATTTCAAAAAACAACCACATGTACCGCATGTGAAGGCTTCCTGTTTGGGAGGTGCGCTCGTTTGCAAAAACACTTCCCTTCTCGCTAAATCATTACAGCTCGGCGGCTGCGTTTGGAACCTTTCGAACAGATGCGGAAGATCCCTTACACTGTGATTAATTATGGACGTTAAATGCTGAAGTAATTTCTCCCACAATATATCGAATGCTCTGTTAACGCGTCTGACTAGTATATATGCTAGTCTTTTGGTTAATATACCGGCCTTTGTTAATTTAAAAAACAGACAAAGATTTTTTACTTGAATGTGTTTTTTGTTTTTACTTACATTTCTGCCATTGTACTTGTAAGTCTTGTGTGCTTTTCTGACTGCACATGAGTGCTATTTTTTCTTTGAGAAATGGTGCTGGCCTTTGTCAAACCATTACTGGCTTTTTGCTAACACCTAGCATCATCACGAGTATATATATATTTTTTTTGTTGTTGAGTGTGAAACAAAGTGGCTTACCGTATGTAGAACCTATGATGTCTGCGAAGTAAGATGTTCCGTGAAAACAGAGCACGGTGGCAGGATTTAGTACGCTGTCAGCATGCAGGAAGCTGGTTTTATTTAGTCACTATTTACAAACATCTAAACATTCACCAGTCCATCAGTCTATTGCGTAATTTTTACACCACGCTACAATACTAACAGCAGTCAGTCTGCTTTCATTTCCTTGCTTGCTACCAAAGATTCCACAAGGAGATAAGGTGCCCGTTGGCAGTAAAACGGCGGCTGAGTAGGTCGCGAGAAACCATTGTGTAATATCAGACATTCAGCTTTTCTACGTGAGTGTGCGCATCGAAGAAAAACTCCAGTGTTGCTAATTGTAAATTTCTCGCGTACACACATGGATTCACAATGCAAGGCAAAACAGGACAGGGAGTACAATTTTAAGCCATTCTGAAGACTATCCTCCATAAATTTTGTATTGTGAGCCAAGGACAACTCTGGGACTTATGTGAACCTTTTAAGGGGTACAGGAAAAATAATTAATTTCGAACGCAAACAAACGATACGATTTATTTCATGGCAGTAAGCAGATACCTTATAGGAAGTTTCAGTCGCAAGCGTTCAGGGGAACATTGCAAGATTTTGAATGTTGTCCGAGGAGCCGCTCGACATTTCCACCCGCATCGAGTGACGTCAGGGTGCCCTTGCACCAATTATTGCGACGTCACCAAATCCAATGGTTGTTCCCAGGAATAAGCAGTGATTGCCGGTGACGCCGACGTCACCAGTAATGTGGTAATCCAGGCTGGCCGGTCGGCCATGACGTCATGGTACACGCCAGAGCGGCGTCGTTCGAGGCCGAAACTCTGGTACAAAATTGTTTGTAATTAATTACTTACGCTATTCATTGGTGTTTTGAGCTCTTTTTTATCATTACTATTTCAAGGGGGAAAAAAGGACACACAGATACTATGTGTTGACATCTGACGATATGTAGAGAGGTGATCGAAGTGCAGCGAGAGATTAAAGGGACACTGCGGAGAACACCAGCTAATTTGTATTCTCAGTAAAAATTGATTATGTGGCTCTGTGCGGCCATGTTGATGTCTGTGTGGCAGCAAAAGACCCACTTATTACTGATATAACTACATTCATTGATTGATTGATTGTAAAACATTTTATTCGCCGGAAAGAGCTTGGTAAGAGGTGGCGTTAAGTGGTTGAGAGTACATAGGCCTCGACGACTTTGTCAGCCCACTCCACCGCCAAAACTTGCGTTCTGGGGTCAAAGCTAGCCAGCACGGTCTCCTACCGCTCAAAAGAAGGAGCGGTAACTACATCACCCGGAGGTGGCTCTATTTTGCAGTCCCACAGGATGTGATCGTAGGTGGCACGTTGGCCACAGTGTTTACAGTTTGGGTTGTAAAGATCTGGATAAATGTGCGCGAGGAGTGATGGGGTGCGTATCGATCTCGTCTGTAGACGACGCCACGTAACCTCTTGATCTTTAGTAAGTCTTTTGTCCGTAGGGGGGGGAAATCTCCTCTCTAGTTTAACATTCAAAAATTTTCGCGCCATATCATTCAAACTCGGGACGTAGAGACCGAAAAGTACTGCGTTACGATCGATTGCAAGTGAATGGCATGTTAGCCTAGCCTCTGGGATAGGCACCTAAAAATCGTGTCAACGCACCGCAGTTTACTTTGGAAACCTAGCGATGGTGGCGACACCTGTGTTTCATTTTTCGACCTTTTATATCTTATGATGAAGTGGCCTTTACGGTGAAATTAGCGCCTTTGTTACAATAATGACGAAAGTAGATGGGACCGAAAGGAAATAGATGAAGAGGTTCCCTCGCGGGAAAGACTTCCGCATGTACCACCCCAACAGACGGGATTCCGTCAGACCTTTGACTTCACTCTTAATAAAATGCGGTAATCAACTAATACGGGCGAAATTCAATTTGTCCTCGGAGTTTCTTTAAAACTACGACTAGTCAACGTACGAATAAGAATGAGTCAATAACCGATAATATCTGAAAAGTATGCAGATCTTTCCTTCTCTAAACTTAAAGTTGCGACCGATATTGCGAATGAGTTTATGTCTAGCGTTTCCTGCAAAGAGAATAACTGCCTCGCAATTTCGAAATACCTATGAAGGAAGCCAGCAGTCACTGAAACCACGAAAAGCACAGGGGAATGTTTCGATCTTTTCTTGCGGTGTTAATCAATGAGAAATGAATCGTTTAGTTACTTTTTTGCCCGAAGATAATTGGTTAGAAATGAGAAAAAACAACCCATGTCGGCGGTGGGATCCGTATTTCCGACCTCCGAATTTCGCGTGTGGTGCTGTATCAACTGAGCTGCGTCCAATCTTTGAGCTGCGGCTGTTCAATCTTCTACTTTCGGGAGGGTTTATGCTGCGTGTAACCGAATCTTTAGAATGTTCACCAGAGCCACCCTCGTTGTAATTTCTTCTTGCAAGTTATCTATTCCATCCGGACTGTTCAAGGCCTGCTGATGTCTTAGTGTTATCAGTAGGCAGCAGCTCTCTCACGACTGCTTCAGGTCCTTACGGGATACATCCGTCTGGAACCAAATTAATCACAAGTTAAATTCTCCAAACCTCTCCCCCGTTTGAACTGAGTGGATGGATCTCTACTGTGTTCAAGGTGATAAGTAAGTGTGCGTGGATTTGCACTTTTTCGAAACCAAATCAAATACGAATAGCACACTAATGGGATTGAATAGGATACAAGTGGAGTATTGAAAGAAGTGAATGGAATGGCAGTCGAATATTTGTGCAATGAAATAGCAATTAAAAAATACAGAAAGAACAGATGGGTGGCGGCAGCGGTAACTCTTACCTACTATTTTAAGCCCAACGCTACTACCGTCAGAAATAAAAGACTGGGGAGAAGATAGACACGAGAAGCACACTTGGGAAGCATGCAGAGCGATCAAGGATAGAAGGAGAGAGTACATAAAACTAGATGAAAGGCACATGTACAGCCCATCCTGTTTCCCGCTACTACAGTAAGAGAGAAGTAATGGATGTATAGCGATACCGCAGTAAACAAATACTATAATTCACAGTAAACTTGCCGACACACAGCAGTAATACTACATATGTCCGAAATAAAACCTAAGTTCAAAGCACTGGTGGGGTCGGTCCTTCACCCTCTGTCTTCGTTGTTGCTGCTTTTTTTTTCGCGCTTGTTTTGTAATGAAACCTAATCAACTTACCCAATTTCCTGTTCTTCAGAAGTGGTTAGGATGGGTGGTGTCATGTAATAAAAAGACGGCATTGAGGTAGACTTTCAGGTTTCAAGTGAACAGAAGTTTTTTTCCCTTATTAACAGGATACTCATCAATAGATTTCAAGAGTCGCTCAGGGACAAGAAAAAATCTATGGATCAGTTCTTGCAAAGGCAACTGCTAACCCTTTTTCGCACTCTGATGCAAGCGACATCCGAAACGATTCTTTGCTCATCGTCGCTCCCACGCTGGCAGCTTCCTTGCCGCGCCTACTTCGATGCAGTGGCTATCGAGTAGCCGCAATCTTCCGCGCCTGCAGTGTTCTTCGCACCTCTCACGGGGACCTGTAAAAGTGTGCAGAATAAGCTTTCTGTTTTGTTTTTTTTTCTTTCAGGATACGTCACGGAAACCGCACGAAAAACAGGACTCCTTCCACCGGCTTCTTCCCCTCCCCCTCTTCCCTCCCGCCTCGGGCACGCATCACGGCAGAACCGATTCCCCGGCACACGAGCAATTGCACGAAAAACACGATTCCGTTCTTTCAGCGTCTCGGGAAATCACCTAAACGGGCTTTCCCCGAACAAAGAGGAATGCATGCAATTCCTTCATTGAGGCACGCGCTGAGCCACCGAAGGACATCGTCGTCTGCACGCACTGCACGGCAGCACAGAGCCGGCTCCCCTGTGGCTGAGCACTCCTTCGGCACGAGACAAAAGGACTGAAACCGCAACGGCGCTTGCGTGCTACAGAAACCGAAACTGCTGCGCTGACGCACGCGTTTTGCTGCCTACTGGATGGCACTCTATGGACAACAGTTTCTCTTTATCCACAATGGGAGAAATCCATTTTCTCGTGCATGGAGGTTCTCGAACAATGCGAGTTGTATAGCGGTGCCGCAAAGCCATGGGGATGCATAGTTCGACGCGTCTGACCAGCTGCTTTTAAAAGCGGCGTGCAGCCTCGCCTTCGTGTCCTAGTTATGCTCTATCGGAATAGCCACACCTCTGCGAAGTCGAAGCCATGTGTAAACGTGCTCAGGCAATGAGACAGGATGCCGTCTGCGTGTCGTCGCCTATAGTTTGTGGCAACAGCGTATGCAGTGTGCGCAGTGGAACACCAGAGCACCGACGCGTATTTGATAAGCAGCCATGGAACATGCTATGTCGAAGCTGACGGCAAGTTGCTTCTCGCAGACGTGACGAAATAGGTGCAGGATAAGAAAGGACACAGCTGCGCCTGATGACGTCACAATGACGCCACGTGGAAGCGACACCTGGTGAGGGAGACGTCAAAGAGGAAAGCAAAGCCGAGGAGAACGCGGAGAGACTGAACAACAGATGCATTTTGCTGGTGCAGTGAAGAACTGGAATTTCCGGAGTGCTTCACGTACAAGGCGTTTCGATAAAGCGTGTACGTGTGACGTGTCACATATTACGTCGTGTTCTGGTCCAGTTCCTTCCAGTTCTACGCTATACGTGCGCCGTCCCGCAAGAAATGACAGTAATAATGCGCCATAGTTGAACACTTGTTCTAGTACTACAGCGTTCGTGTAACTTCTAGAAAGCTGACCAAGGACGCTAATGTAAGGATGCATTCTGCAGGTGTCTGTATACGCCAGGAGTGACGTCAAAGCGAACGCCGAGCCAACACTAAGGCTCGAGCAACGGCGGTAGCTCCGAAGTGCATTAGCAGAGGTGTCCGCGTACCATAGTACCATGATGCCGAGTGCTGATTTGATGCCGCTCTCGTGGCGATGGCAACGTCAATCTGCAAGAGGTTCGGTATGTAGCGATGAGTAGATGCGGCTGTACTCAGTTTCCGAATATGTTTTCTTCTCAGATTTACTTCGGTTACCGCTGAGATATGCACAAGCGATTAGGCGCAATAAGCTGTCCTTGTTTCGTGTCGTTTTGTTCACGTTTTCTTGCACGCTAGCTGCTGAGCCCTAGAAGACTCCGTGGCCGAATGAGGTGCAGCGCCCTCTGCAGGAATAGACTAAGACTCGAAACTGCTGAAATTGCGACCTCGAAGTGTTGCACGACGGTCGCAGGCTAAGCAGAGGACAACTGGACGAATTTATAAGGTAGACACAAAGTGGGGACGCCCGTGAGTTTCCTGACAAAGCAGGACAGCTTAGTGCGCAGAGTGTCGCTGTTGTTGCCGGTGTCACACGTTTAAGATAAGTTTTTGCAAGTGTTGTCTCAGACAACACGGCTAAAGGCTAATGTACGCCAGGCGAGGCTGAATCGTTTGGTACCACTCCGAACATTGCACGCCAATTAGGTGGTCCACAATATGTGTACCAGTGTTACCACCCACTGGTCCGCCTTGTGTTTCATACTAACGTGACCTTGAGTAATGCGAGTAATAGAGCTAACACTCTAAAATGAATACCCTTTAGTGCAGAATTACGCAACGATCAATATGCTGGCAAAGCAAACAAACATACGAAACTTACGTATTAAACTAAACAACTATAAAATCAAGTACCCTACAAATGTTCAGCTGTGTGTCTCCAGAAATGATATCGTTTTGCGCTATAAGTTTTGATGATTGTTTTCGCGTTGCATTGTGCAGCGTACCTAGTTCCTTTCTTCATTCGAAGCCCCATGCATGCCACAAAAGGGCTATTGAGTAGGGGGGACAAAAACATAGATGGGTACAAGAGTATTCTAGTAAAAAACGTTGTTAAGTTAGTTGGTGCAATTTGTTAAGGAAAATAACGTAATTTTCCTTAATGCAATTAACTTTCTTTTAGAAGAGGAACGAGTAGTAAAATACAACGCGAAATACAAGGCGAAAGGGAAAGGATTGTACAGGGCAAAACTCAAAAGCAGAAGCATAGTGTAACGGCTGGGTAACTCCCCCCCCCCCCCCCCCCCTTTTTAAAAGTATTCAGGTCACAGAGCTTCCTTGCAGTGAAATGAACGTTGCTTGAAGGCCCCCAGTAGCGGAATATTCAAAATAAACTTCAAGCAGCAAGCTTCGCTACTGCGAGCAGAAACCTTCTGCTACCATTCATTTCAAGACCCCTTGGTCTTTATCGGTATCCTCAAGCGAAAAGCCTTTGGCCTGAAAACTTTTGTCGAGAGTGTGCATACTGCTACAACATACGAAGAAGCATTAATAGAAAATAAGTGGAAAATACAGAACTAAAGAAAACGCAATTGTAATAACAGAAATGTTAATCATTATAAAACCCACGAAAAGCCAGAACATAACGCAATAGCAACATAAAAAAAGAACATAATGATATAGAACAACAAGGATGTAAATGGTCAGGATGTCTTTTGAGATAACATTTGCGCAACTGATCTTGTAAATGTTGATGGTCGCAATAGATCTAATAACGTCGGCAAATTGATTTAAATAAACGATGACACGTGTAAGTGAGGATGATGTGAAAGCTTGGGTTCTTCCGTGTGTGCGCTTGATACGGTACTCATTATGTAGACGGAAATTCTAGCTGCGGCTAGAATGACCTGGAGGATTTGGCACAAATGCGTTAATATGCGCGTCCCATGGAAGGCTATGAGTGAGCTCCATACCGAAATACTTGTATGATGGCAGCCGAAACACTGCTGAGCTATCTACGAGCTACGAAAAGTTAGAATATGTACGCTTGAGGCAAAGAAATAACCTTACATTTGAGTCGAGTTAAGCGTCATCAGTCATTTATTGCACCAGTTGGAAGTGAGGTTATTGTCACTTTGGAGAGCAAGGTGAATATCCATGGAAGTAGCTTTTATCGCTTAATGGAGTTCAACGCTCCAAGGCGACTAAGGTTATGAGGGACGCCGTTGAGAAGGGCTCCGGAAAATTCCGACCAGCTGGGGTTTTTAAACTTCAGTGACATCACACAGCACACGGGCTTTTACAATTTCACCGTCTTTCGCATTTTGATAGAGGCGAAATGCTAGAGGCCCGTGTACTGTGCGATGTCAATGCACGTTAACGAACCCCAGGTGGTCGAAATTATACGAAGCCCACCTACCTCCCCTAACGGGCCCGATTTTGGACCAGTCCAGTGTAAAGCTGATGCCATATGCGAACTCCCCCACGCCCGCGTGTTTAAGTCGTCCATTGTCATGGCGATAACTCGTACACCGTTCGCTATGAACGTAACTGAATGGTGAATTGGGCTATCGTCTGTAATTCGTGGCCGCTGGAAGGTATAGGAAGTTTCTTCCCTTGTCTGCATTTTCAGTGGCAGCATCCGGTTTGTCGTCAGAACGCGGTGATCTTTCGATAATGGCCGACTTCAGTTTGACCTCAGCCTCACAAAAATTTCTTTATAGAATCGATAGACTGACCATAAACTTTTGTCTAGAAAGTATTTAAACTTTCTGTAGACAAATTCTATAGACTAGTCTATAGAGAATACAAATACCATAAACTGTCCATTTAGAAAATCTATAGATTTATTGACATACTCTCTTAGTAGACGTTTGTCAATACACTATGAAAGGGAAAAAGGAAACAACAATTGGAAGGCAACATGTTCTATGCGAAGTCTATAGAGAGTCTATAGAGCATTTTTATAAAGAATAAGAGGTTTGCAACTCGGAAGAGGAATTTGTTTCTTTCTATGCCGCAAATGCAAATTCGCTGTAAAGTCTACCGATGTTGGTACGTACACTAAATGAGAAGTGTCGGACAGAGCCCGAGTGACCCGTATTTTTTTCTTCCATTTCTTGTCGAAGGCCCGGACCCGAAAAACAGCTGTGCGAGCAGGCAGGTGACATATCTGTTGCTCGAATCGCATTTTCGCGAAGATTGCGCCACTCCAAAGAGTCTCTTCAGGCGCCAGCAAGTCGGCTGTTCCCTCGGATGCCCATTTTTAGAAGTGAGGCCCTTGGAACGCCTCGCTCTCACATTGAGGTGCATGGCTCCTGTCTAGAAAGGCTGATGTTCAGTTAGGAGGAGCTATACTCCGTCTCACAATTAGGTTGCAGTGCTGTGAAGGCTGCGCCGACCTGAGCCAATCGGAACGGCGTGCGCTATAAAACGTGTTCCTCCGTTCACCTCACCCCGCGACTTGTGGCGCCATCACTGGGAAAAAAGCGCACCAGTGTCCGGCTGCTGCGCGGAGGATACTCGGCCGATTACATTTATCGTCGCGGTTGTTGGGCTCTATTATTTTTATTTAGTTAACTGGTTTACCTTCACAGCGGAAGGTATTAAACAGAGCAGCGGGTTGCATAGAAGTTGAGCAACAGGTAAGAACTCCCTCCTAGTTACATAACGTCAGCTTAAACGATTTAAAATCTTCGTTATTTTTCTTCACGGCCATACAATAGCTAAGATATTGCGAAGATATAAGGGGTCAACAATAGAGAGGTCGGTGTGATGGGGCGAGTTCTAGCACTAAGTTCAAGGAACGAAAAACTGAAAGACAATACTCATACGGGCGATAAGGACAGTAACCAAGTTCGTAAATTCATGTACTAGCGGCGGCTACAGTTCAGCGGTGCACTGCACTCAGCGGTCACGGGTCCACACCTGCTCAACCCAAGCAGAGTACACGAGTCGCAAGGTTCATGGCTGTAAACAGCTACCAGGGTCCGCCGCTCTTTTGCGCAGGTACTCGATTACGATGAACACACGCTGACACTTCGTTTCCACGGGAACCGCGGGCCCGAAGACTTCGAACAATGGCAAAGAGTGGACGAAGCAACGCGACAGCAAAGAACAATGATCTTGGAGAAGAGCACCTGCGGGGATCACCTTGGACGACTCGCTGCCTGCAGAGCTCGCTACGCTGAATTCGACGCCACTCGGTGAGTAGTTCCTTTCAGCATATGTGCGCTTGGTGTTCGTTACTGACGCTGGCAGACTGGTAAACAGGCAAGCTGAACCTACTCTCGGTGACCTGGGCTTCTTTAACGTGCAACGACATCGCAAAGTACACAGGCCTCTAGCATTTCGCCTTCGTCGAAATGCTACCGCCGCGGTCGGAATTGAACCCGCATCTTTCGGGTCTATATCACTATTTACGAAAGGCGTTTCCTGGCTGTTGTTTCCAGAAGGCATGATATTTCGAACTGCCCCTGATGATTTAGATGACGAATATACCGCTATGGTCAAGAGAAAACGACGACTTCCAAGAAACGCAGGGCCACGGTCGTCATTTCTTTCCCACAGGTCACAACAAAGCATACGTCACCAGCTAGCCCAAGCTGCCACCTTAGACGATGAATTATTCTGAGTGTGTTTAAATCTATTCCGGTAGGCGCAGGTCACGGCCTTCAGCCGCGTGCGTACTTTCCCACTGCTGGACCTGTTTTGTCGGCCTTTACTACAAAAAGGTATACACTCACGGGAGTGACGTCATTGATGTCGTCATCAGCAGAGTTGAACTTTACGGCATGACAAAGGCCGCTTCAATGACCTCCAATTTTTTTTTTTTTTTTGGGGGGGGGGGCTCACTGCCACCACATTGTTGTACAAAATTTCCTAACCTCGTCGCTTACCAGACTCTAGGCCACCGTCTATTAGGTCTTGTTTACTGTAACAATGCCGGGATTTTCAAATTATTCATTGCGGATTTTTCTTTTAAAAAATAAAGGAAAGATACTTCAGTGCAGTCCCTGCAGGATGACTGTACGGTAGGGCGGGCATTATTTACCAAAAAGATTAATTAACGAAGATAAGCTTATTAACTTTCTTATCCTGGGCCTTAAGGAACATGACTAAATCGCGGAATGGAAGGCCGTCAAAATCGATGCCGAACCCGGTATATTTGAAATTTCAGAATCGGCAGCGCAGTTCCCGATATTGAACGTGAAAAAAAAAGAAAAGAACGCTGTTGAAAGCTTGGTTTTCCGAGACTGAAAACTAATAAAATGGTGCCGCTTGAACCAAATACACAGAAAAACTTGCGTCTTTTATGATGTAGAAGATGTTAACGTATTCCCCGTGTGGACACCACGCGCAGAGATGCCATTTTGGTTATATGCAATGCGGCAAAGCCACCTTGACCTACTATCGAGAGCGTATTTTTCACGTTCGATATTTCGAGCCACGATGCCGCTTCATAAATTTTATAAACTGAGCACTCCTTTGATGTCAGAAGCCTTTAATTTCGCAATACAATTTAGCCCCTTAGGAAGCAAAAATTAAACAGTTGATTAGTAAATTTTACTTATTTATCCGGATTTTTATTGCATTAAATTTTGCAAAAAAAAATGTAAGCCTTGTCACACAATCCCCCGGAACAAACCGCACAGACGCATCTAGTCCAGTTCATGTAGGCCTCTACACAAGTGAATCGATGATTACTTATCCCGTCGTTGATAGCATGTTATGTTAATGGTGATGAGGTGATGCAGCACATCACTGGCTAGGACAACGTCAAAGTCTTGGAGACAGAAAAATCTTTAACATCCCATTTGCTTTGGAATTTTTTTTAACATCCAGACGTCCAAGAACGTAATAAACAGGACAAAGGCAATCCGCCCGATTACTACTCCCACTCACTGCGTCATTAGACACCTTTAGCATACCGTGTACCATGTTACCGCTACCGGTATCGGAGTACCGGAAGCCCGCGCGCAGCCAATGAGCATGCGCAAATCTCGTAGACGTCGTCAGATGGCGCCACATACCCGGCAGCTACGCGCGCGCCTGCAGCATCCGGACCAATCAGCGCGCGCTCACCGGCGGTGGGCGGGCACCCGGTACTCCGGTACCGGTAACACGGGACACGGTATGCTAAAGGTGTCCATTAAATACACATGTAAGAAGCAGCCCATTCCGTACGTCCTCATTGTGAACAAGGGACCCGTAGCTGTTACGAAACGTCATGTTTTAAAACCTTCGTTTTTCGAGTGTATGTTTCTTTCGATCACTATGCTTCCCCCTCGCCAGACACGATCTTATCGAACGCGTGACTACATGTTATCCTAAACGGCACCTGATCGCAAAGTGCGCGCGTCTCTTTCGCAGTTCCCCAGGGGTAAGTCTGCGACCTTACCTACCAATTCGGGACAAAAGCATTTTCGGGAGGAAAACCGTTTAAGAACGCATTTTTTTTTTCATATAATGTAAGATTTCACTATAACAATCAATACATCCGCATATCACCCGACGGCTGCAGTCTTGTATTTTCTTTCCTATCAACGTTTTCGTTAACGTCAAAAGCGTTTCCCATTGGTTTCAAATGGCATTCTTAACTCCGCCATGCAATCTATGGAAACAATTTAAAAAAAAAGGTTTCGCTACTTATCAGACGTATGGACCATTACCTTAAATATTTCCATAACAGTGTCTTACAATTTTTCAGTTTTAGATATTTTCGTTCGAGAATGTTGGACATATACTGCGGTGTCTTTTCATTCGTGTGTGTTAGCAAGATTGTACAGGACCTGAATTGAGAAGTGCGTATCCTTGCAGACTACTTCGACAGTGGCAAAAAATATGTTCGACCAATCGATGTCTCCCAAATCTTCAGCGCGATATGGACAATGGTGCATGAAACAAGAAATTAGCTCATACAGTGCCAAATGGCAATGCATTTCTTTTACACGCAAGCAAGCTACGGTTCAATCTGCGCATTTTGTCACAATGCTATTGTTACAGAACTATCAATAATATCGGGCGTGCCATTGATTCTCATACACGAAGAATGAGTTGAGCCGTAAGCGGTGCATCCACTGTTCTGCCGTATCTAGTTTCATATGGTTCTCTTCTCCCAGGTTAAGCTTACGTACATGACAAAATTACTTTGAAAAGATAATTAAATTAGAGTACTAATTAGTTCCATGAAAATTACGAACATTTAATTACATTACATCGGTAATTACTGTCCAAAAGGAATGACTGTAAATCACACTTACTTTTTGAAAGTAATTGCAATTACTTTTGAAATTACTTTTTAATTTCCACACACATAAACATTGCACTGGACTCACCTGGAGGCTAACGAAGAGAGTTCAGCTCAGGTTAAGGACAACGTAGCGATCTATGGAAAGAAAAATGACAGGTGTAACATTAGGAGGTCGGAAGCGGGCGGAATGGGCGAGGGAACAAACGCGGTTTAATGACATCCTAGTCGAAATCAAGAGGAAAAAATGGGCTTGGGCCGGACATGCAATAAAGGCAAGGTAAACGCTGCTCCTTAAGGGTAACGCAGTGGAAGGGAAGCATGGCAGGGGGCGGCAGAAAGTTAGATGGGCGGATGACATTACGAAGTTTGCGGAGATACGGTGGCCGCAACTGGCAAAGGACAGGGTTAATTGGAGAGACATAGGAGAGGCCTTTGCCCTGCAGTGGGCGTAGTAAGGCTTATGATGATGATGATGTTGTACCTACTGCAATCATTTCAGATTTCACAATTTACCGCAACGCAGGAGTGGCTGAGGTTCAAAGTGGGCGCTGAAATTTTTGTCTTGCTTTGAAGATCGATGCCCTTAGAGATTCTGAATAGCGTTCTACTGATGGATATTAGGGCAACCATATCTTGTGCAAGATGAAAAACGTTTTAAGTCCTGAGTGCAATTCAAAAATCATAAAATATCGAGTGTCGTTACATCTGTGTTCGCAAGTTCCACGGCCTCGTGTGAGGCCCAGTTGGTTCTATTCCGGAAGCTAAGAGTGGCATTGATGGTATTGTTTCGCACTGGCCGAATTCGCTTGGATAATGGGTTTATGCATGGATTTCCAACCGTTAATATGGCAGTGCCGAAAGTTCCCTTCGGTGTCTCCAAGCCGAAAATCAAGATATGCCTGGCGCTGTCAGCACCACCGTGTCATAACTGTTGCTTATGACACGAGGCGAACTCAAGCTGATGAACGTGACACCTCGGGTGACCTATGCGGCTCTTGGAACGTGGTTGGCAGCTGTCCAGTGTCGGGCGCTCACTAACAAACAATTTTGTAATCACGTTGTTGTCGCCAAAAGTCGGAAAAAGTAAACTCCTATTCTTTCGCTGAATGTCGGCTTTGAGAAACAAAACGACAACAGGACAAATAACACTCAACAACTCCGCTGGACTGACAGCTTTGTTTTGCTTCAACGGTACTGTCACAGCATTTGCCGCAAGTACGCGGGCAATGTCACACATGGCAAAATTCATCACGCAGGGCGACTGAAACATTGCGCGACATGATTTGCACTCATGCTATTTGTGAACAAATCCCCGGCGCTTCTGGAACATCGCTGCCCCCTACACATACTCTTCTAGGAATCGCACCGCGCGCTACTCAGCGACCACTCCGGTCACTCACGGGTTGGCCGCCGCGCACATTTCGAAAAAGGTCATGCAAGGTTCTGCTTACGTCAGCGGTCGCGCAGCTTGACTCGGGATGAGTGATTGTCCCGGTGTCTGACCTCTTGCTTCGGCCCCCCTTTTCATCCGTTCGAATAAAAGAAATGAAGAAGCCCACACGAGTATCTAGACGCACTGTCGTCGCAGTTCTCACATTTTCAACGTTGGGTGGCTGTTTTTTTTTCCTAGTTCCTGCTCCTCCTAGCTGCTGGGACGACGCGCACGACTCCTGGACGCCGAAGGGTTTATCACCGCATCAAAACGTAATGCCTGTTCCGGAAGTTTTCTGATCAAAATTGTCTCGCTATCCACATACATTACTACATAACTTCCTCATCATGAACTTCCTCACCATTATTAGATTACATACTTCCTCATACTTCCTCATACTTCCTCATCATTCCTCATACTTCCTCATACATACTTCCTCACCATTATAACATTACATAACATCCTCATCATGAACTACCAACAGGCCCAAATTACTACTCTGCTGAATTATTTTCACGCCTTAGCTCCATAATTCTCGCACGCACTCGTCGCTTGAATGAAAGTGCAATGAAGATAACTTCATCGAGTTACTGTTGAAGTTCATTTCTTTGAACTGCGTACATAAAGAACGTAGTCACCCCCCCCCCCCCCCCCATCGGGCGAGGAGAATGAAGACGGTGGGGTTGTAAAAATGTAATTAGCATTGTTCTGACCCTCTGCTCCTTCAAATGCATAGTGACTACTCAGGCGACCTCCTGTCATCTGTGTCATATCTGGCTCTGTTCCCCGAGGCATATGTATATTGTCAAAATTCTGAAATAAACTCGTAATTTCCAACTACACCACAAATAGGCCTGTATGGGAGTAAAAAGGGTGTATATTCTCCTGTAGCGCACTCCTTTTTATAAAAGGGAGTGTTCTAAAGGACAGCTCACTCCATTTTCACTTCTTCCTGTTCATGGTGCACTTTTCGTGCGCATTGCAGCTGCAGGAGAATTTCTGTGACATTTCCTACAACCAATGAACAAAGTCAGAGCTCTCTGAGAGAAAACTCGTACGAACGGAGTATTTTCGGATATCTCTAATGCGCCATCGAGCTATGCAGGCTCGAAAGCAGCGGCTTCTTCTTTCTATGCCTTGCCTTTCTATGGTGCCTTGGTCAGTGCCTTGTATGGGCTCCCAGGCCCATACAAGACCCTTTGCTCATACAAGGCACCTTTCAAGCTGTCGTAGAACAGCTTTTTCGCCTGGGGGCCTTCAACCTCGAGTTGAAAATAAATGAATTGAATTATTTGGCACACAGCAATCACTGCACCTGTCATTTTAATTTCTCGTGTTCGGAGAATATGCTAAGAAAAAAAAAAGGAACAAACGCTATTTCCCCAGACGTAGATTTCTAATTATGCCTCGTTCTCTTTCAGGAGACCAGGCGTGTGGAAAATGCTCCTAGCAGCATGCGGTGTAATCATCTTTGCGTTCACGGTGACGCAGGTACACGCCGAACAAAGTGAGCCACTGTTTTCCACATCTCCAGCACTTTTCAGACACTGATGCATGACACTGTACGCGAGAGGGTGGAAGTATAGAAGAGGATTGTGTTTGTTGGTTGGTTGGACTCAAATAAAGATTGCACTTACCCACTACGGGGGAGAGGCCACGACACAGACAGTGAACTGCTGGAAACAGGAGCGTTTAGAGGGGGAAAAGGGGTTATTAATAGGGTATAGGCTGACAGATTGGACGACGCAACGACAGAGGACCTGTTAAGCTGGGAGATCGAAGACAGGACAATGGCTTTGTGTGCAAATTCGAATGCAACGCATGCAATGTTTCAATTTCGCACTGACGTTTTCCCTTTCTTCAGGACCTTCGGGACCCCGATGTCAAGTTGTGGATATTCCTGATGTCATGGGCATAAGGAAGGTATGACGAAGCAGTGTCAGAGGCACATTTCAAGCCACCTATGAATACGGGGTCATTTTTTTTGTTGTTCAGAAAAAGCAGATGTGTGTGCCTTTTCCCCCCTTTTTTATGTTTTCGAGTCCGCTCAGATTGGGCAAATGGTTCAAGTAAAGAATTTAGCCATCTGTCAATGCCGCGCATTTGAATGGTAGCATCTATGGGACCTTTCTCCCGCCTTTATGCGAAGTCAAAAGGGCGTCTGCCGCTCGCCTCCTTACTGTGTCCCGTCCTTGCGCTGTTTCAAATATGGTCGAGACGCAGACGATGAGGAAAGTGGGACGTTGCATCGCACGGCCCTATTCCGCATGCAGACACTACAAATGTTCACAGGACAAAGCTAAAAGCCCGCCAAGTTCTGGTACCTTGCTAATAGCGACATAAACGACACAACTGCCACCAATGCAAGATATTTTTCGCGCTTATGTGGTTATCATGCTAACTTATAATAAAATAATTATTCATGCCCGGTCAGGCCAACCACTTCACTGAAAGCTTGACAACATGAGAGGACATACACCGTTCGCAACGGATAGAAACCTCACCGGAGCAAAAACCTGGCTCCGTCCGGCGTTACAGGAAGCACCTTCTACAACAAAGGAACACTTCAAGTTCTAAGAAACACTTAAGGAAACACGATTCGCGTCGCGTTAGATTTGGTATATTTATATTCAGTCTACATATTTTTCCCTACTAACC
This sequence comes from Amblyomma mixtum, assembly GCF_055824585.1. Taxonomy (NCBI): domain Eukaryota; kingdom Metazoa; phylum Arthropoda; class Arachnida; order Ixodida; family Ixodidae; genus Amblyomma; species Amblyomma mixtum. The sequence continues at coordinate 433,660,322 of NC_143014.1, forward strand.
GACTAAGCGTTTCCTATATCCTCCTAGTACCATACTTGTTCGACCAGTGAGTATACTGTAATTTCATAGCTTCAGCGCGGAAGACGTGGATGACAATAAGACATATCTCAAAGAGGCTGCGATACAATGATACGAGTACGACATACCATGATGCGTGAAGATGCAACTGTTGACAGGTCTTGTGTGTTTAGCTTTTTAAGCGAAGCAGGTTTTCTCAAGAAACTCTAAAATTTTTGCGCACTGTGTTGCTTCGTTTCTCGATACACCTCTGCCACCTTGTCATTTATGAGAAGGAGGAGGTTTTTATCTGATCGGTTGGGAGGCTCAACATCCCTGCCCAGCCAAGGATGGCTGCTGATGATATCCGACCCTCTCTAAAGCTTCTACTATTAGCCAGTTATAAAATTTATTTCCTCATCAATAAGGAACACAAACCAATGTTTTAGTCCCTCTACACCATAGATGATTTTAATACTTGTACAAAATTCATCAAAAAAACAATCTCCCTATACCTTCAGCTTGGCGCATCATGGCCTTAGTTGCCTATGTGTCATAAAACCGAACACAACACACAACACAACACATACCATGATGCATGAATTGTCTCGACACACCCCTCTAATTGGCAATCTGCTTTAATTATAATTAACGTTGTGCTGTTTTTCTGCGCAGTGCCGCGTACTGATAGGTTGTTTTCGGTGCCTATTTACAGTGCCTGAACGAGACTCTAAATCTGTGTGGACTGACCAAGGTAAGTTACTTCCATCTTGAGCACATGCGCGAAATTCTAGAAACAAATCGAAGTTAAGCATCAATGGCGGTTGCTCAGCGAAACTGCAACGACACAAGGCGTTTCCTCACATGTACAGGCGGCGCGACGTAAAAGGTTTTTCTTTTTTAATGCAGGCGTGCATTTCTAGGGCTTGCCCGCCATATTTTTGCGGGCTCACTTTTGCGCCCACACGGCAGAGCTGATCTGGATTACGATCTAGCCCCAAGCTCCCTGTGTAACAGCAAGGACCACACGTGTCCTTAAAGCGAACACTGCGTACAGCTCTCTAACCCTTCAGTAATACAGTTGAACCTCTTTATAACGAAGTTTAAGTGGCCCGGCCATTACTTCGTTATAGCTGTAGATTCGTTATAGCCGGTGTTCACCGAGCTTCAGAAGGGAATCGGCATTCCTTCGTTATATCCATTGTTTCGTTATAAACCGCTTCGTTATAACGAGGTTAGACTGTATCACGGAGGCGTCGCCAGGCGTCACGGAGGCGACTAGACAGTCGTTAAGCATGCCATTCAGGTCCGCAGTGACGAAACGAACGAGATTACGCGCATGCGCACAGAGCCCTTATTGCCAGTTGCAGCGAGAGCTGTTTAATGTTGCCAACTAAGAGATCTGCCACATAGAGAGAAAGAAAAGTTTAATTTAGCTCGGAGATTGCTGTCGCGGAGAGACGCGACCTTAGTCTACGGCCCCAGGTGCTCCTGCAGCGATCTTGGCCCAGTAAATCAGCATTCGCTGCTATTTGACGCTCTCGCTAGACAGCGCTGCCTCCCAATGCTCCACTGAGGCATTTTATATTTTGCAAGCTGCCGTTATATATTTTGGCAGCCCAATGTACTATGATACAGGGTCGGTTTGTCCACGCGCCAGAGGTATACGCATTGATATTGTGCGGAGTGAATTCTTTTAGAATGTGGAGATATATACAGGTTGAGATACAGGATACATGCATCAAAAAAACAGCGGGCTGAGTGGGGACACAATTCTTGGGTTTACGAATGATCGCGACGCTCCGTGGTCAATCATGTAAACTAGGTTCAAGTTACAAACTTCGCGACTGTTGATAAAACCACAACCGCATAGCAGCATATTGAATATTAGGAGATGGAGAGGTAGCCAAGTGATTAAACACGGTCACTATACCCAAGCAGCATAGACGCAAATGGATGCGCCTGCAAATGGATGGTTTCACTCTGGTCCTTTGTAGGACAGTCCTTTGTCAATATGTTTCCAACACTGGGCCGATTTGCTGTGCTGTTTGGATAAGTTGTAAACGAAACAATGCATCGCCGCCGAGGGCGTAGAAAGAAAACTAAACTAAACTTGACTTAAAAATAACTTCAAATTTGACTTAAAACTAACTTCAACACTAACTTCACTTCGCATGCAACACAAAACCATAGACTTCATCTTCATTGCTTTCTTTCCGCTAGGTTGAGCGAAAAGCTGCATCCCGAGTACTTGGAAAGGTGAGTGTGTTAAGTACCATGCGTCCGTATTGTCAGCCTAACAGCCCAGTGGAAAAGTGGGCTAGATAAAAAAAAACAATGAGAACATAATTCGTCATGAAACTTCCGCAAGCCTTACAATCACATATTGTGGAACTTACATGTAAAGAGCCTTTGCTGGCTAGAACCAAAATCTTAAAGCGCAGTCGTAACCAGGTAGCACGTGAACTCGCAGAGGCTTTTTTTCATTGATAAGTCGCGTGATGAATGCGTAAGTGATTCTAGTATCCATTTGTATAAGAAAGAGAAAACTTTCCTGGCATGTGCGCGTAGGCAATGATTGGATAAGCATCTAGGTATATATATATATTGTCACGTTGTAGTGACGGCAGTCCAGCGGTCAGGAAGACACAAGAAAAACTTGCAAGCGAAGCTCTTTATTTGGGCTGACTTGCGCCCGCAAAAGAACTGAATCACTCGGTGACGGCGTAAACAACAAGCGTGCTCGTCAATCGTCGAACTACGAATGCCCGCCGCTTGCGGCATCGTTCAATTTAAAGCCGGCAAGGAAGCTTCGAGATGACAGGTCGAGATCGTCTAGAGTAATCTAGAAACACATAGATGCAGCTCTTCATGGCTGTGAACAATCGAGATTATTCCGGTCGCTTCTCGCGTCACGAACAAAATTGATAACACCCCTTCTCTGCGGCCTTGCGCGAACGAACGGACGCTGCAATGATACGTGGCATTGCCCCCTCTAAAAGAAGCATCGTCTCGATGCTTTAAAATGAAAATAAACGCGGAGAATGCAAACTTCGAGTCCTTTAGCGTTCGTAATAAGGTTTAAGGGCAGCGGTAAAAAGCTTCAAGTCTGGCCGTGTCGTCGTCGTCGTCGTCGTCGTAGGGGTCGTCGTCGTCGTAGGGGTCGTCGTCGTCGTAGGGGTCGCCGTCGTCGTATGAGTCGTCGTCGTCGTATGAGTCGTCGTCGTCGTATGAGTCGTCGTCGTCGTATGGGTCGTCGTCGTCGTCGTATGGGTCGTCGTAGTTCTCGTCGTAGTTGAGGAATAGTCTTCTGTTTTAGTCGATGGACGATCTTAGTTCTTGCGCTCAGAATCAACCTCACCTCCACAGGCTGCTTTATTCAGCTTAACCTTCGGGGGCTGGGAAGCGTCCACGCACTGCGTAGCTTCGGCTAGGAGACACATAGCGCGGTGGCGATGGCGATGGAGAACGCGATAGGCGGCTCGGCGATGAGTATTCTTCCCGACGCAAAAAATCCTCGATTTCGGCTGGTCGCTGGCCGAGTCAGGGTCGTGGGGCGTCTTAAGAGAACCCTCGGATGCCCATTCTCCTGTATGGGCAGTACCGGAGAATGTAACCGGCTTCTCCGCAGTGGAAGCACAGTGGGCGGCGCTGGTCGGGTGTTCTCCACTCGTCGCATTTCCTCAGTCGTGTGCGACGCTTGTAGGATGGGCGAGTTGGGGCGAGTGGGCGACGCTCCAACGCAGCTGGCTAAGGCGATAGGGGCTTGGGTCCCGTCGACGGGGTACAGGACGGCGCACTGCTGCGGCGTAAGTCATGGCTGGAGGCTCCATAGGCTGCGTGGGAGACTGGAGTCAGGTCCTCCGGTGAATAACTCAGAGGGTTGGCGTCACGACTTGTCGGGGGTGTCCGGAACATGGAAGGCTACCCCGCACCTCCACCAGATGTCACGTTGTAGTGACGGCAGTCCAGCGGTCAGGAAGACACCAGAAATACTTGCAAGCGAAGCTCTTTATTTGGGCTGACTTGCGCCCGCAAAAGAACTGAATCACTCGGTGGCGGCGTAAACAACAAGCGTGCTCGTCAATCGTCGAACTACGAATGCCCGCTGCTTGCGGCATCGTTCAATTTAAAGCCGGCAAGGAAGCTTCGAGATGACAGGTCGAGATCGTCTAGAGTAATCTAGAAACACATAGATGCAGCTCTGTGAACAATCGAGATTATTCCGGTCGCTTCTCGCGTCACGAACAAAAATGATAACACCCCTTTTCTGCGGCCTTGCGCGAACGAACGGACGCTGCAATGATACGTGGCATTATATTTGTGTTCTTTCTGAATAAAATCAGTCGCGAGTTTGCGCCCGTCCATGTCCTTGCTCGTCCGTGTCTTTTTTAGCGCAATTCCCTTCTTTAAGTATGTACGGCCGACTCGCCCAACAACGCGCTCTCTTGAATTATGTAAAGAGGAGCCGCCAGCGGAATCTCTAATACAAATTCCTGCTCTCGAGAAATGGGAGGCCGTGTTTGTCAGCTCGGACCTGGGCGTTCAAACCCGGGCCACTGAATGGGCTACTCAGATCGCTGTCAGCCGTGGGTTGACAATCCACCTAGCACGGATCATCTGCATTTGCATTTCCTGACGAAATAAATGTTTTGCAATCCAATCCGCAAGCCTGCGACTGCCCTAACATTGATCTCACAAGAGCGCGAAGCCTGCTGGACAAATCTTACGTAGTTCGGACGTACGCATTCAAGTTCTGCTGTTAATAGTCCTGTTATAGTCTACTGTGAGTAAAATACGTAATATGCACTGATAATGGCAGATGCACCAGTGACTTTGTTTTTGCATTTAACTGTAGGAGAACGCTTTTCGCAATATTTGCGGGGTACGAAAGGAGAGAAGCGACGCGTCGGAAAACCCTTAAGTCCCGTAATTTGATTATTTCCATGTGGGTTATGTGAGGTCAATGTGAGTGTACGGATTTGGTGTGGGCTTTATAGAAAGCCCGTATGGAAACATACTGACTCCATATCGCGTCATGCACAGTATATAAAAGATATATGGACGTTATATAGAAAGCTTATGGACACCATAGAGGCAACAAATGGATGTCCATATATTTTTCTATTATGCATGGGCTCCATATTCCCATAATTTCATACGAGCGACTCAAATGGAATGTTTCAGTGGGAAAAGTAGTTCTTTCTAACCAGAATTCCATTTTCGCTAGCAACAACAGAGTACGTTTTGATAAAAGCATCTTTGCGATTAAAAACTGCACTGGAGAGGCCGGTTACCGAGGCTTTGTTGTCAGGGCCGGATTTATGAATCACCCTGGGACCCCCCCCCCCTAATAAATCCGCCCGTTTTTTGTTTGAACTGTTCGTCACGAAAATTTAGAATTTCACGTGCGAGGGAGTAAATGGAGCAGATTCCTTCCGCGAAGTTTCCTGAGCAAGACGGTAATTACGAGCAGAGACTTTTTTTTTTCGCGCAAGAAAAAAAAACAGTGACTTAGAATAATAACCATGCATTCGGCGCGCTCAAAGCAAATTTTTCCCCTCTGTTATTTGTCTCGAGTGTCCCGTTGCCACTCGCGAACGAACAGCGTTTCCTTTAACCTGCATCACAGCACGCGCTCATGCCGTTTTTATTCGCAGTGTCTGGTAGCGTCGCTGGCCACCAAAAACTTTCTGACCATCATCTTGGGGCTGCTGAGAGCTGGTCTTCGTTTTGCCATACGGATAGCCTTTCCTGGCTGTAAGTACAACAGGCGACTCCCGTTGCAGAACTCGCATCATCCTATGAGCACCGACTGTTCCCCGCGCTTCCTGCATGGAGTGGTCTTTTGCCTTAACTGAAAGCACGTGATGCTGAGTATTGCGACTTTAGGTATCCACACACTCAGGGGAAAAGAGCTGAGCGAACCTCTTCTTTTGTTTGTTTGTTTTTGTTTCCCGAAGGGTAGCCCAGGGCTGAGTAAATATAGTCGTCGCGACCTCCTCAACAAAAAGGCAAAAAAATGGCATCCACCTCAACCATCCAGGCACTGTTCTCTTCGGGCCTTTTGGGCGTGCGCCATCCCCCCCCCCCCCCCCCCCCCCACCTCCCAAAAAAAAAAGAAATCCTGGTTACGTGCCTGCTCAAGCTACAAACTGGAGGATAACCGCATAGGCGTGTTCCGGTTTGAACACGTCTCGATATCACCATCAGTTTACCATGACCAGAGGATGGTGCACTGCTGACTGGCTCGCAGGCACAGTAATCGGGGCTCCCGACAAGCTGCTTTGCACGAAGGCCAGTGATCGCTTCAATGCCTCGCCCCATCGTGATGACGTTTGCGCCCCACGATTAGCTGGCAAAGACTCCCTGACACGAGAAATTGCTTGTTCTTCAGGACTGCATGATGGCACACTGTTAAAACACACGCCTTGCGAGAAGAGATCACTGCATGTTTCACCGCGACGGCTTCACGAGGGACGCTTAACGGAATCTGAGCCTGCCACTGAGTGGCTCAATGGCTATCGCGTTCGACTCCCCAGCCTAAGGACGCTGGTTCGAATTCTCGCCACGGCGGCCGCATTTAGATAAAGTCGAAATGCAAAATACGTCCCTGCGCTGATCGATGTCAACGAAAGTTAAATGATCTCAGGTGATCTAAACTAATCCGGAGCCCTCCACTACGGAGTCCCTCATAGCCGTTTCGGGGCGTAAAAAACTACTACAGTCTCCTATCTACTATTGCTATCTGTGTTACGCTCATTACCCTAAATCCCTTCAAAGCTTTGGTAATGAGCGTAACACAGATAGCGATAGTTGATAGGAGACAGCTCGCAGCCCTTGGATTTCATGTAATAAAAGGCCTACGCAAGCCAATACCATGCGGTTATGCGGATTAAAGCTCCTACAAGAAGAGTGCCGCACTTAGCAAGAAAAAAAAAACATTTTCAATGCATGCATAACGGACATGCATAAGGGATTTCGCGTGTTATTTTCCGGCGATAACGATTCAAGAGTCTCACAGTGCGAACGACGGCTCTGCTGGATCGCTTAATTTCTAGGCCTATTTGGCGCAGCAAAATAAATAATTAAATGAACCTTCCGTTACTTTCTATTTATGAATTGTTTGACATTTTTGTTTGATTTTGTTATTTGTAGTAAATATATTGTTTTATTGTTTTTGTGTTTAATTGTTTACTCGTATTGTAATTTTTCCCGCTCCACTCTGAAATGTATATGTGCAGTCTTTGTCAAAATTATACAAACCAAAAGGTTTGCTTCCAAGCTGTGTAGCGGAGCTCCTTAGCTCATTAGACAGTCGTAAGCTTGGGCGGGTTGACGACTTAAACTCCTGCTGCCTTCGTGACATTAGGATCCCCGATTATGCAAGAGGAGCCGCGCTGCAGGGCTCTGAAGCAGATCCCTTGGACTGTACACTTCTGACAAAGACTGTACATACACCCCGGGGGTACAACTGATAGTAACTTCCCAGAAACCTTCCCCGGAGTTTGCGGCTATAGCGTTTCTCGGCAAGCTGAAGGTTATGCGCCGTATTCCTCGGCGTCGGACAGGAAACTCAATAACGGGGCATAGACCGGTCACATCGCTGCATATACAGGGTGTCTCACCTAACACTTAAGATTTTACACAGTTTTTTAAAACAGCCCTTCTGAATTAGATGAGCGCTTTTTCGGGCATAACATAGTCAGTGGTGTAGTACGTACATCAGAGTACAGCTAAGACGTGGTAAGTAGAAGGCTGATTAATATTGAATAGTTAACTTCTAAACTATTACTGTTAGGATAATTAATTATGAGAGGCGTTTAGCCCACCGTAATTAATATTCACACCAGTTTTTAGAATTTCGTAAACACGGTTGCCCTCGACACTGTGGCCCAACAAATTTTGCCTGTGTCGACGAGTTAGGTGCACTGGAGAAGTTGCTTTGCCTGTAAGCTCCTCGAGAGCGCATGCATTTTGGCGCGACTTACCAAAATTTTGTTGGTCTACAGCACCAAATGTAACTGCGTTTTCTAAATTCTAAAAACTGAAAACTGATATCAGTATTAATTACGAGCCGAACAGATATTGTTAACCAGCATGCTATAGTCAACGCGTCTTTTGATGTACTACACCGCTGACCATACTATGCCGGAAAAAGCGATCATCTAAATCAAAAAGCCTATTTTCAAAAATAGTGTAAAGAATTAGGTGAAACACCCTGTATAATATCTCGTTTACAGAGCATGCCAGAGAGTTCTAGCGTCGAAAGTTCTTGCGAACATCATTCACCCCAACGTTGTTGTTGTATCCCCTGCACACATCAATACACGTCGATGCTCTCTTCTTGCAGCCACGGCCGTGGTGTACCCATTCTGGACACGAGTGAAAAACCTGTTCACTAGGAGGAAGACGGCTCCGGCACCCAACAAGATCATGTTCACATCAAGGCCGTGCAATGACACAGTGCCAGTATCATTTCCCGACTTCCTTGGCATTGCCGAAGTGAGTTGGAGTTTCGTTTCCAACAACAAATTAAATTAGCTCAACAAACATGCCGCAACAAAAGAAAATGTGCGAAAAGCCCGTGCAGTTCTGTTTTGTGCTGTAACCACAGCAACGGGTGCAGATATTTTAGAGTGATAGCTCCACTAGATGCAAAAGTCGATCTCTGTGTCGCTGCGACCCTAGTCCTTGACTGACCTTGACAAGCCAGCATAGCAACAGCATCACTTTAAGTCAAACTACGCACAACAGGGGGGGGGGGGGGGGGGGGGTATATCATGGCCACCACGATTCACCATGGTGGCATGACCTTTGATCTTCACCTTCGGCCTTGACCCTTCAACTTTGACCATGTGAACCATAGTAGCATGACCTTTGACCTCAAGCCTTAACTTTTATTATATGCTTGCAATCAGTGAAGACATCGTTAGTAATCTTGTGAAATAAACAGTATAACCCTGAATAACTGCGTCTAGCCAGGCCACAGCTGTCTCTCGACCTTTGTATGTAACCATGGCTAAACCACTGAAAATTTTTTTTCATGCAATTTTTTTTTCCCCGAGGCCGATAAGATCAGTCCGGAGGCTATGATCCCAAGTCCGGTGCACCGACTATCTAGCTGGTAGCAACAGACAACGGTGAAACATTTTCAAAGAAAAACTGCCAGCATTTAGCGCTGTAACTTCTAAAACATGGCCTGACTGGTACTCAGCTGCCTGGAAAATGCAAATCAGCATCAAGCTTGTTGCCCTGAACAGTTCGTTTACAATAAACGCAGTTGCTGCTGCGTTGCAAAGCCTGCGACCACTACTTCCGCGACATGAATCACTGCTGAGACCTGCAAGCTGTCCAATTTTAACTGGCGAGAGTATGAGCAGGAGGTCTCACAAGGATGAGTGAGAATCTTTGAAACAGATACAACTCAGGAACAAAGCGGCAAGTGTCCCTTAAAGGAAGGTCTTCAGCCAATCGCTTCCCCTAATCCGTGGATCATCCCACTAAACCTGCGAGCCCCCTGCGATGTCATGCTACTATAGTCAGATACAACGCAAGAACGAAGCAGAAGATGCCCCTCAAAGGAAGCTCTCCGGCTAATGGCGTCGGCCGATTTTCGTGACGTCGCGGTTAATCTTATTGAGCCATGGTTAATTCTATTTCCTCTGGCACCCCCTGCGACGTCAGGCTAGCAGGTACAAGGGAATTATAACCTCGACGTCATGAGAATCGGTCGACGCCATTGGCTGGAGTGCCTTCTTTGAGGGGCACCTGCAGCTTCTTTCTTGAGTTGTACTCGGATATAGAAGTTTTGGGGATGCTAACGTACGAACAGGCTTAGTCAACGCTGCGTACAGGCAAGCACAGATTGCTACTCTGAACAAGAAGCTTTCACTCAGGATACCAACGCACCCAAGTGGTCGCGAATTTAACCTATATAAGCCCATGTATCTTGGTCCTCTTAGAATATTGAAAGCAAGCAGCTGGCATCTGTAATTATTCCATTGTTTCATATTCCTTCCATATTGCAGTGCGTTCACCTTGAACACTTCATGTGCAGCGAGACAGGCAAGATGGACGTGAGTATAAATCCATATTAGGCGGATCGGAAAAATACTCGGCCCAGAAACAAACTTTAATTGGGATTTTTCTCCCTTTTCGGTTTTTCAGATCGGATCGTCGGTGGTGACTTCGGCTCTGAGCATGGTGGTGGTGAGTAGACTGTCAGGTCGAACGACTTTGGACTCCATAAGGTTGCCGAGTCGTTTCGGCGCAGAGTAGCCTCCTCATCCCGTTGACGAAACCGAAAAGCTGTTCCGCGGTAACGCTTCGGGGGAGAAAGAAAAACTGAGGGTGCCAAACCTACGCACAGCTAAGGTGTCTAATGCGACAGCATTACAGTTCACGTCGGACGCAAAATCCGCCGTCCTATGTGACGCAATTCTCTGATTGGTCGAAAGAAATCACGCGACCTTGTGACGTCATCACTCCCTGCCAACCGTGGGAAGCGGCAACATGGCCACCGAACTGCGAACCTCCTTGCTGCGAGCAGCCTGCCCGCCATGGCCGGTAGGAATTAAATTAATCATTGGTCGAGAGAGGTCACGTGACCTTGTGTCGTCATCGCAACCTGCCCACCGGGTTGTTGAACCTTGTTTCTAGATAGCAACTTAGGTTGCACTGGAGTTCACGTCAGGAGCAACCCGGAGCCATCCGGTTCACGAAATTCGCTGATTCCTCAAGATATGATGACGTCACAGGGTGAGTTGATGACGTCACAGATAAACACCATCCCTCACCGTCTATAATCATAATATAGAAATTTTTTACGAACCAAACCCCCAAAATTTAGGACGACTATTGATTCTGCACCCTTGATAGAGCCTGAGGTGACATGCGAATGCAATAACTATTCATGTGGTGTTTATCTGGATGAAAAAAAAAACTTCGAAAATGGTTTTAGATTGCAGATTGGTCGTAATAAAAGCTGAATGTACGAAATTTGCTAACAATCTTTGAAATGCATGCAGCCTGCATCAGAGTTCAAAAATAGATAAAAATTTTGTCTAGTATTGTTTGTATTTTTTTCACTTATGTTTGGTTTAGTTTGGTTTATTGGAGTTTAACGTCCCAAAGCGACTGAGGCTATGAGAGACGCAGTAGTGAAGGGCTCCGGAAATTTCGACCACCTGGGGTTCTTTAACGTGCACTGACATCGCACAGCACACGGGCCTCTAGAATTTCGCCTTCATTTTTTTTCACTTATGTGTATTTACTGTATTGAAATTTTGTGTGAGAGTACGGTTCGGCATACACAACTAGGACAAAAATTATGCGCTCTGGGCAAAAGATAGATTTCTTATGTTTGTTTTCTTTCTCCTTGCTATAAAATTGCCACCCATGAATTTTATTTTAGTCATCAAATAGAAACTAACCTAGGCTATTGATTCTAGTGCAAGTTTTGTAAACAAGGCAATGAATGTAATCTCTGAAAAAAAAATTATTTTCTTACTCCTTATAGTTGCTGAGAAAAACATACATAAACATCCAAAAATGCTGTTTAAAAAACACGGAAATAAAGACTCTGAAAACTCATTCTGCTCGAAGTCACTACGAAAAAGGATAAAAAGCATTTTTGAAGTCACGAATACCCAAGTGTAATATATTTTCTAAGAAACTAAAAAATGCTCAATTATGAGGTCGCCAAATCTATAAAATCAGTATTTTTCTTAGAAAATAAAGCGAGGTGGTAGCAATACAAATAAAACCTGAATCCACCCCTGCGCAAATGCTGGTGACTGCGTCTGCTTTCTGAAGATAGGAGCGCGCCTACAGCATACTGCGAGCAGTGCAGAGCACAGAAAAAAGATCAAATACGTGATTACAGTTTCTCTTTGCGATAAGCATTCGAACAAGATTTTGCCAACCGGGTCAAGGATTTCGCGTGCTGACCTTCTTCACATGCGCAGTGTTCTTTTTTTTTATTGTGAAATATGATAATGCTGCAATTCTAATTAGTTGAGTTGAGTTGTATGCAACATATGGAATCATCCTGGCTTATTCTGCTGGCAATTGCTCCACCATCAATTCTAATTACTCTCTTCTTGCATAACCACATTTCAGTGCATCTTAAAGAAGCTCCCGTTCTTCAACATTCTAAGACTAATCAAAGACGTCGTGTGCAACTTCTTGACCCTGATGGTGAAAGTATTCGAGAGGACCAGAGCCTTGAAATTCATGGTGCCTATCACGGAGTTGTTCCAGATAATACTGCACTGTAAGTATACTGCTTGTCCAGAAGTATTCTGTACACCGGTTGCAACGGAAAACTGTTTGTGCTTTTGAGTGAGCTATGTTCTTGCGTGTAGACGCTTCACATCTACAGGCAATTAACCAGCTTAATTCACTGCGCAAGCCAAATTTCACCCGTAGGAGCCGAGCCCCTCCTGCCAAGATATAGCTGTGCGGTTAGGGATAGTCCGGGAAGAATAATGACCTGCCATTAGACATCTTTATCATAGCGTGTACAATGTACCGTGTTGCCGTTTCCAGAGTACCAAAAGCCCGCCCACCGCCGGTGAGCACGCGCTGATTGGTCCCGATGCTGCAGGCGCACGCGCAGCTGCCGGGTACCTGGCGCCATCTGGTGCCGTCACGGCGATTTGCGCATGCGCATTGGTTGCATGCGGGCTCCCGGTACTCCGGTAAAGGTAGCTGCAACACGGTATGCTAAAAGTGTCTATTGCCAGGCCAAGTGGATGTGGTAGGGCGCGGTCCCCACAGCAGCGGCAGGAGGACGGAAGGATAAGGCACGGGGAAGGTGTCAGTTTCTATAGTCGGGTACAACTCAAGAACGAAGCAGCTTGTCCCCGTCAAAAGGACCCCCTTCCAATCAATGGCGTCGGCCGGTTCTTATGACCCTGCTACCGTGACAATGCAGGGAGTGGCAGATCAAAGGGGATAGTGCCCTCCCTCGATGCTCCCTGCATTGTCACGCCAGCAGGGTCATAAGAACCGGCCGACGCCATTGACTGGAAGGGGGTCCTTTTGACGGGGACAAGCTGCTTCGTTCTTGGGGTGTACCCGACTTTAGCTGGCTGAAGACCACCGCTTGCCGACCGGACAAGGACGGATGTACAGAGCACAAAACACATGTCTAGAACGACCGAACTGTGAGTTCCGCAGCTCCCGAAACCGCTGCTACCAGGAAGGTAAAAATGACGATGAAATACTACGAGTTTAATTGCACATGCTTACATCCAGACCATTTTAAACCAAAAGTTGTCGCTAAATATCGTACAATCAGCCAGAAACACACCAAGCGTTTTGCCCTCTGTACGTGGAGAGGTTAAGTCGGTGAGAGTGCTGAAGGGGAAAGAGGAATGCCCGAGAGGAGAAGAGGTCGACGATTACTCCGGAATTAAACCCAGCAGCTTTGGAAGCCACCGTTCAGCCAACCCCCCGATTTAACGACAAATTATGCCGGCAAGCGCCTCGGCATAAGCGCAACACGTGTTTATTCTTACGACGAGCTCCCCATTTCTCCGCGTTGTCAGGGTGTTAAACTAATTCAGTAGCCTTTCCGTGGTTTATCACCGGAATAGTGGAAGTACAATCGACGTATCAGAACCCTTGACCGCTTTCGATAAGTTGTCTAAATACTCTCATGTTTACAGAGAACTTTCATGGATGACCGTGACCAGGCGCAAACAGCCCCCCTACCCCCTTTTTTTTCTAATCACAAGGATATAGATATAGACTTGACTCTGCCTCCTCGTCAAGCGTGACCCCCTGACACTCCCGCCTTTCATGTATGGTGCTACGTTGCTGACGCAAATTTCAGCGCTGTTGGCCGCGTTGCGGCGTAGATAATGGAGTACTTTATACGGAATACTCGAGGCAAGCACCTTCCACAGTGAGCAAGGGTAGTGGACACAGCTCGTTGCAAAAGTGTTATCTCTGTGCGCGACATTCTCCTCAGACCTATGGACAAATACTTATGGGAGGTAGTCACGTGGTGCCGCGGGCGCCATTTTGTTGTACAGCGCGAAGCTTCAGCGGTGCAGGCTCCTCTCGAGCTCTCGCAGCTTTTTTTTGCTGCTTCGTTAAACCTATATACTTTTGTACGCGTTAAGAGCCGGTGTAACCATTTCTCACGTTCTCTCTAAGTATGACACACACTGTAATCCAGGAATGAAGCAACTATAGTAGGATACAACTTAAAGAAACAGCAGTTGCTAACACTGGGCCGCGATCTGCGGCGTCCTGTATTACTCCGCTGGCCAAGCGCAACAGTAAACGAAATCAGCTTTTTAATGTTTGACTATATCAAACAATCCACGTATCAAAATTCTAGAGCTCATTTTTTTGCTGACAAGTTTCTTGTCTAGGTAACAAGAAACGTTTAATCAGCGGACTACTTTTTCGTCGAGGAGGAATTCTGTGCGCGGAGGCTGAATGTGGGCGGAGCTTCACTGCAGACTGAAGTGCACTGAAGAAAGAACCCGTCACTGTCTGTTACCAACCTCCAACGCAGTGCGAGGGCTATCCCTATGCACATTTCGAAATTTACAGCATCCTGGGCGTAGCCATATTGGCACTGTGCTGAGGCAGCAGTGTTCCTGTTGACGGATTTGAAGTGGCAGCTTAATGCACATGCGCGGAAAAGCGCAGAATGCTAGTGTGTCCAGACAAGCTGTAAAGCGTAACGCCACTTATCGATAACCTACTGCTTGCATGCAGAAACAATTTAGTAACATCGTATCCACATGAGGGCGCTCGTTTTTTGTTTTTCCTTGCAGGTCGAGTTACCAGCGCTTTGCCCGTGCCGGTCGAGAGAATGCTCCTAAACGACAACATTTTATAACGTTCATTAAAGACACCCTTGCCGCACACACAACAAACAAGGAGAAAAGCGTTCTGACAATGACGACGAGGACGCTCGCTAATTGCATGTAGGAAAATAACTGGGCCCAGCGCTATGGAACAATTTCCTGCTGGCCAGTTGGAACCAACCGGGCGCTAGGGGACTCACCGGCAATGCCGAATGTTTCTGGGAAACCAGGAATAAAATTTTTAAAAATAGGCTTTTTGGGGTAACAAGATAGCTTCTGCGACAAATACCAGTTTAGAAGGACTCCGTCATTACGGAGCAAACACAAAGGTCTAGAAAAACGAAGTTGCGACAGCTTGTTTGTGGACCTTAGAAAGGCAGGACAGGAGACAGCACAGCACCAGTGTTCTTTGCGTCCTGCTCTGTTCTTTGCGCTCTGTTTCAAAATGGCAGAAATATATTCCGATTATCATTCCTATCGATAACCTGGACGTCTGACGAAATACTCTGAAACAGCGACGTAAACATACATACTTTAAAGAGCATATGGATGCGTACAAATGCCCACAAACGTTTTCGGAACACATTCCGAGCAGGAAGCCATAAACTGAAAGGTGTGCTCTGCACAATGTAGTAAGGTAACACCTTGGAGAAGCGAGGAAAAATAACTTGTTTTGAAAACTTTTCTGAAAACTTCCCTGCAGAGGCGCCTGTACCCGGACTATAGCGGTACATATATTAAATATGATATTCGGGCAGTTTATAATTCTGTTCGCTAGATGCCGTGTGCGAACAATCTGCTCTTCACATCTTGCGGTGTCACAGTGGTTATGGCGCTCGGCTCCTTACCCGAAAGACGCGGGTTCGATCCCGGCCGCGGTGGTCGAATTTCGATAGAGGCGAAATTCGAGAGGCGCGTGTATTGTCAGATGTAAGTGAACGTTAAATAACCTCATTTCGTCGAAATTTCCAGAGCCCTTCACTACGGCGTTCCTCAAAGCCTGAGTCGTTTTGGGACGTTAAACCCCTATAAACGAAACCAAACCAAACATCCTGTGGTTCTTTGAGGGCAAGTAACACTACTACAGTTCAACATTTTTATAACGAAGTTGAGGGGGTCCGATGATTACTTCGTTATTGCCGTAGCTTTGTTATAGCCGCCCGTGTTGACCGCTCTGACAAGGGAATTCGTCATTCCTTCATTATATCCATTATTTCGTTATAAAGCATTCCGTTAAAACGAGGTTCGACTGTATAGAAAAAGGAGAACACCCATGATGCACGGTTACGAATTCATAGAGCATTCTGAGCCTAATTTTCTGTGCGCCTTATTCCATACCCGCTTAAAATAGAAAAACACGTGTGTGACCGCCGCTAATGCATCGCCCCACACTGTGCACACTGCGGCGTCTGCGCACCGAGCACAGCGCCCTATAAACAAGAGCACGCATGATACGGAAGCTGTGCGAACAGGGCCACCGTTTCATCAACGAATATAAGATGGCCGCCACCGGTGCGACGCATGAGGAATGTGCTGCACCGGGACGCGTCCAGTCACCCGAAACGTCCGAAGTGCGATCCTTTGGAGTTGTCAGACTTCCTGGCTGGCGCAAAGGGCAAATCCCGCACTGCAAATCTGACGCCCAATCGATCCTGTCACACGTATTTCAGTGATCACATCGCAAGAGACGCACGGTGGCCTTGTTACTTTTGACTCCGATAGCACGTTCTTCTGCTTCACCGCAAGGTGCAAGGAAAGGGACAGGCATCGCTGAATGTGTGGTCGTTATTTTTGAAACCGGTGAAGCAAAATACACAGGTACAATGGAGCGGGTAGTTCGAATTTGGCGCCATAGCAATTGAAGAGTGTTATCAGCAGACATAGCGTTTGCACCGAGCTTCCTGCACACTTCATGCGCTCCGGTTTGGTGCGAAAAAGCGCTGGATGTCCTGGCGCTGTAGATATAGTGAACGGCTTTATTTCAGTAAATGATATGGCATCGTCTTGTCCATAGCTTTGAACTCCCCACCGATGTGACTGGCAGTTTGTTCCTAATTTTTTTCATTTCCAACTCTTCATTTTTAGAAACTTTAAAACGTGTTTTCTGAAACCAGGTAAATCAAATGCGGACTATGGTCTGAAAATTCCAGTAGTGCTCTGCAGCTTGGGGTTCTTTAGAGAAATCACTGTATCGCAGGTACTTCTGAAGAGTGCAGCAGGTCATTGTATTTGGATAAACAGTTTCACCAGCCCAGCCTTGTGCTGGTTTGGCTTTCCAGATGGCACGGCCACCACGCTTTGTATCTATGCAGTTCACACCCTCAAAGAATCGTCAATGATATTTTGGCTTATCTCTGGATGGCCCATCCATGCCACTGTTCACATTTCACCCTCGAAGCGTCATTCGAACTTCATGTCTTCAGTATAAGACTGGCATATCATGCAACAAAATATCGATCTGGGGTTGTGGGATTGAGCATAGATGCCGAATTTTAGTAGCACGTTTTCTTCGCAATGATGTTTAGGAAATTATAATACCTCAGTAAAAAAAAAATGGATCCAATCGAATTTCCATATGGACCCGATTCGAAGCCAAATGGAGCCGACTGGACTCGGGGAAAACCAACTGGGGAATCCAACTATAGTCGGATACAAAGAAGGCAGCGGCTTTTCCCCGTCAAAGGGTCTCCTTCCATGCAATGGCGTCGGCCAATTCTCATGACCCTGCTAGGGTGACAATGCAGGGAGCGGTGCCACAATGGAGAGAGGGGTCTATCCCAGACTAGGGATGGAGGGGACTATTCCCTTTCATCTACTAATCCCTGCTTTGTGACACTAGCATGGCCATGAGAATCGGCTGACGCCATTGGCTGGAAGGGGGTCCTTTGACGGGGAAAAGCTGCTGCGTTCTTAAGTTGTATCCGACTAAAGTCTCCCTAACTCCAGTTGGACTCAGGAATCCAATTGGAGAGTCCAACTGGTTTCCCTCATTCCAACTGGCCAGTCCAAATGGTTTCTCAGCTTTCATTTGGAGTCCAGTTCACCCTGCCATTTCAACTGAATCACCCAACTGGTTCCTGGGACTGCAGTGGTTTCATCACTTTCAGTTGGATTACCCAGTTGGTCCCCTGTGTTACAAACTAATGGTCAAATTGCATAAAGACCGAGTTCAATTCTGCAATACCAATTAGCTAGTCTGCTGGTACAGGTAATAAGGAGTTCAGTGCCTTCATCCAAATGGACAGTCCATAGCACTGCAAGCGAGCCAACAGGAAGGTTCATTTCGATGTTCCACTTGGTCAAAGATGCACGACTGGAAAATTTTTAATTAGGAAAACCCAACCAGAAGCCAATGATTACCTTCAGTGGAATCTGAATATTGCTCTCTATTAACACAGAATAGTGAACTTATGTGGTCTCAGTAAAAAAACATGAGCTGTTTTCTGCAGCACTGTTTCAATCATTTCAACAATCACTGCGGGCATGAATCAATGAAATAACATTGTTCAACGGACAAGCGCCACTGGCTCCAGCAGGGGGGGGGGGGTCTCATGAACGGATATATAAGTTTGAGCAAAAGTACTATGTTCTGTGGATGTACATTAACTGTGTTTGTGTGATATTGAAGGTTGGTTTGTCTTCACTTCCCTAAACGCAGGAATTCTCACAATTTCAACTCTTATGTAAAAATGTTGGCACTATACGCACAGCATCTCCTGAAGTCCTGGGAGAAAACACAATCGGTTCCATACCATTCGAATCAAACTGGAAACACTTGGATGTGAAACAAATCAACCCATTCGTTTTAATGAGAAAACGCGCGCTGATGACGTAGGCTGCAAAAAGTCTATTAGATCAGACCAACTCATGTCTTCCAATAGGAGTGGACCACGTGGTGCCTGCCCATTGGAGCTGACCATTTGGTGCCAGCCAATTGGAGTGATCCAAATGGTATTTTCCAATTAATATTCTCCAATGGTGCGGAAAACACATTCCCAAATATCCAGTTGGTTCCAACTTGTAATTTTCAATTAGAACCCAATGGGTTTTCTTCGACTGGGACATGGATCAACGTGTGGTGTCCATGACTGCTAAAGAATTTACAACTGAATTTCTTCCCTCACGCTGTTTTGCTTTCAACAGCCTAACGATGTCTACGACTTCAAAGGTCAGTATAGCCTGTATAGGTCATGAGAGGCATGAAAGAACTACAAAAAATCGTAGCATCTTGAATCGTTCAAATTCCAGCTCTTGAGCCAGGCTGGCTTAAGCATTGCAAATTAAAGCGATGAAGCAGCGATTATACAATGAGGTTGTTTCATGCCTCAGGTGACAGATACTGACCTTTGACATCACAGCCATCCCTCGGCTGTTTCAACCAAAACCAAAACAGCTTTGAGAGAAGAAATTTGGTCATAAATTTTTAGCAGTCATAGGCGAATATCACCTGGTGATCCACGTATACTAATGCCTTAAGCACCAGTACAAAGCGGAAAACACGCAACCAAAATTTTGGTGCCCACACTCCTGCTCCACAGAAAGCAGCATGAGACACAGCATAGGCCATCAAGAAAGAACAGTGGGCTCAAGGTGGTCCTCCTTTATTTAATCCACAAGTCAGAACACAGGCGTACCTTGACATGCATATGTATAACACAGAATGAGGTACACATTTAATCAGGTAAAATAGTGTGACCTTGCTGAATCCTGTACAAGGACTAGGCATCTGGTGTAAAGAATCTCAAAAATTTTAAAAACTGTCTGGAAAACAGCCAGACAAGTCTGTGGTCGCGCATTCGGTAAACCATGGCAAGAGGAAAAAGTAAAATGGCGCCTCACAAAAAAGGAAATAAACAGGCAAGAGTATTGGGGCAATGTGGAGACAACATAGTCCTATAAAAGTATGCAATGAAGTACGCTTATTTGAAATGGAAGACTCGTTGCAAGTTGGTGAATACCGTTTTGTTCAAGCAGTAAGCAATAAAGCCATGCAGATGTCATCTTATATGCAGTTGTGACCACAAAGGCAGTTAACAGTAATAGCACGAAAATATGTTGGTCAATGCAGTGTACACTCACGAATGATGTCGAAATCATGGACAAAAAGAAAATAGAACAAAGGTAACTTAACAGTGCTTAGAAGTACAACATCAAAAGCCAAACACCACCAAAACAGGCAAGAACAGTTTAAAAAATTCACACAATCCAAAGGATAGATGTACCTTCAATTTTTAAATAGTTTGAGTCAGTTATCAGAAATGCACCAGTTGCAATTAGTGTGAATTAAATGACTCACTACAGCCACGACTTTGCAAATTTTTGAAGGACATTTACCACGACTGACCATAAAAAATCAATGATGAAATCCTTCATTTCGAACCAAGCTACATGCAAGGATACTTACTCTAAAATAACAGCTTGCTTTGTATCCTCAAGAAGGAAGCTTTCTGAAGCTGTAGCTTTTCTTCAGCTATGGTGCTGTGCAATAAAAGGAACAGAATGCTTAAATTTTCAAGCTGCACACTGGCTGCGAGAAAAAGAAAATTTGCACGCAAAAGGTTACCTAAAAGCCGAAGCATGTGATCACAGACGTCAAGACTTCCTGTATGCGAATATTAATGAAGCCGATGCAAACACTTCTGACCTTGAAATGCTCATTGGCAGCGTTTTCCTCTTACGCAGGCATACCACTGGCCGTGCCATGCCAACAGCGAGTGAGCTAGAAGGCCAAATGATATAACAAAGATAAAAGAACGCCTAAAGCTGCCAGCAAATTATTTCTCAGTACTCACATGCATGCACTGCAGTACTCACATGCATGCATTGCAGTTGCAATGCAATCCCACAATCAAGTGATACCGTAGTCAATGACCCTTAGCGAATACCACAGTCAATGACCCTCGCAAATACAACATGTGAATGTACCCTTAGTCGCCTGCACACAACTGTATGCAATGAACAGCCACGACTACACATATGAACAGTCACGTACTCCACGTGGTGGGGAAACTACACAAAAGCAAAACATTCAACAACTCAGCCGATTCCACAGCAGATGTGCTCCTGCTCTTTTGTGCTAGTTAAGACAATTTTCAGCACCTGCAGAGTGACCCCCCCCCCTGCATGGGGAACAGATGACTGCCCCTAGAGTGGCTCCTTGTCAAGGGTCCTCTGGATGGAAGTGCGCAGGTTGTCTTGGAGGAATACTTTTAGGTTTTTCCGGTTGATCATTGTGCCAAGGTTC
The DNA here is from genome assembly GCF_055824585.1 of Amblyomma mixtum. Classification (NCBI taxonomy): domain Eukaryota; kingdom Metazoa; phylum Arthropoda; class Arachnida; order Ixodida; family Ixodidae; genus Amblyomma; species Amblyomma mixtum. The sequence goes on from NC_143014.1 coordinate 433,681,397, forward strand.
CCTATCTGAGAGGCCACCCAGCTCACCACAGGGACGCTGGGAACCTTGACCCAGATCTGACTGAGTTCAGTAACCTTCAGGGACTTGACAGTGGCTTTGGCGTTAGGTTTGTGCAGCGGCGTTTGAAGAAAAACATCCACAGTGGCACGGTCAGCATGTGCAATGAACTGGCCGGTGACACCGGGGATTGGCGTGAAGTTCCACCTAGTTAAGAGAAACATCAGTGAAACAAAGGAGTTGAAATGCTTCGCCTCGAAAAGAGCTACCCGTAAGTTTCAGGCACCAGAAAAACAAACACCTAGAAAACCACTACACCTGAACAACCTTGTCTGCAGCTATTAGTCTTAAAAATCTACCCTGAGCTTAAAATACTCTCCAATAGGTCAAAAATTTGGTGTAGCAAATAGGCCCAAAATTAAATTTCCCCCAGTAACCTCTGACCTGCATTGCTCAATGTCAGTTTCCTGCATTTCCAGTCCTATAAGTTCTCACTGCTCTCATTTGAGACATGTGCCAACAAGCTGATTACTTCACAGTTAGATTTCTAATTATGAAGCCACTACAACTCGCCCAGTTCGCATCCTCTTTAATTCTGACTCTCCCCAATTTCGGAAACCTCAATCCGCATAAAACTTAAAACACCAATGCCCAATTTTACAACCAACGCAGCTGACGAGCAGCAGATGATGATGTAGTAAAGGAATTAAGCGCATGACGCTCTCAAGGCACACACCTTCACATTCCCCACAAAAATATTCTTTGTTCCCCCATTTGTCACTGCTCTCTTCAAAAGCAGGGAATCGAGTCAACTAGCAGAAGTGGAAACCTAGCTCACGCTGAGTGCAAAAGGTGGGAACACTGCATGTGGTACAAGCTGAACAGGCAGATAAGAAAGATAGTCACATGAAAAACCACTAGACTCAGCACTAGCACAGCAAAATGTAGCTGCATTGTCAAAGCCTTTGCAAAACCACGTGTGCAGAGACAGCTGTGACATACTATACTGGACCAACTCAACTCCAAACATTCACGTTCGCCGCCGCGGTGGCTCAGTGGTTATGGTGCTCGGCTGCTGACCCGAAAGACGCAGGTTCGATCCCGGCCGCGGCGGTTGAATTTCTTTGGAGGAGAAATTCTAGAGGCCCGTGTAGTGTGCGATGTCAGTGCACGTTAAAGAACCCCAGGTGGTCGAAATTTCCGGAGCCCTCCACTACGGCGCCTCTCATAGCCTCCACCGGCGGCATGTTGTTGTTTTTTCTTCTGCTTTTCTAATCAATTAGCTTTAAGCGATAACGTATTCAGTAATATTCTAAATTGATCAACACCACAAAATAAATAAATAAAATAAAAATCCCCTGTGCCCCTTGGTTTCTGTGGCTGTTGGCTTCTGTCGTATTTATAACAAGCCCCTCATTCCCCTTCCCTTGTTTGCTTCATAGCCTGAGTCACTTTGGGACGTTAAACCCCATAAACCAAACCAAACCAAACCAAACATTCGTGTGCAATGCCTTACCTGTAACGCACATGCGGGCGCACCAGGCCGATGAGCATGGTAAGGTTGGCATAGTCACTACCACACACCAACTGTGGTGGATGGCGCAATTCAAATGTACTCAGCCCCCACAGTACGCCATCGTGCAGCCGCAGTGGCGCGATATCGCTGGGCAGGTGGAACGGCTCCTCCTCACGGAGCCTATCACGAATCCGCTCCACAAGCCGCTCTAGGCGTGCCTGCTGGTCAACATTGTTGTCGCAGAGTGGGGCGATGTCTCGCTTCACATGCCGGTTGCTGACATAAGCAGTCACACCTAAACAGGAAAAAGCCAATGATAAGGAGTAAAAGTGTTAGAGCAAGACCCTAACGAAACACAAAGCACAAGCTACAGGAAAGAGTTGCCCGAACAACTTTCTTGTATGTTCATGATTCCGTATGTTCCCACACGGTCTCTTCGACCGAAGGAACCTTTTTGTTTTCCCCGGCGGTCTACAAGATATGGAAGGCGTGTAAGAGATTATTACGTTCCCTTTCACTTTAACAGGTTACCTCCAAGTGTTCGCCGGGCAAAAACTAAATACAAAATAAAAAAGATGCTGCGATACATTAATTAGAGGGTTTACGACATCATGCATGTGCTTTACCACCTGTCAAGTAAATCTTGTGATTTCATTGGTTACTGCTGTATTTATTGCATTGATCTGAGGTATTGTCATGCCACTTTGGTTTTTCTTCCTTGCAATTTAATCTGATGAGGATTTTTTTTTCCTTCATGTAACATGAGTCTTGTGTCTATTTTGTTCTCACCATCATACTAACTTGATGTCCGTTATTTTGAATGTGTTTTTTTTTTGCCTATGTGTATATCTGCGCGGTTCCGCTGCCTGTCGGGCTCTGCCACTCAAGCCCTATGAGGCTTTGGCAGGCCGGATTTCTGTACATTCTTTTTAATATTTGGCGCAATAAAGTATTATTATTATTATTATTATTGTCCCCTATTACAAAAAAATGAAGGCACACACTGGAAGGCAAACATGACAAAAGCATTTTCTAGAATGCGCACACTGAGGTACGAAAAAAACCAGAAATATCTTACACTGCTCAGCAGGCATAAAAGAAATCAATAATACAAAGAGAACAGAGTATAACGACATAAGCATTCAATGCTCCACAATTTTCCACATGAACTACACATTTCGCAAGTACAGAGGTGAGCACACTTGTCTACGCTCAATCAGCGCTCGGCAGAGGAAAGAAATGAAATTTGAAAAGAAGTTACCGAAGAATGGCCTGAGGGGCGAGTTGGTGCATGATGAAATGAACGACGGCGCAACAAGGACACTAACAAGAGAGGGGACACCACATGCGCACACTACCAACTGTTTATTGCATGGAAAGGTGGCATATTTAAACATACAGCTCAGGCATGACACTCATCGCATTATCGCTCAGAACCCAACACGTGGAAAAGAAACAGCATCAGGATAAAAAAAAAAAGAACACTTAACCTCTGCAGAAAAAACTAAAAGATTTTGATAACAGAACTTTGAGCATCTCGTAGCAAAAGCAGAGTCAAACAATCGTAGCAAAAGCAGAGTCAAACAAGAGAAGCAAAAGCAGTCAAAAAAAATACAATCGTAGCAAAGGCAGAGTCAAACGTATTAAGCAAAAGCAGTCAGAACCCGAGAAACAACAAAACGGAAAGAAAAAAACAGTAACAAAGTTAACAACCCGCCTAAGAGGTTAAGAGTTCTTTTTTTTTATCCTGATGTTGCTGTTTCTTTTCCACGTGTTGGGTTCTGAGCGATAATGCGATGAGTGTCATGCCTGAGCTGTATGTTTAAATATGCCTCCTTTCCATGCAATAAACAGTTGGTAGTGTGCGCATGTGGTGTCCCCTCTCTTGTTAGTGTCCTTGTTGCGCCGCCGTTCATTTCAGAAGTTACCGAGTTTCCGAGACAATACTCACGCTCGAGCGCAGCCAGACAGAAATACAAACCGTGCAGGCACAAGTATCTTAGCCCTAGCAAAGTAACTGCATTACTATTTCACTTCTTTTGTGACACAGCACACTGCCCGAGCGCTCCAGGCAAGCGTACTCACCTCCCTACAGTGCACGGGATTGCACTCCCTGATTTTTGAACAGAAAATTTGTACCCGACAAGCAAGAGGCAGAAAAACAGTCCAATATACACTTGAAATGTCACCTGTAAAGTTCCATTTGAAGTTCTAGTCAAAAATTCTAGAATCTGGGGCCTTACGTTCACGGCCATGGCCCATCTGTTTCAAAGGAGGCAAAATGCCGCAAAGCCCATGTATTCAGTTTTCCGTGTGCGGCCAAGAACCGCAAGTGGTCAATGTTTTATTTATAGTTTAATTTACAGTTGCATCACCGCCCTATCAGGTATTACAGCTTGGAGGTACAAAGTTAATGAAAAAAAAAATCAAGCATATAAATCTAAAGACTTGTGTTACAGCAGGCCTCAGTTCACGTGCAGTCTCGTGCACAAAAAAAAAAAATTGATGTTATTACATTCTGTCATATTGAAGGAATTTCTCCATACTCCAATGAAACTATGGACAAAACTAATTACAACAGCATGTGCTGGATTGAGATACTGAATTACACTGAACTACAGTTTCTTGTTCATTGTGTATTAGACAATAAACATTGTTGGCTCATGCTGACTGATACACGGTTTCAATGTCGCGTTTCAGTACTGCAATTAGCTTCAGACATTTGCATGTTTCTGTCATGATATCGCATGTGTAATGTGCAGTACAACATTCAAAGCACTATTCTAAGTACAAATGGCGACTGGACACTCCGTAGCAAATGAGCAATGGCTAGCGTTGATGGCAGCGGACCATTTTTTCAAGTGACAACGGCGCCTATCAGCCGCTGATATCCCAGGTCGCGAATACACAGCCATCTACCAAACTTAAAAGTACGCGTACGGTGCTTGAGGGCGTTCTGTGCTGCGGTGGGCACGCGTCCACGCACGAAGGCAAAAAAAATGCTCGCGCCACCATTTTTAAACCCGACAATTAGTGGGCCCGGGCGCAAAGTTCCGGAATTGCACAGCCACGCACAACTGCATGTACGTACAGAAATCGTTAAAACTCGTTGGTATACACAAAACGAAGCCGACGAAGCTGCTGCCTCTGCTACTGGAACAAAGCGGAAGCGAGGACGTTTCGACACGGCCGCATTTTAAGACTCAGGCCAGTGTGCCTTTCGCGCATGGCTCGGCCAAACGGAGGCAATGTAAAGTCAGTAGCACCCACCGGCAACGGCGCATGCCGTGAGGACGAAGATCGCACAGACTTGCATGGCTGGCTTGAGAGTACTGCGTCGGTCTCGACGACCCTGAAACCTGTCGCTGTTGACGAGCCCCGAAGGTCTCCAGGCGTCAAGAGCTGACCGAGTTAGCTGCCGCAGCTGGCTCGTCCGGTCACGCGAGGGGGAAAAACAGGCGACCAGGCGTCAGATAAGTGCCGTGGCGAATACAGCAGCCAAGACAAAGAAAGAAACGACGAGCGCGTCACTGTCCAGACGTCCGTTTAGTCACGGAAGGCCGCGAAACACGATCTCCGAGAGCGCAGTCAACTCAAGAAAGAAAGCGAAAAACGATACGGAGACGAACCTGATTACGAACGTTGTCGGCGACTCCGCGAAATCCGTCCCTATTCGTGGCGCTAACTTCTTCGAAAGTCATAGGCGTCAACTTCCGCCTTTCATGGCGTGAAATGGGCCGCGTTTTCTCGGCCTTGGCTGCCCGTCCCGCGACGGAAAGGTCTGGCCAGCACGCAACAACACAGCTGGCTCGAAGCAAAACTTGGCAAAACTTTTGAGTCGGCGGCTGTGCGGCTATCTTGCCGGTTACCTACAAAACTAGTTCACTGAACCTGTACGCATACCTCATTGGCTTATTTAGGTCACGTGACTAAAATGGCGTAAAAGGCGCGAAGAGTTGAACGTACGTAGCGCGCCTTTCGGTCTTCTGGCGCGAACATATGACGCAAACGACTTTGACATACACCCTTGCAGTTTTCCGGAAAGTTACACCCTGCTACGAAACAGGCGACAAGTTTCCATAGGAGTTTGATAACATCCTTAGCATAAACATCTGAAGTATGCAGAAGCACTGTCCATATTTTGTTGTTGACCTCAAAATGATGTACCCATGGCCAAGGATCGGGCGGCGATCGAATAATTCATAAAATTATGTTGAAATCAAAATTTCACTTTCTGAATTCGAAGAATAGTTGACTCAGACCTCAGCACAGGCTTTCGTGCTCAGGAAAATAAATGCGTCAGAAAACATGACGAAACATTCAGCATAGATCAAATACTGGATAGAGATCAGTTAATAAAAGGAAAGAAAAGGAAGTGACATGCGCGTGGATAGAAGCCAACAACAACAACCGCAGCGATCGCTGAACTGCAAGCGTCCCACGCGCTTGCTGCCCCAGCCGGACGTCAACGCAACGCGACAACTCATGGTGGTTGCTTAAGGCCACAGTTGCTATCGCAGCAGTTGTGAATCTCTCCGCAGGGCCCATCAGTGTCTTTGGTGCTTGATTGAGCCAGATTGGAAGAGGCGCGCAAGGTCAGCGGATTGTCACGCCACTTGCGGCGGTCATGTGAACTGCATTTTAAAACAAGCAGTCGCGGATAGTATTAGCGAGCTCTGGTTTAGGGCGGTTTAGGGGCACTCCCGAAGATAAAGATGATAAAAAATTCCGCAGAAACTGGCTGTCTGAGCATCAGCAGAGTGTCTTGTGACATCTTGAAGTTCTATGCCAGCCTGAAATGATTTCTATAAAGTTTCATTTATGTACTTGATTTTTCTCTACACGTTAAAAAGCCCATGCGAGTATCTAAAACTGTGCAGCTCTTGCTGCCCCACCATTGCGCATGCGCTGCATCATCGCTGTATCGCCAATGCATGGAAAATTGTTTTTGAGGAGCAAATGAGCAAAGGAAAGGGCGCCGTAACAGTTTCACTTCTCGGTGGACACTTAAATTTAACCACGCCGTGAGAGGTGGGATGAGAAGGGAGCGAAAAAAGAAAGAGGTGCAGCAATGGAATGCTCCGGAATCATTTCGACCATCTGGGGATCTTTTAACGTGCACTGGCATAGCATGGAAGACGGAATAGCCAAACTCAAACCTTTGTCCAAAAACATGGAGGAAGGAAAATCCAAAAATCATCGACACCACCATCACGAAGATGGCCGCGCCCATGAAGAAGGCATTTAGCACGATGTTCGCGCCGTTCATGGTAGGAACAGCTGGAATGGCATCGTGAGGCAGCTGTGTGGTGCTGTAGTTTCTCGCGATTGTAATTGTGCGAAGCTTCATGAACTGCATCTAGGAAAGATGGATAAAAGCGAAGCCATTACCGTCGTAGCCAACCCTGCCCGTAAGGTTTTTTCAGCACGAAAGCCAGGGGCTCGGACAACGAACCAAGTGCCGCCCGAGATCACCGAGGATCCTGATATCTTGGATGCCCTCCGCTGTCTGCCGTCCAATTACAACTTCGAAGTTCCGAAAACAATATGGAGAATCCGCCAGCTGGGCGCTCGCAATGTCGCACTGCAGTTCCCCGAGGGCTTGTTGATATTCGCCTTACCAATCGCGGACATACTGGAAAAATTCACTGGCTGCGACGTTGCCATATTGGGTGACGTTACCTATGGTGCTTGCTGTGTCGACGACTACACTGCTCGCGCTCTGGGGTGCGATCTGATGGTGCACTACGGACACAGCTGCCTCGTACCCGTGGATCAAATGAGTGGCTTGAAGATGCTGTACATATTTGTGGACATCAAGATCGACGTCCTCCATCTCGTGGAAAGCGTCAAACGCAACTGGGGCGTCGACACACGGCTGGCATTCGTGAGCACGATTCAGTTCGTGTCAACCATCCAGGCTGTCTGCGCCGAGTTAAGAAACGATGGGTACAAAGCTAGGGCTCCTCAAATCCGACCGCTGAGTCCCGGGGAAATTTTGGGCTGCACGTCGCCTATAGTCGATGATGCTGAAGTGGCCATCTACGTCGGTGATGGCAGGTTTCACCTGGAGTCTCTCATGATCGCCAACCCTGGGACTAAGGCGTACAGGTGAAGAGCGTTTTTGTTTTTTCGCCGTTTATTATTTTTTACTTCTGTAAAGTTGTGGGCTTTTGCGAAGAAATGCCTTTGAGTTGGATGTAGCCTGCAGGCGTACCAGGACCGTTACAATCGCTTTCAGGAGCAGGAAATATTGTAACAAGAAAATCAAACAAGGACCATCAAGTTACCTCCACACACACACACACGCAAAAAAAAAATAAAAAAAATAAGAGGGATGAAAGCAGGATGAATGTTTGTTTACTTTTGCTTTCTCAAGCGCTGGTTAAATGTCCTGCATCTTATGCACCCTTAGAAGGTCAAGCAGTGGAAGGGTGATTGTGACTTTCATCTCTCGCATCTTTAGCTGTTATTTTCTCAAGTGTGCACACAGCGCCTTGACCTCCTGACACCAGACCGTTTCTTTTTTTTTTGTTCTCCAAGGGTTTACTCCTTACAGCTGCAAAGAAAGGTTCAAAGAATTCTAGCTATCAACATTTTCTTTCAGAACGTGACCCCTAACTCTTGACGGACTTGTTTTTGTGGCGTATGTGGCACTGCTTATAATGTTATTCAATCATACCTAAGTCATTGAAAACAGTATATAACTTTAAATACTTGCTCGTCCTCTATTAAACCTCATTTCTTGGGAGTACCGCAAGGAAGCATTTTAAGCCCATTCTCTATTGTATTCATAAGTGATATTGTCAACCTGGACCGCTTTGTAAAATCTAAATCACAAGCTTAAACACGGTGAATGTATGTTGCATGTATATGCTACTGAATGCGTATCTGAATGGCTGCGGACGCTATGTTATAGCGTATTAGCACTACTAGACTTTCCGATTTCTGGCATACATGCATATGTATGTACGTCCCTGAAGCCTGCCTTGTGGCATGTGGCCCGCCTGCTTAACGAGTTGTGGGAAACCTGCCAGGTGTTTATGGTGTCTGGGGGTTTAACGTCCCAAAGCGACTCATGCTATGAGGGACGCTGCAGTGAAGGGCTCCGGAAATTTCGACCGCCTGCGGTTCTTTAACGTGCGCTGACATCGCACAGTACACAGGCTTCTACCGTTTTGCCTCAATTGAAAACGTGAATGCGATGGCCGAGATCGAACCAGAACCTGTCAGATGTGTGCAGCTGGCAGGCCCGTCACTTAGGTGAGGGCCTTTAGGAACCTTTACCCAGGTCTTTACCCAAAAGCCTTTAGGGTGAAGGCCTTCAAGGTAAGTGCCTTCCGGGTTAAGGCCTTTAGGTCAAATGCCTTTAGCAAATAAAGATCTTAAGTGCCCCCCCCCCCCCCCTCCCCTTCCTTGTAACTAGTGCTACTGCACAATAATACGCGCTTAGCCATGCTAAACCGTCTGCTATTTTTTTTTTAATTGTAGTGAAGAAGGTATTCACTGCTTTTCCTTGGTACTAGTTGCCTTTTTGTATAGAGTATGTGCTGCATCCAGGTTCTTATATATAGGGGGATGGGAGCAAGTCAAGCTGTATAAAAGCAGCCCTTTCTTCCATCTTCTCATGTCTGGCGCATGGATGTGAACTGAAAAGTAGAATTCAGATTATGCCTGCTCTGCCATTTCTCTTCTTTAATACTGTCATTAAGAGATGCAATCCAAAATGCAGGTACAACCCATATGACAAGACCTTGACCGAGGAAGGGTACGACCATGCCACGATGCTCAGAGTTCGTCAGGCAGCCATACAGAAAGCTGCCACAGCCGGCACATTTGGAGTTATCCTGGGCACGTTAGGACGCCAGGGCAACCTGCAGGTTGCCGACAACCTGAAGAAGACCCTTTCCACAGCTGGAAAGTCCACGCCGAGAAACGTGGTCTGCGTTCTTCTCTCGGAAATATTTCCCAAGAAGCTGGAACTCTTCAAGGACGTGGATGCTTGGGTTCAGACGTCGTGTCCACGTTTGTCCATTGACTGGGGCCTCGCCTTTGCCAAACCTGTGCTGACACCGTACGAGGCTAACGTGGCAATGAAGACAGTAGCCTGGAAAGAGCGCTATCCCATGGACTATTACGCCAAGGATAGTCTCGGACCTTGGACTCCAAACCACAAGCCGTCTGTGTCAAAGGCTGAGGGCAAGTGCGAAAACTGCCAGTGCCAAGGCACCAGCTGACAGTTGTCCTGTGTTTAGCTGCTTGTGCTGCTGCTGTGGTTGCCACTCAAAGAAGCATCTGTTTAAGTGTCCGCCTCACCATAGTGAAAACAACGTTGTCAATAGGAAGATTTCCCTGCTCCCTATTGAAAGCATAATTAAAGGCGCACTGAAGAGGATTCTGAACTTGTCTTTTTGCCGCTGGAACTCGATCTACATGTTCCTAGCATTCTTAGAATCTGCAACTTATTGCCCTGTATGGCCGATTTCCCTAATTAAATCGAATTAACGTCCGGCTCCCGCCATTTTTTTTTAATTCTCCCTCGTACGATGGGCAGAGTCGACCAACGCGTGAAGTTCCTTTCAGCCAGCTCCGTGGAGGCTTTGCTTTCGCTTTATTTTGTTTTTTAGGTTTCCATGAATAAATAGTTTCATTCACAGATAATATAGCCGCAAAATAAGCCCGCAGAAATAAAAATACGCGTGGACTATTTGCTACTACGGGCTACTACGTATTACTCCGCTGATGGCAGAGCGGCAAGCTGCCACGGGACTGGGTGAAAGGCACTCCGCGCGTTGGTCGACTCCGCCCACCGTACGAGGGAGAATTAAAAAAAAAGGGCGGCAGCCGGAAGTTATTTCGATTTAATTTGGGAAATCGGCCATACAGGGCAAATAGTCGCAGTTTCTAAGAATGCTAGGAATGTGTAGATCCAGTTCCCGCGGCAAAAAGACAAGTTCAGATTCCTCTTCAGTGCACCTTTAAGTTCATTCTAGTGTTAATAGCTCATGTTGAATAGAACAAAAAATGGCAATGGAGCTGTCTTTGTGCACCCCAGCAAACCAAAAACCTCTCAGAGACGTCTAGCCTAGACGTCTCTGAGAGGTTTTTGGTTTACTGGGACAGTTTTTGCTTCTTTCAAACAGTGCTTGTAATTTATCATTGCAATCCTTACAAGTGACAAGGTGATGAAAAGTAGCCATACATTATGTTTGGGAGTTGACATGAAAAAATAAAGCAGAAAATGGGAAAGGTTCTTCAACTTTATAGTTAATTCAACATCACTGGTGTTGAGGATCGCAGACTTGAAGGTGGAGGGCTACTGAATGTCACTTATAAATCACTTGACATAAATTTGATACTTGATATAAATTCAGAAGTGTATGTGCAAAATTGCCTGTGTATGTGGCAGTTCTAGTGCACCAGATATAATACACAAGGGCTTAAAAGCCCATTTTGACAGTGTAGAGGCTGTATTGTATTCATAAGAATAAAACTGCAGTTTGCATGAGGCTGGTTATTGTAGTCATCAGTGTGTTGAGAAAGTATTCAAAGCGTCTAAAACTCTGTCACTCTGCACGTTCTCTCTTCATGATGGTGTTCTATTGCTGCCTCTGCTAGCTGAAAGGTACTGAGATCTGGTCAGCCTGTGCGAACGTCTTCTCGAACGCTTCTCCCCTTGTGCCTGCCTGTGGTGCAGCGATACAGAGTGGTAGTAGCTCAAAGATGGCCAACTTGCATGTGAGCCCATACTTATCTGTGCCACCCCTCATCACTTAAAGGGGCTTAGAAACACAATCTTAGTTGACTATTTTGCCTGTTGATCGCATACAGTGAGTTACAATGGTGCTATTAGCATCGGTAATACCGCATATATTCCGTTTTTTAATATTTTCATGTCCTCCCCAAAACAAATTCATGGCTCTGATGGTGTTGTCCCCCACACAGTGGCGGGTTTTAGCAGCGGTTATGACATCACCTGGCGCGAGCTTGATGATTGACAAACAGTAAATATACTGCAAATTGTGTGAATAAATAGAGACAAATTTTGTCACCTGTCGGTGTTTTATGTTAGATCAACAGAAACAACTTGTTTGTCTTAGATAAAAGCCCTGCAAAGCAATTAAATTAAAAATACACCACCAGGGGCTCTGGCATGCAAACGACGCTGCCAGTCTCAGCAAGAACGAGTTACAGAGAGCAGGCAACCAAGGAGAGCAAACTTCCGCGACGCGCTCTGGCTGGCTGTTTTGATTGGTTGCGCCAGGTGCCGTCATTGGGAGAGCGAAATAGGAGAGGGAAGCCCCGCCAAAATCGAGTTGAGGGCAGCGTTTTGTTTGCTTGTATTTTGAAATTTCTTCACTGAATAACTCCCGTTCCTGTGCATCGATTCCTGTAATTCTTTTTAAGTCAGCATCTGTGTGACAAAGAATCCACCTGAAGTATAACTGGTATCCCCCCAAGCAGTGTTTCGCAGCCCCTTTAAAGGGATGCTAAAGGGAAATACTAAGGTCCAGCCAGGCCGACAGATTAGTGTTCCAATGTTCACACCATTTGTGCTCATGTGAGAGCCTGGTTAAGCAAGAACATACAAAAAATTGAAAGAACAGTGATGCACTTCAAAAATTCCAGTAGCTACACCTTGTTTCTTTCTATGTCCAACACTGTTTCAACAGATTAAGATGTACCATCTGTATGGGACAGCAGCTCAACAAGTGCTGTTGAGATACAAGGATGCTTGGTCACCAGTGGAAACTGCTGTTGCAGAATGCTGTGTAGGCGTCGTAGCCATCAAGTTTTTCTTTCCTGTTGGTATTTTGTTTTTGCAGTTTATGCACAAAAGGAAAAAATAACCAGATTGCACACTACAGTAGAACCTCCTTATAACAAAACGGTTTATGACAAAATAATGGATATAACGGAGGAACGACAATTCCCCTTGGAAGCTCGGTCAAGACGGGCTATAACAGCTATAGGGACCGGGCGCCCATTGTATGGAACCACCGTTGCCCCAGCGGAACAGTGCCGCCTGTGGCAAAATGCTTGTCAGTGGAATGCCTAGGTAGTGGAGCGGCGTAGCCGGTTGCATTCAGCGAGGCGTACTTAATGGTTCTATCAGATGTTCTGCAGTGTGGCTTTCAAGGCTTAAGTAATCGCACGGAGGTTTTTCGATCAGGCAGTTTAGAAAAAGAGAATAGCCTTTACAAGGCAAGCCATGTGTACAACATGCGACAGTGTCAAGGAGTGGCTACGCACATATTCAGTAAGTGTATACCACAGACGAAGATGAATGCGCCAAGCTACGATGTGGACCTGGAATTAAGTGCAACTTCATTCCTTCGGGCAACCGTTGTAATACACAAAACTGATTTTACATGCCGCATTATTGCCTGCATGCAGTTGGACCCATCGAGAAACATAATTGCAGCAAAATGCTCCTGCAAAGCCAGCATGGACGGCCGATGCAAACATGCTGCGGCATTCGCATTCGCTGTTAATGGAGAAGAAACGGCAATGTGCACGAGAACCAGTTGATGTTGGAGAGCGCCTTCTAAAAAGATTTACCCTAAAGAAAAAAGGCTGTGCTCACGAGATTGTGGTGCGTAGCCTCATTACTTACGGTAGAATCGAAGCGAGTTTCGCGGTAACATGAGGCTGTTCAGAACAGCCACCGAAATGTATTTCCAGAATAAATACCGCTTGACAGTAAACAACTGCTTCAAGTGGAAAGACAATGTTTATGGCTGAACTGGTGGAGAGAGCGCAGTGCCAAACTTCTGCTGTTCTTTGAACAATAATGCACGGAGGTTCTTTGCTAGCTTCCAAAGGCTTTTCCTCAGTTTCACTTCCGAAAGGTGCGATACAGTCTTTTGTTGCAAAATTTGGAAATTTTGCTGCTCATATTACGACTTCCTCGAGAAGATGAGCTTTGAGGACTTAGAGTGTACGTACCTGCAATTTGTTACTGTAGAAAAAAAAAAACTTGTATTTTAATCAGTCAGCGTATCGCAAGCAAAAGTGATATATCCAAGTGTGTACGCAAAATAGGGTGCCAAAATGGGGAAAATATGGTGCAGAAATTTTGATGTTTCATACTTGTGCACCAGAAATAAAATACAACTTTGAACTTCACCTGCCATTAAAATGTACGGTGGTCGTATTTTGAACACGAATCAAAACATTTTTCAGGTGCTTTAGCCCAGGGTAGTGTTTATACTTTGTACATGCCAGATAACTGCAGCATTATCAACTGCCCGCATGGTGGCCATGCTTGCGGTAAAAATGAAAGCGAGCAAATGCTGGGGTTGTAACTTGAGCTGTTGGATTCCTCCAATTTGTGATTGCTGATAATATGATGACCACAGATGCGGGAATGCTGATTCGGCTCCCAGGCTCCCTTGCCATCATTCCTGGGGAACAAAGTACAAAGCTTCCGGTTACAGTAAAATTTTTAAAACTGCCGCAAAGTTTCTATGACCACACAGTAATCAAACCCGTGCATACGTACCTCTTGTCTTCGAAACAACCGTATCTAGGTTGGCCGCTGTTCATGCTGATGCGGAAACTGTTGTGATCGAAACTCATGAAAATGGTTTATGGGTTTATAGGGGGTCTAACGTCCCAAAGCGACTCAGGCTATGAGAGACACCGTAGTGAAGGGCTCCAGAAATTTTGGCCACCTGGGGTTCTTTAACGTGCACTGACATTGCACAGTACAAGGGCCTCTAGAATTTCGCCTCCATCGAAATTTGACCGCCGCGGCCGGGACAGAACCTGCGGCTTTCTGGTAGAAATGAATCTCCTTAGAAGCATTCAACAAGTTTACGTAGCTCTTAGTGCAGCCAACAAACAGAACATCATGTCGGCCTAGACTTTGTTTCACCAGACATATTCACGCATAGCACCACATAAACATTAAGAGCACCAAAGCAAACTCGACACAAACCAACGACAGACTGCGCGCTCCAATGTGGTGGCTGGCACTGGCCCATTCCAGTAACGAGAGAAATGTCAAAAGGTGGCGCCACCCGTCCAGTCCCTATAATGAAGTAATCGCCATGCCCCTTCAACTTCGTTATAATGAGGTTCAACTGTACTTGTCCTTGTTGTTCCTACATTACCCTGTTGCTATCCCTCCGTACGCAGAGTTCTGTACTACTGGTTAATTATGCAAAACCAACAAACTAACTGAGTTTCATGAACAGAAACAAGCTGGGAACCTTTCCCTTCTGCTGTGCAGAAAAGATACCTTACTTGATGATCTAGCACAGCAAGGAGGGAGAAGCATAGAGTTTCTTACTATTACCTAGAGGGAAAGCTGGCGGCGCTGCACTTCAGCCACCATGGACGCTCAAGGCATCATGGGGCGGTGAGCTACTTGTTGCGGCACAGTCGTAATTTTTCGGGAACACGGAGTGGCACTACTAAGATGTTTCATTCCGAAAACGCTGTTCGTGAGTGCGCAGACGACTTTCGTGCGAACGCAGAGTGCAAAACTCATAGTAGTGAAAACGAGACGACACACGACGCCAATAAAAGGTTTCACTTTTCTGAAATGCCTTTAAAAACCTCTTATAGTGTTTAAGCAACAACATTTTTTTTTAAAACATATTTACTTTTAAAAATGTGCCTGTTAATTACGAAATATTAGTTTTTGTTGTGTTCATTACTTGGCCAATAGGAGAGCTAGCCAGCCCTTATTTTGGGTGAACTTTGCACTTAAATGCTTTTCTGCTGCAATTTACAGACAGGATATTGATCGTATAGCGTTTATTTTTGCATTATTTTTTGGCCAAAAGTTGAAGTTCCGCAACAAGTAGCTCACCGCCCCATGATGCTTTGAGCGCCCATGGTGGCTGAAGTGGTCACGTGGGGTCTCCATGCAAACTCCCATAGACGGGTCGCCAGCTTTCCCTCTAGGTAATAGTAAGAAACTCTATGGGGAGAAGGCAGCTCTATGGGCTGAATGGTCCTTCATACAGAGTACACCAAGCTGTTAGGTTGCCCGTTTTGTAAAACACTGTTTACCATGGGCGTCCGGAGGGGGGGGCAAGGGGGGCGGCTGCACCCCCCTGGAAAATCCCTCACTCGAACTGGGAGTGATGGCCGCACGCCAGGGGCGGTGGTGCGCTCAGCCAAAAGGGTAAAAGCAGCCCCGCTTCCACGCTTTGGGTCACATCTGCGAAATGCCGCGTCCGGGCGCGCGTCGTTCCGCCGTTTTCAAACCACGCCACCGTCAGCTCTGCTGAAGGGCGACCTGTTGCAGACATACAGCGGCACCGGCGAGCATGTGTTTCGAGCCGTCTTGAGATGGGTGTCTGTTTCTTTGATCTCTAGAGAGATAGCGAGACGGAGGCAGACAGTGCACAGGGCACCTTGTTTTGGCCTTCGTCGCTCGCTATAATCAGGATACGTTCGTACGCCGGCCACCGATGAATTCTTCAGGAGGGAAGGACAAATCAGCCGTGTCCACCCCCGCTTTGTCGGGCTGCTCAGGGTCAAGCGGGCGATGAGTTGGCACCGCCGCCGCCGCTCGCTGTCTCCTCCGATCCACGGGAGAGCGCAGTTCGGTAGAAGCACCGCTTTCAGAATCTTCGGCAAAGGGGATTAGCTGCTTTTGTTCACGGCGACGCAGTCTCCAGAGGCGCCCCCACACCAGCGTTCCTTGCGTCTTCTCCGAAAACCAGCGCCTTTGGCCAACGCAGCCCGATGGTGCCTGCCTGGCTCGCCTGTCACCTCTGGCTGTGCCTCAAATCACAACAGCGCCCATGTACTGTGCGATGTCAGTGCATGGTAAAGAGACCCAGGTGGTCGACATCATCCGGAACTCTGTACTACTCCGTCCCTCATAGCCCGAGTCGTTTTGGGGCTCTGAACCCCATAAAAACACAAGAACAAATTTTCCGACCGGAGTGGCGAGTGTCCCTTCCCCTCGGAAGTCGCGCGGCGTTCCTTTCACCCCCAAAGTGCGCATTCGGGGATATTGCAGCAAGTAAGCCCTTGCACGTGTGCGCGCGCCTCTGTGTTTGTGCTTCGGTGTTTTTAGTGGCCAGTTGTCAACGAAGGTGAGAACAACCAAGACAGTGGACGAGAAAACGACGTGCGGCGAGCAGTGTGTGTGCGGTTGCTCGACTGTGCGGATGCGCGAGCAAGATGGAGCGAGGTGTATGAAGCTGCGAGCGTGCATTTATCTTGTAAAGAAGTTTTTGTTGTATATATAGTCATCTTTTGTTTTCAAAGTACGCGTTAAACCGTTTTTCCAATCAATGTGTATGATGAGTGTGCACCGAGAGCGTGTAATGAAGCACAGAAATGAATTATCACCCGTGTAATTGCGCAATTCGCCCAGAAAAATCCGAGGCGCCTACAGTTGCTGTTCAAGGAAGACTGACTAAGTGACTGTAGTTGCGTGTTTGTGAACATATTGTGCTGTGTGCTGGTCATCAATCCGGGTGAGTCGAGAACTCGTATGCAGCAAGACTGAGCACTCTTCTCCACGAAGTGATAGTATCTTTTTGCACTTTTTATTAATTGTAATTGCTTCTTCGTCGATAAACTCCAATGCATCTCTCCTAGCCACGCTGTTTGTAATTTTTCTTTCACGTCCGTATTTTACTTATTTATTTTTATTTATATATAAATAAATAAATTTACTCCGCAAATAGGGCCTTTTTGCAACGAACATAGCCCCCCCCCCCCCCCCCTCCGGCGCCAACAACCAATGGGGCCCCCCCCTGCAAAAAATTCTGCGGACGCCCTTGCTGTTTACTCTGCTATTCTGAAGAAAGGCCACTTCCCCCCTCCACAATTCTTAATGCCAGAGTGGTCAGTAATGTCGAATTCGCACAAGTGAATCGATGCACAGAATTTGAAAAATACACTGAATGCTTTATTATACGTATATACTTCTAAAGCATCAGGAAAAACATGTTTCACCTTTAACTAACAATGCGTTCAGTCTGCAGTTATTTTGTGCCAAACCAACGCGGCTCCTTTTGTGCATTACAAGGGAGCAGATGACTTCAGGCAAAGCAGACAACTGTGTAAGTACACATATAAAAATAACAACAGGTTTTTCCACAAGGGCCAAATTAGCAAAAAGCTGGACAGTAGGCTTAGAAAAAAAATATCGCAATACAATGGCAACACGTTCAGATGATTCTTTTCGGTATGTACTGCAAAAACAAGAAGTTCCAGAACAAGTCCCTTAGAGCTAGATACTAGCCAATACCAGAAGCATGCTAACAAAAAATTTATCCGCCGATTCTTTTTCAAGTAAGAGCAACAGCAACGCGACAATCAGCTGCACAACGCAGAAGAATGCACAGGTACAGGTCATTACCTACGGCATGCAGAGATTTATAATGGTGCGCTTTTGCAATAGAAATGTCTAGAACGTCCACTGGAACAGTATACAAAGCATCTGCGGCGCGTGTTGCAAGCTTAAAAGCTGGTCGGCACCAACACGCCACAGTTTCTAACACCAAGATACTGTCACAGTTGCTGGGGTCAGACAAAGAGGCAAGAAACGAAAAAAAAAACAACAAAAAAACAGGCAACTACTACTTGAAAATGATAAGAAAATGAAACGCGAACAAGCTTTGCTGCAACCACCACTACAGTGCTGCCATCTTGTGATAGCAATGTGTGGTCTCTCCCGATTTGCCCGTCAACCAGCAAGCACCTTTGTCCTAGTGCTGTTAACAGCACTGCCTATGTCCCCTTGGAAGCACCTCCCCGTGATCGCAGAGTTTCTGAAAATTACCTAGAGGAAAAAAAGAGGTCCTGCGGAAGTTCATCCACCATGGAGAGGCACACGAATGCTGGGATGAAGACATTTCCCGTGTCTGGCTTGGCCGTTGTTACGATGATGATGATGTGGATTGAGTTGTAACAGTATGACTCTCCTAGAGGCAAACCTATGACAGTTTTCATACCAGCGGATCACCAAACATTCAATCATTCTAAATTTACTAAAAGTGTGAAAAACGAAATTTGATCTGCGCAACAGTAGACAACATTGTGGCACAGCTATGATTCCTCAGCCGGATACATGCTTTTAGCACAATAGCAGCCAAGCCAGATACGAAGTTTCCACTTTCCGGCATTCCCGCTGTGGATGCAGTGCTCTTGAAGAAACTCGCATAGACAGTGGCGCCCCTTTCCCCCTCTAGGCAATATTGAGAAACTCTACGCCTCATGCGACTTCTTCCGCTGCACCACAACTTTCACTTTCACCATTGCACAATCCCATCAAACCATCTGTCCTGGCGAGAAGTAGACGCTGAAAAAAATGCGGACGCTACAAACTATGCAGTGCCATTGCACAAACTGACACCATGAGACACAAACACTAGCGGCACCACATCATGACACATGCCGAACACTATGGTGCCACATCACGACACATGCCAATAGCTGAGGCACCGCGTCATGACACATGCCAATAGCTGAGGCACTGCGTCATGACACATGCCAATAGCTGAGGCACTGCGTCAGGACACATGCCAATAGCTGAGGCACCGTGTCATGACATATGCCAATAGCTGAGGCATCACATCATGACACATGCCAATAGCTGAGGCACCGTGTCATGACATATGCCAATAGCGCTGAGGCACTGCATCACGACACATGCCAATAGCTGAGGCACCGCGTCATGACACATGCCAATAGCTGAGGCACCGCGTCATGACACAGCCAATAGCTGAGGCACTGCGTCATGACATGCCAATAGCTGAGGCACCGTGTCATGACATATGCCAATAGCTGAGGCACCGTGTCATGACACATGCCAATAGCTGAGGCACCGTGTCACGATACACGCCAATAGCTGAGGCACCACATCATGACACGTGCCAATAGCTGAGGCACAGCGTCATGACACATGCCAATAGCTGAGGCACCACATCATGACACATGCCAAACACTGTGGCATCACATCATGACACATGCCAAACACTGTGGCATCACATCATGACACATGCAGATGGACAATGGTGCGAGCACATCTCGTACCAAACCAGGACGCCGAGGAAGCACCGTGAACAGCGTCATGCAGTCCCTCATGCTCCAAAAGGGCATAGGGCGCACTGTGAGCGGAAGCCCACTGCCTACAAGCGATGCAGGTCAAAGGTCGAACGTGGGGCACTGTACCCGAGGTCCCTCTAACACAAAGTGAGCGGACCTGGCTTAAGAGCCCACGATGCCTCAAAGCTGGTTTTGGCTGACCTCAACAGTAGCACCACTGGAAGACTCTCGCATAGTGAAGCCTTGGGAGGCGCTGCGCACCCAACCTGGGCTATGATTAATGCGTACGAAGGTCAAGCATGCACAAGCCTAATGGGGTCTACACAGGGTCTGTCGGCATAGCCAAGGTCAGTTGTCGGGCACCGCTGACGAGACAAAATGGAATTGGTTGGTGGGGGGGGGATACTCGTCTACGAACAAAGCAGAAAGACAGCTGGAACAAGTGAAGCTCTCACTGAATGCACAACACATGGACACAAAAACTCTGACGTCCATGTGAGGTACAAGGAAAGCCGGGGAGCATGTCGCTGCTCTGCGAGCGCTGCGAGAGAACGCTGCTAAGTGTGCGCAGATGATATACACGTGCCTGCTTTGGCACTCAATACGTGATTGCCACGCTTGCTGTAAAATGGCGTGACAGATTGAAAAAAAAGGTGCGCTCGTTGGCAATTTCGCACACTGCTTGTACGTCTACGCAACTGAACAAAGACGGTATATGAAGTTTTGAAACTTCAAGCAAAGAGCAACAGGCGGTTCCAGCCTAGCATTGCTACAGTAGTTTCCTTGTAACTAAGAAACATATTGCCACACATCGCAGGAACACGGCAGATAGCATCTTGGCCTAATACCATCATGGATTACTAAAGGACAGCTTATGAGCCAGTAACCAAGTTGCGGGCAAAATCGCAGCTGTAGGTGTCAGAGTGCTTCACACCTGACAGTCCATATAGCATAGGTATTGGCCCAATATTGGAAATTGATAGCTTCACTTTGGTCCTTTGTATGATCGGCTTTTTCCAATAGATTTCCAATATTGGGCCGACTACCTGCGCTGCTTAGGAGCACTTAGTAGCATTGCCTACAGCTTGTCAGATGCAATATCGATGTGTTGATGTAATTAGGTACTGCGTGACATGCATTCATGGTCTAAAACTGATTCTATGCTTCTATGTGTTGACCCCCCCCCCCCCCCCGTAAATCCTATACCATAACGAGCACAGAGTACTCTCTGAGCTGTGTCGTACTTGGTGTCCTTGCTAAGGTGCTGCACAACATCATCCGTTACGCGCCGTAGAAATGTAAAGCCGTAGGTCAGAAATAAAATAATCACAAAACGTCAGGATCAACAAGCATGTACCAGCAAGCAGCAGATATGCGTGCCTGCCGTGGATACACCGTGTCTGCCACCAGCAACCAGGATGGTCGCTTCAGTGGCAGACAATCCTCGGCTAATGTTGTACAATGGCTGTGGGAGCTGTCTGGCGACAGCCTCGAAAATACTTTGATCACCAACACAGTGTCACAGCTTCTCCGCCACTGACAGCCTAAAGCTTAAAAGATAACGCGGAAAAGGTCCCCTCGTGTACAACTGCAGGTAAAAGGACATGTTACGTCTACACACAAAGAGAATATTTGGCCTAAAATTCTGCCTTTGGAATGTACCTCATGAGAATTTGACCGTAACAACAACCCTCATCACGAACGGCTCGCGAAATGTTCTTTCTAATGTACTCAGAACTACAGAGTATGGACAGCTCAACCAAGCTACACGAACCGAGTCTGGAGTAATGTGGATAAAACTTCAGCAGCGCTTACAAACTCCATGGTCTCCAATACTATGGTTAAAGATCAGAGTCAACAGAGCAGCTGATTTGAATCTGGCTGCCGTTCCCCACGACCAAGAGAGGTTTTCAAGCTGAAAGCACACTCTGATAACGACTGTTTCAAATGGATGGCTGTCATGGGGCACTAACTTACTCCTACACACTGCTCCGAACTCCCAGACACTAGAAGACAAGGTCAGGGCCAAAGGTGAGCGACACTAAGGACACTGTTGCTACCATCACCTGTAAAAGTCTAAGAGGCTCCACTAAACTGCTACAGGAAAAGACCCTAAAATGGCACACGTGCCACACTAGAAAAATAGGGTTTGGACTTGTATGGAGAACACACATGCTATCTCACCACAGGGAAGATCACCTCTACACACAACGGGCCAACGAAAGGCTTTTTTTTTTTCTTTCTGTAGCTATGTACACACTGGACTGCTTCTCTTTCAACCAGAATCGGAGTGCTTTCAGCACAGATGCAACCAACCCCCCTCCCCCCCAACCCCAAAAAATGAAAGGTGTGGCCTCGTGTAAAACAGCACCAAGCACAACATGCGCACAAACCGCACGTAAGTTGTGTCGTAGTCATTTCTGAAGAGCCGCAGCTGCTCAGAGGCATTCCAACACGTAGAGCACTGCAACAAGTTCACGGGACACACGGCGCACGCCTCTCTGCCCAAGAGTGTAGACAGATTTGGCAAAGCACATCCCCTCGGAGAGCAGGTGCAGCCAAACTCGCTGTTGACAGCGGACGTCGTTTCTCGGCAGATGCGTCATCAAACAGTCCTGCCGTCAGGACCTGCAGGTGGTGGCTAGGACTGGCAATCAGGTGGCAATGCGGTCCTGACGTCACTGGCATCACCTGGATGGGCACGAGCTCAGCGCCGAGGAGTGATCGCTCGATGAATTGCAAGTGTTTCCGCTGTGCGAAGACTGCAGGCTTGACACCGATCCCCTGAACGATGAAAGTGGTTTCAATTTGTTGATTGGTCACATGACAAATAAGAAAGATCGACAAGAGGAGTTTGCAAACATTCTAATACCAGTTACTTTTTTTTTTTTTTTTGAATGGGCCCTGAAACGGAAACTGCGCACGTGTATTTCGATAGTTGGCTGCGGAGATTGCGATGTGGTAATGCTGTTGGTATCCGTGCTGACGTTGATATTGAGGAATTTAGTTTAGTTTAGTTTATGGGGTTTAACGTCCCAAAGCGACTAAGGCTATGAGAGACGCCGTAGTGAAGGGCTCCGGAAATTTCGACCACCTGGGGTTCTTTAACGTGCACTGACATCGCACAGTACACGGGCCTCTAGAATTTCTCCTCCAAAGAAATTCTAGCCGCCGCGGCCGGGATCGAACCCGCGTCTTTTGGGTCAGCAGCCGAGCACTATAACCACTGAGCCACCGCGGCGGCTGGAAGTGGTTTCAATTCAATGTAATGTGCATTTTTGTTGATTGGTCACATGACAAATAAGAAGGATCGACAAGAGGAGTTTGCAAACATTCTAATACCAGTTACTTTTTTTTTTTTAATGGGCCCTGAAACGGAAACTGCGCACGTGTATTTCGATAGTTGGCTGCGGAGATTGCGATGTGGTAATGCTGTTGGTATCCATGCTGACGTTGATATTGAGGAATTTAGTAAAGTATTCCGATCAAGAAACGAAGATCTTCAACACTGGCTTCCAGGAGCAGATGTAATGCAACTTACATCACTGTACAGACCCCCAACAATTGGGTAAATTCTGAGTGTACACTACAATCTTTTACCTTGGGTCAACACAATTAGCAGGCTGGGTCTCACATGCCAAACCCATCCCTTAGCTACAGAGCACCAAATGCACGCAAACTACAAAAGCAAGCCTTGCCCCATGGAAACAAAATCAGGCCAGAGATAACGACTGCATAGAGCACTGCCAGATCATTTTCAACGCTAGCAAGGAAAGAAAAAAAAAAGAAAAGAGCAGCCCTGTACACTCACTTGTAGTCCTGTGACTTGAGCACCTCGTAGTAGTACATCACCTTGGCCTTGTGTGGTGCCAGGGGAAACTCGAACGGATGGTGCTGGGGACCTTCCAGGTGGCGCCACTGAAGAATGTACGTGCCCGGCGCACTCGTCACGTGAGAGCCCTGCAGCGGCAGCACAGCACAACCAGATTAGTGAGAATTAATAGTTCCGGAAAATCTGAATATGTACAGTACTCACTGACATTTATTACGAGAGAGGGTTGCACAAAATGTGGGAACGACACACAAGGAAGCACCTTGTGTCTAGTTCCATTCTGTCTTTTGTCATGGCCAAATAAGGCTTCATTTGGCTGAGAGAGGTTCACACAACGCCTTCCCAATTGACACAGATGTCAAGGGACAACCGTATGTTGGGCTAGCTGGTTGCACACAATGCAGCCTACAGGGTAACAATTGTGCAGAGGTCAGAACTCGAGAAATCCCACAACAAGGGCTGCCAACTGGTGCTGTAATGCATGATAATTTCAGATATTCGGGAACATAAAACTAAAAAAAAAGCAGCAATACAAGTGGATAAACAGCAATACTAGTAGATAAACAAAGAAAAAAATCACAGGTCAGGCTACATGTAGATACTAATCCCATCAGCATGCACTTGCTGAAGACACATGCACCACATCATTGCTAACCATGTATCATTACAAAGTACTTAAAGATGTAATAACGGGTAAGGTTATCTCTGGCGCCTGGCAGGATTACTTTAGCATCAAACTGCTGGCAACTGCTCGGCTGTAGCAAAGCCTAAAATAAATGCTCAGTGTAGATTTAAATGCTTGCTTCAACTACAGATGGTTGACAGAGCTCTTTTATGAGGCTGCGTGATCGCACACAGGTAAATGGTAACTGCAATAATCTTCTTTGTGAAGAATCTGCCCAACTGTGAGGGATTCCCTCAATATGTCAATGAACTGACATTCGTGCGAGCATGCACGAAGCTCGCAGCTGCCTCCTCACCTGGACGCTCTCGCCATCGTGGCACGTGAGGCAGGGCTCCACGGTGCGGTAGTCCACCCCGGCCACCCAGCCCTTGGGAAGCACCGACGGTGGCGTGTCCAGCGTCAGCATGGCTAGGGGCAGGGGCGAGTGGGTGCACCCCACCGTCTCCTCCTCGGCATCAGTGTCGCCCTCGGCCGACTCCGTGGCCGTCTTGGGCGGGGGAAGCTCGCGGGTCGTGTGGAAGACGGTGAACGACACGTCCTCTTTCATGATGTCGAAGTCCCAACAGATGACACTCCCTTGGTCTGCCACGTTCACCACCACCTTGGAAGTGTTGGACACGCACCGTTCGAATACACGGAGAAAACGAAACGCCTCTGGTCCACACAGAATGAAAAGTGGGAAACGAAGGGACATAACAACCTGTTCCAAGGCTCAAGAGAGCAGGGTGGGTCAGGAAACAAAAGAGAGACAAATCCTAGGGTGGTGTTCTGCCGGTGTCGCCTTTTGCGACATGTCGCATATGGGCGGGGCCTAAAAAAGTGCTTACAGATGCTCGAAGAAACGGAAAAAGCCGCCGGCACTTTCGTCTGCGGTGCATTCATTCACTCCGAGAAGCGACAATTTACCACTGCTGAACCACTAGCAGCAGTAGTTTCGTATCTTTTATAGCAAGAATATTTGCCATCACATGACGTCTAATGTTCAAAAAAACATTTGCAAATTTAATATAAACTCGCTTTACTTCATTTCAGTCTATTAAACACCGCGAAAAAGCTCCAAATTTATTTTTCTTTCGTTCCGGACGGTTGTGCTAGGTTTCGGCTGCGTTTCGGGCAGTTACAGACGGTAGCAGTGTAGCTGGAGGTCCCATTAGGCTTGCGCGCTCCAGAATCGAGAGCGTATCTAAAAAACTAGGCTGAATTGCAGCTTAAACTTTATCGTCGAAGCAAGGTAAGTCATAGCGAAAAGCAACAACACCAGTAGTTGCCGGTA
This sequence comes from Amblyomma mixtum, assembly GCF_055824585.1. NCBI lineage: Eukaryota > Metazoa > Arthropoda > Arachnida > Ixodida > Ixodidae > Amblyomma > Amblyomma mixtum. Next base: position 433,706,727 of record NC_143014.1, read on the forward strand.
AACATGCCGACCGGAATCGCAAGGACTGCTGAATTGGCTGAAGCGGGCGGCTCTCGCTTGAAAGGACGTCGCCATGTTTTCACGCCAAGGGCGCAAAAGCCGCAACTGCCGATTGCGTTCGTACGCTAACGGTAGCCCGTCGCCCGCGCGAATCGCTTCAGCGCATTCCGTTGTTCTACTAAGCGTAGTAAATTGGGGCGACGTCACGATGACGTAGCAGGAAGGCGGGTCCGTGTCGTCACGCCGCCGTCACCGCGGCTCAAGCCAATCAGCGAAGAGCGAATGCGACATGTCGCAAAAGGCGACACCGGGAGAATACCACCCCTAGTCTAAATCAACACGAATAAATGGGCATGGCCAGGGCATATAATGCAAAGGCTATATAACCAGTGGTTGTGAAGGGTAATGGAGTTGATTCCAAGAGAAGGCAAGCGTAGCAGGGGGCAGCAGAGAATCAGGTGGGCGGACGAGATTAAGACCTTTACGGGGATAAGGTGGCCACAGCTGGCACAGGACAGGGTTATTTGGAGGCACATGGCGAAAACAGTGAGAGGGCAACAAAGGGAACGAGTTGGCCGCTGGCGACAGGATTAATTCGCTGCCGGCGCTGATTTTGAGCATTTTCAACGTCGATGAGACAGGCGTCTTCAACCTGCAACCTGGCAGAAGTTTGAGTGTAAAGGGCGCAGCTTGTCAGGGCGGCCAGAAAAAGTAAGGAAAGAATTTCTGTACTTTTCAAAAGATGCAGCTCACCATCATCGGCAAAGCTAAGCAAGTGAGATGCTTTCGATCGGCTGGACATTTACCTTGCTTATATAAAGCAAACAACAAAGCATGGGTAACTGCGGATTTTTTGCATGAGTTTCTGATTAGCTTAAAGAAGTCTTGCCTTGTTACGACAACCAGTGCCAACTTGCCACAGTTATGATACTGTCAATCCTCTTTGAGGCAGCATGGCAGTCCTGGTCCTTCTGAAATTTCCATGCACAGATGAACAGAGAAAGATACTGTGGTCCATACCTCGTGCACCTGTCCTCGGGCCAGGCTCACGGAGTGGTACATGGTGTCATCAAAGAGGTGCATGCCATCGGCCTTCTCTCGTTCGTAGTCCTCCTCTGACATGTAGAAGGTCTTGGGGATGAGCCCTCCGTCAGGGATCGATGTCTGCACAAGAGAGAAGACCATCAGGCATGACCTAAACAAACCAGATCGATCTTTATTTATGCCATCCAGGTGTTATGGGCGCAGACAAAATGCTCCTAATGCAGCTTGATTGCGTGTCCACATTCCCGTACAAGGTTTCCAAAATTGTAATTATTTGTACTGGCAACAACATTAACAAAGTAACAGCAAATGAAGAGAATAAGCGAGACAGAGGAGATCCACAAACAAATACACTCAAATGTGAAACAAGAAGCTATGTAGAAGTTCATGACCAATGAAGGTTATTCAGTAATGATGACAAATAATGACTGAGCACTCGGTGCCTGCAATTAGTTCGTATTTGCAGAATGAACCATTCATCGAGATTTTGCATCATGAGTGTGCGTCTCAAGATCTATGCCAGACATATTTTATCTTTTTGGCCGAACCTGTGCTAAAAGTCATGTAAGCTAGTCAATTAGTAACACATCACTGCAAATAAACGACTGTGTTAGCTGTCACTGCTGCCTGTAACCGGCTTCATGACCTTGTCAAGCTGCTTTTACAACTTCTCTGTCAGGGAGTCCATCAACATTGTGGAAGTTAAAAAATTGAGCTGAACTGAACCTGTCAAGGTCTGCATACTGAAAAAATTGTGCAGAAAAAAACGAGGACAAAGCAAAGACCAGACAAGGACGAGCGCTAAAGAAAAAAGAGCCCGTTATACTAGAAATTACACTTAGGATTAGCGCTCGTCCTTGTCTTGTCTTTGTTTTGTCCTCGTTTTTTCTGCGCAATTTTTTCAGTATGCATATCAATCAACTTGCCCAACTTTCTGCTCTCCTAACTGTCAAGGTCATTCCCTCACTCACCTGGCAGGCGCCTCCCAGGAAGTCGGGCAGATACGACGGGTCGACAAACTCGGCAAGGCCAGGTGGCGCTGTGTGGCCGGTGTCGGCGAAGAAGGTGAACTTGGAGCGCGTGTTGTCGTTGATGAACGTCCCCACCAGCGCCCAGAGGATTGGGAAGACACGCGGCGCCCGCACCACCAGGCAGCGGCCCATGGTCTCCGGGTAGTTAGACTCCACCATCTCGATGATGTGCAGCAGCGCGCGCATGCCGGGACGCCACAAGTGTCGCATGTTGAGCCCTTCCAGGTCGAGCAGGCAGGTCCACGCACTTATCGGCTTGCCCGCCTTGAGCGTGGCCTCTTCGGTGCGCCTGAGGCCCTCCTCGCAGAGGTGCAGGGTGAGCTTGACGAGGCCCTGTTCGCCGATGGACTTGATGAAGCCCTTCATGTCGACCTGGCCCAGGCGGAGGATGTACATGGGGCGGCCGTCCTTGTCGTGGTGGTGCCAGCCGCCCGGGAAGTACTCGCGCACCACCGTCGGCAGGTCGTAGGTGCTGAGGATGCGGTCCACCTGGTACTTCTTGCGCCACACTAGCGACTGGCAGAGCATCTCGCGGGCCTTCTCCAGGTTGAAGTCCTGTGCTTGGAGGAACCGCACCAGCATTTGGTCGCTGGGAACCTGGGCGAGCCAGAATGGGGATGTGAACTGGGGAAGGGGGGAAACTGCAGCACTCGAACAGCACCAAGAACAAAAGTCCTCTGCCTGACACAATGTCAAGAAACACTTGCACCAATGTCCATGCTACTAGCATCAAGTGGATGCCACAGGCACGTCCTCTGTCCATGTTCGTACATGTAATGCCCTCTTGCAGGCCTTTGAGGTACAAATAAATACTAATAATAATAACAATATGCTAAATACTATGTCACGTCTTTCACAATGCTTTTTCTCACCACAAGTCACTAAACTATAGTGAATAAGTCACCCCAATAGCTCAAAGCTATGAGGGAAACTTCCACTGTTGTGCATTTTTTTGCTCGTACAGATATTCAGATGCAGTTTGTCAAAAGTACTCTGTAAGACTTGTCAGCAGTGAATTCTTACTTGACCTCACCAAATGCTTTAACAATGACAAAGAACCAGAAAAGGCAAACTGATAATGCATAAAGGTGGCAGTTGGAACGTGTGCTAATCTCCAAAGCAGCAGCGGATGTGACAGACACTGTGAGCGCCTTCTCAGTGGCACCCAGCTGCGTGGGGAAGAAACGGAGAAGGGAGAAGCCAATAAATGCTCCGCCCGCTTTTCAAGGGGAAAAGCCAGTCCCTCTCCCGCCAGCAACGTGTACTGTCAGTTTAAGTCCCCACTCCCTCATCAGGGCACTTCAGTAACCTGTTTTAGCCTTTGTAACCTGTTTTAGCCTTATAATACTACTATAACAGAATGTCACACGAAAGCATCAAATGGGATGATTCTGTGGCTACAATGAGGTCACCGCATGACTTCTGTGCACTTTCGTGCCTACTTGTGCAGGTCAATTATAAAGCTCTTGTAACGGCAGCACTCACTTTCCCCTGGTGGGCTTCAGCAATCCACTTCTTGAGCATGACCAGGCAGGATTCCTGGTACGGAGTGAGCGAACCCAGGCAGCGCTCGATGTAGTCCGACTCCAGCTTGAAGTTGGCATCTGTCGGAGAATACACAAAGAAAGGAATGAAGTGTACCACAGTGGAGGTAGCACAGTGGTGCGAAATTGCTTGCAGTTTGAATGAGCCCTTTGTGTTACAGTAAGCTGAGACCATGCCACTTATGCATCGAATGATTATTAGACAAGGCCTAAATGTTAATCTTCCATTTTCATAAGAGACCAAGTTTCAAGTTTCAAGACAGTACAATTTATAAAGATGGATCATCATCATCATCATCAGCCTGACTACATTCACTGCAGGGCAAAGGCCTCTCCCATGTCTCTCCAATTAACCCTGTCCTTTGCTAGTTGCCGCCACTGTATCACCGCAAAGTTCTTAATCTCATCCGCCCGCCTAACTTTCTGCCGTCCCCTGCTACGTTTGCCTTCTCTTGGAATCCACTCTGTTACCCTTAAGGACCAGCGGTTATCTTGCCTTCGCATTACATGCCCTGCCCAAGCCCACTTCTTCCTCTTGATTTCCACTAGGATGTCATTAACCCGCGTTTGTTCCCTCACCCACTCTGCCCTCTTCCGGTCTCTTAACGTTACACCTATCATTTTCCTTTCCATAGCTCGCTGCGTTGTTCTTAACTTAAGCTGAACCCTCTTTGTTAGCCTCCACGTTTCTGCCCCATAGGTGAGTACCGGTAGGATACAGCTGTTATGGATCAGTCGTTTCTAATGCATGTTTCTGTAATCAAATACTGTAGCACAGATACAGGCTTGAAAGCTCAGTAGGCTTAGAATCTATACAGCCCTTGTGTATGACATGAAGACATTTATGCACTATATTTCAGGAAAATAAATGCAAGCACAGAGCAGTAAGGAAAGGCAATCTCACATCTAGGAGTACACATCATCAGGCAAGACTGCTCTAGACACTGGCTGCCTGGTCTGAAAAATCTTGCACATTAACGTACTATCGGTGCAAAATGTTTGCAAAATGCCAAAGTCATGAAAAATCTGGTCTGTCACATACCCTTACCAAGCAGCCACGAAGCAAACTGTGCAGTGTGCATCCCTATGTGCAGCTCACATAGTACATTCATCAATTGCTCGACTCATATAATATAAAGGTTCTGCTCTGATTTCGATTCATTCTTGTTTTTCCTGCCTTTAGTTAATGGCTGATGAAATACCTCACCCTGTGCTCACTGTTCGAAATTGAATAAAGGCCACTTGGGCCAATGATGAACAATGAGAAAAAAAAAAAAAAACGGAATGGAATCATAACAGAATTATTACACTGGCCCAGGAAGCTTGGCCATGGTTCCCAGCAATATCCACTTTTCGAGGATCAGTTATGTGCAAACTTCTGGCACTGATCATACAGTCGAACCTCGCTACAACGAAATGCTTTATAAAGAAATAATGGATATAGAAGGAATGACAATTCCCCTTTGAAGCTCGGTCAACACTCTATGGCTCTAACGAAGTAATTGTTGGACCCCTTCAACTTCGTTATGACAACGTTCAACAGTACAATGTACTTTGACGACTACTCACAGAAGTGGGTATAGTCAGGGCTTACAAGATTGCTCATGCCAGAGTCCTAACTAAACTGTGCACGGCTAAAAAAAAAATGCACTAGTACTCTCAACCTTACACGCGACCTACGAGTTTACGATGAATAAATGGCTCGATTTTCGCATGACAAAAGAGCATATAGCTGTTTACAGCGTCGAGCAGACACTGGTTAACCTTTCCAGCCAAAGGTAAGTAACACCGTGGGAGCATTGTTCAGCACTGACGTCCACAACATGACACCATTCCACAACATGACACCATTAACGGACTATAGACACCTAATTTTATTGCGTTTTTTTCTTGTTTGAAATGATGCTTCAGACATAAGAGTACATGGATCACCACATGGTTTTCGCCTTCGACCGCTGAATAATATATAGTTGAATTTCTTCTTTCATGCTGTTTCGGTTTCGATTTCATCAATCGAACGATGACTGTGATGTGTAGTTGATGTTTAGGTCACGTGGCGCATGAAAAAACAGCAATATAAATGCTGATACATAGTTTTAACTCAGTACAGCACTTAAACCAGCCTGCTTCAACAGCTAGAATTACAACAAACGACGCATCAGCAGTTATATCGCTGTTTCTTTTTTTTTTGTGCCTCAGGTGACGTAAACATCAACTAAATGTCACAGCCATAGTTCTGTTGATGAAACCAAAACAGTGCCAAGAAGAAATTCAATTATGTATATGTTATTTAGCGGTCATAGGCGAATACCACAGGGTGCTTCGTGTATACCAATGTCTAGTGCGCCGTTTGAGAGAAGAAAATATGCAAGCAAAAATTTGGTGTCCACAGTCCTTTAAGACTGAGACAATAGGCTAAGCCGGGACACTGACCCTGCGCTGTGAGGGACTCGGCTCCGCCAGCCGGCAGAGCGGCCTTTTCGGTCAGCGACTTCTTCCGCATGCTGTCGCGCAGAGCGGGGGCCTTGGCATCCCCACTGCCTCCGGCGCCTGGCTTGTCTTCGAACGGGGGAATGTACGTGATGTTCTCCTTCAGGAGCTCATTGATGTAGTACTCAATGATCTCTTTGCCCTGCAGAGACGCACGGGGAAGCAATTTCAGAGCCAGCACAAATCGGTCGGCATTCTGGAAACAGCACAACACACACTAGAACTTGGGTGAAGGAAGACAGTGAGTGTCCATCGCCTTCGTTGCCGTTCCAGTATGTTGGACTTCCACTGGATGACATGCTGTACCAGCTTGCGTTATTTGTAAACATAAATACCCCGAAAGCAGAAGATCAGACAGCCGTCACCGTAGCTCAGCGGTAGAGCACCGGACGCATAATTCAGAGGTCGTGGGTTCGGATCCCACCGGCGGCATGTGGTTGTTTTTTCTTCTGCTTTTCTAATAAATTAGCTTTAAGCGATAACACATTCAGTAATATCATAAATTGATCAACACCACAAAACAAATAAAACTAACTAAAAAAAAAAAGTCCCCTGTGCCCCTTGGTTTCTGTGGCTGTTGGCTTCTCTCATATTTATAACGAGCCCCTCATTCCCCTTCCCTTGTTTGCTTACTTGTCTACACTCTAGTAGGATTTGAATCCATCTACATTCTTTTTCTAATTGAAATTAAAATTGGTACTTACTACATCAGAACCAGCATCCATGCTGGCTATAATACACATCTGCCTAACACAGTTTAACAACTGTTAAGTTTTTGCAACGCAAAGCTCAGCTGTGATACCGAGACAGCATATGCTGTCATTTACAGAAATTGCACACAAGAGCTGACCACGACTGTGTCTACAAAAAGGATATCTGCCAGTGTAGGCAGCGCAGTCTTCAGTGATGCAAGTGGCATGCAAACTGATGGCATGCAAGACGATGAGAGTGAAAGGCGCACTGAACTTCATGAATGCAGTAGAGTGTTGACTGGACCGGTTAGTACATGACTAAAAGAGTGAAACGGCGTGAAGACAGGGTGAGAGAAAGAAGTGACACACACAGGTGCTGAATGCACCCACGTTCAGCATGATATGAAAGGCAAGACCAGAGACTGAGTTCACTTCGTAAAGCAGTGCACACCCGTTGACAAAGTGATGAATGAATCCAGTGAAGGATCAATGACAAATGAGACTAGACGGGATAGCAAGGTAGTAGCTGACAATCTTCTTGCCAGCCTGGTGCCCGCTATACTGCACTAGAGACCAAGTGCAACTCTACATCGATGTCTCGAGGCTTAACTGCTACTCAAAACTGCCTCAACGCTCCAACTGAAGTATGCATATCCTCCTCACCCCGTCCCTAAACACATCATCATCATCATCAGCCTGACTACGCCCACTGCTGGGCAAAGGCCTCTCCCATGTCTCTCCAATTAACCCTGTCCTTCGCCAGCCGCGGCCACCATATTCCCGCAAATTTCTTAATCTCATCCGCCCACCTAATTTTCTGCCGCCCCCTGCTACGTTTGCCTTCTCTTGGAATCCACTCCGTTACCCTTAAGGACCATCGGTTATCTTGCATTACATGCCCTGCCCAAGCCCACTTCTTGCTTTTGATTTCAACTAGGATATCATTAATGCGTGTTTGTTCTCTCACCCACTCCGCCCGCTTCCGATCTCTTAACGTTACACCTATCATTTTTGTTTCCATAGCTCGCTGCGTTGTCCTCAACTTAAGCTGAACCCTCTTTGTTAGCCTCCCCGTTTCTGCCCCATAGGTGAGTACCGGTAGGATACAGCTGTTGTATATTTTTCTCTTGAGGGATATTGGTAAACTGCCAATCATGATCTGAGAGAACCTGCCGTATGTGCTTCACCCCATTCTTATTCTTCTAGTTATTTCCCTCTCATCATCTGGATCAGCTGTCACTACCTGCCCTAAATAGACATATTCTCTTACTACTTCCAGCACCTGGCTACCAACTCCGAACTGCAGTTCCCTTGTTAGGCTGTTGAAAATTACTTTGGTTCTCTGCATGTTAATTTTTAGCCCCACCGTTCTGCTCTGCCTGTCTAATTCATTGATCATGCTTTGCAGTTCATGTCCTGAGTGACTTAGCAAGGGAATGTCATCAGCGAATCACACAGGCAAACGCAGCGCCTGCCAATTTAGCAGGGACCAATCGGGACGCACATACCTTGGAGATGTTGTGGGAGTACTGCTTCATGGCCAGCTTCTCGACGGCACTCTCAAACCCAAAGAAGGACTTGACATCAAGAGAGGCACTCTGCTCAAAGCAAGTCCAGTCTGAGTTTTCTGGGTGCACCTGCAGACATTGGATACACGGTCAATAAAAAATATGCGCTAAGTAAGGCAAGGCAGAAGGGGAAACAAAACGCCCAAGCCCTTACGCTGCACAATTAACAGTTTCGCGACTGCAGCCTGGAAGTGTAGGCAGTCCAAAGCCACAAAACAGTTGATCGGCTCTAAGAAACTAGAACAGGTGCTTAACTTAACTTACTACAAAAAAGGTAATTTGAGTACAACTGTTCACAGTTCAGCAGCAAACTGAAATTGTATTAATAACTGCAAAACTACTAATGCCGACCACTTTGTAGCAATACACATCTGCATGGAACCAGTAAAGAGGCAGGGAAGTTCCTGCATTTTGGCATCAACAGGCACTAGTAGGCAGACGCCTACAAATCTAGTAGTTAACCGGTTTATACATCAGGAGCAAAGCGACTGGCTAACTCTAACAACAGAACTGTATATTTTGACAGTGAAAGCGCTCAAAAAGACAAGGACGACAGAAAAGGAAAGCCATACAAAGCGCTTACTTTCAGAACTGTATAGTATAACGCAAAGGTACAACAGTATAAGAGGCACGGAGATTAAGTGATAACAGTTGGCAGACAGAAATTAATCTTAAAGGGACCATGAAATGTTATTTGCTTAGGTTAGGAAAAGCTGACGAGCGATTGCTTTTCTATCACTTGTCACAATACATCAAAAATTTTTAAGCTAGCTTCATTAACACCGAAGTTATCGCCGATTAAAAATGATGCTTCACCTCACCCCCCCCCCCCCCCCCCCCCCTCAACTCGTATACGCCAGCGCATCAGCAAAAGAAATAAAGAAAACAGGTCAGAACTGCACTCCTCCGCACCCCATCGAGCACTATCTCCCCCATGCCACCTGGGCATACCCAGAGAGAAGGCTCGCCCAGACTGCCCACCAACATCATTGAGGTAAGGGCGACTAAGAACGCTGCTACCCTAATTGGCTGTGAGTTAATGCGACCCGTGATTTTTAAAAATTATTAATAAATGATACTGTCACGTTGTAGTGACGGCAGTCCAGCGGTAAGGAAGACACCAACCATTCTTGGAAACGAAGCTCTTTATTTGGGCTGACTTGCGCCCGCAAAAGAACTGAATCACTCGGTGGCGGCGTAAGGAACAAGCGTGCTTGTCAATTGTCGAACTACGAATGCCCGCTGCTCGTGGCAGCGTTCAATTTAAACCCAGCTAGGAAACTTCGAGATAACAGGTCGAGATCATCTAGAGTAATCTGGAAACAGGTAGATGCAGCTCGGCATGGCTGTGATCAATCGAGATTAGTTCGGTCGCTTCTCGCGTCACGAGCACAAATGATAACACCCCTTTCCTGCTGCCTTGCGCGAACGAACGGGCACTACAATGCTACGTGGCAATACGGTCTATGCAGAGCTTTTAATTTTGACTCAAACACTCAAAGAGACCACATCTACTGACCTGTCACACTAGAATATGACCATCAAAATCCTTTCAAGGTCCCTTTAAAGATTCATAAAAGAAATGCCAAAATACCCAGATTCAGCTGTGAGAACAATCACTGAACTACAGGCGGCCAGACTCACCGAATAAGTGCAGTTTTCAGTGATGCCAACTCGTGCTGCAAAGCTCTCGTTGTAGGCTTCGATCTTAAGTATTCGCTGCCGCCGATCTAAAGAGTTCTTTTGGATAAAGTATACGAAGTCAACTCCTATGATCTGTGGGGGAAAAGTAAAAAAAAATAAAGACAAAATTAAAACTATGTCTCAGGATCCTGGCGTTGGACACGACGTTACTACTTGCTTTGGAGCAAAATATGCACGCCTTAACGTAGACATAAAAGGCTGCTTGACGACCTGTCTATGTGGTCACAGGTTCAGAATTCAAGTGCCTAGTGTTTTTAACCACTTCTAACAATAACTTTTCCAGATAAAATTTATATATATATAAAAAAAAATAATAATTTTACTGTTAATCCCAGCTAATCAAAGATGAAAAAGCCAATCTGGAACCCTTTCAAAGAGCAGCAGACTTTATGCAACACAATCTTTATGGCAATGTATACCGATGCTTCAAAACAGTTAAGTCAGGATACCGATGTCTTAAACCTAGGCATTAAGACAATTTGCACAAATATTCTTTTCTTCATGGTGCGCTAGGTTTCGTAATGCAGCATCACATAATTTAGTTTTTGTGTTTGTAGTGTAGTACCTATGCTTGCTTGTCATTTTCGTCACCTTGAAAGTTATCCAACAGATGTGTATGGCTTCGAAAAAAAGTGTAATACCGTATCTTATGCGCCTTTCCTTAAGTACTGCTACAAAGGTGATAAATTCTTCTTAAATTCTTATCTTTATTGTGCACTATGCCAAACACAGTGCATTTTGTTTTTCTTGCATTGTTTCCATTCTTTTCCAGAATGTACCTTCGTTCCTTTGATATATGGTTTATGTCAGAAGCAATGGTTCACAGTCGTGCACTAGTGAGGCAAAATTTGCAGTCAAAGAACGCTGTCATATTTTTGTTCACACTGTCACGTACTCGTAAGAACTGATGCTTGGCCGAGTAGGTTGCAAGTCAGCGTCCTTGTCAAAAGTATGCGGTGTTGTTTTTGATATGGCATACCAGGTTGTAAGTCAGCGCCCATCCTCGTGCGTCTCTATTTTAGTCCCTGTCAAAAGTACACGGTGTTGTTTTTGAAATGGCATACCAGGTTGTAAGTCAGAGCCCGTCCTCGTGCGTCTCTATTTTTGTCCCTGCCAAAAGTACGTGCTGTTCTTTTTAAAATGGTATACCAGGCTGCAAGTCAGTGCCCGTCCCCATTCGTGTCTGTCCCCATTCGTCTCTTTTCGTCCCTGTCAAAAGTACGCGGTGTTCTTTTTGAAATGGCATACCAGGTTGCAAGGCAACGCCCGTCCTTGCATGTCTCTCTTTTCGTCCCTGTCGAAAGTATGTGCCATTCCTTTTGAAATGTCATGTACTGTTTCTTGATGTTGCTTGCAATGCGATGCAGTACCACTGTATGCCCTTGGGTGATCATTATTTGCTCAAGATGTTTCATAGCTTTTGCCTTACCTCCTACATCATTTGATGGATATGACAAATAATAAGGAAAATTTCCAAACACCTAACACTGACAAAATGCATCTTGGCCAGAATCGTAAGGTGACATGCATTCACTAGTCACAATATCTTAAATTTGAACATGGGTGACGTATCAACAACCTCAGCTACAGTCCAATACGCACTCTTATATACAGAAAAAAATCTTTTACTCTGATAAGACCAGACACGGGACGGCACAGCAGGACACTATGCCCAATACCTTCCCACATCTACCTAAGGTCCCAAACTTCAAGCGTGCTGATAGCTCGGCTCAAAGAAAAGAGCATCTGCAGTGCAGGACGGAGTTTCTCACCTTTTTTAATATATACGGTGCGTCCACATTGAGGCGGCAGCGACGTTCAATCACGTGCTCTGCACCATCTTCACTCTTAAATTCGGACACCGTGTCGCTGCCCAGGAACACAGGGATCATGGGGCATGTTGGGAACCGCCGCTCATAGGCCTGCACAGAAGGCACAAAACCGTGAGCAAAACGCAGAAGTAAAACCTTAAAGGAACATCGAAGACAAATTCAAATCAGGCTGTATCGATTATCGTGTTTCATTGACAAAGATGCTACTTTCACCAAAAAAACAGAGCTTTTATTAGTTCGTATCAAGATCATTTTTTCCCACATGGGTCCTTAAGGCTAGGTTATACTACCATTAATTGGAAATCGTGCTGATACTGAGTCATTTTTCGTCTTGATGCCGTTAGTTTGAAGAGAGCGGCAGGGAAGTTTTCAAATCCAGTTTTCTAAGCAATAAATGTGTCTTTTGCCAATGGAAAAGCATCAACACAGCCAGAAAAAGCCCAATAATCGATTTCCACCCACAGTGAAAATTGGATAAAGTTGTCCTCAATGTAACTCCGCAGACACTCTGGGCACTTGATGTCAGTGCTGTGCAAACAAATATAAGCACTGAGACAGCTTATGCTTGACATAAGCTGTGCAAGGACATTCCACATTATTTTGGATGCTGCACAATGAATGACCACTACATTAACTATAAGGAATATGTGCATGCTTGACTATTGAGCCAAGCTACCAAAAAAACATCCGTGAACAGTTCAATAGCCTACAATGAGTGGCAATGAGCAGCAGTGCAGAGTGCACTGGGTGCAGTGCACAGCTGAGGTGGGTACAGGTTCAGTGTGGGGCAGCCAGGACAGACTGGGGTGGCGAATTTGCACTTGTCTTTCCACCATGTTTGGAATGTTATACAGTCTAGCCCGTTTATAACGAAGCCACTTATAGCGAAATAGCGGTTATAACGACGGGATTTCAATTTCCAATTCCCATTTTTGCATTTTCAATACATTTTGGGTCCGGTTTTAACGAAGTAAATAAGAGCGCGTCTACGGATATAACGAAGAGATTTAATACCAACCGAAAAATAATCTGCCAATCAACACATTTTTGCGTCCTTGAGGCGATTTTTTCCGCGAAAATAAGAGCAAAATTCGGCTGACGGCGCCCTTTCGTGGAGTCGTCTACTCTCCTGCGGAGCGAAAGGTTGCTTCACTGCATCGCATGGCACGCCGGTCTCGTGTTGCACCGTCCTTGAACGGCGTCACGGCGTAGAGCGGTAGAGCATGCCGCGCAGGGGAAAAATGTAGAAAAGAACAGAGACGATTTTTTTTTTTTTTCCGATGACGTCGCAGAGAGCGGCCGTCTTGGCCAATCTCGGTTCTCTATTTCTCCCAGGCAGTCGGCGCCACGGCCGGACTGCAGTCTGCAGGAGGTGTGGCAGCGCGCGCTTTGTTTTATGTCGGTGCCGCGGTGCGCAAGGCAGGGAGAAAGTGCGGCAGCATTGTGCATGTTGGAAGCGTGGCTCATTTTTATCGTTATCGCGGATCGTTGTATACTGTTTATAAGGACAGAGTTATTCGACTTGATCTAGCTGGTGAACGGACAACTGAGCGCAGTGTCGCACTGTTCCAGGTTGGGAGCACGGCGAACGCTACTGAGATCGCGCGTGACGCCGTCGGTATGCCGATGTTTGCATTTTTTTTTCGTAGTCCGCATAGTACGAAATAGCGGATATAGCGAAGTGATTTCCGATTCCCGCCGACTTCGTTATGACCGGGCTAGACTGTAGATGGCCATGAAAACGAGCTTGCCTTCAATTTTCTCACGATTTTCAAGAAGAATATTGCTGCATATATTGATGCTAGCGGTTTCAGACAGTGTTCTAATTTATTTTAAATTTATCCACCCTGTCAACCTTTTGAGACACCGTTTATCATTTCGATTCGATACCAATTATGCCTCCACCTAAATAACATATCCAGAGCTCAAGAAAGCCAATTCCTTAGTTTCCCGGAACACACAAACAGGTATCCTTTTATTTTTTAGACGCATGTACAAAGTTTCTTACAAACTGTCAGAAAGTTCAAAACTGTAATATTACAATACCAGTATTCATGAAATTCGCACCCTCAACTTGTTTTTCAAAGGCACACATGATGGCGGAATTTCAGAGAACAAAACTGATATTAAATGGGGGTGTAAAAGCTGTATGCTTTTCTGTCTCTGTGTTCAACAAAACCAGGCTAGCTGTCGCCGTCAGTGACATCTCAGAATGCCACACCCACCCTAAACCTTTTCCAAGTTTCATCCCCGGTTTGCCAAATTAAACTGGTTTGGTTTGGTTTATTGGTGGTTTATTGGTTTGGTTTAACGTCCCAAAGCAACTCAAGCTACGAGGGACGCCGTAGTGAAGGGCTCCGGAGATTTCGACCACCTGGGGTTCTTTAAGGTGCACTGACATCGCACAGTACACGGGCCTCTAGAATTTCGCCTTTATCGAAATTCAGCCGCCGCGGCAGGGATCGAACCCGCGTCTTTCAGGTCAGCAGCCGAGCGCCGTAACCAGTGAGCCACCGCGGCGGGGCTCCTAATTAAACTGCCTGGTGTCCCGCTCATTCACGCGGCTACCCACAAAACAACCCCCAGGAGCGCCGAAGTCTGGCTACCTTTCCTTTCCTAATGCTATTAGAGCGATGCCCGCCCTCACCGCGTCGGACACAGCCTCCGGGCCGGCTCGCGCACAACGCTGCCGGGCGAAGCGTGGTCAGGCGAAGCGGGCGACAAGCGTGCTGGGTGACCGCTCCCACATCCATCGCGTGCAGCAGCGGTCGCGGGGAGTAAGCAGCGGGCGGCGGCGATCGATGACGCGTGCGACGGGGCCGCGCACGAGGCGGCGGTCGCGGGGTGGAGCGTGACCGCGATGCACCTGCGCTGCCCGCCCACGGGCAAGCTTTCTCCGCGCGCTCCTTTTTTGGAGCGTTCACGGCGCTCCACAAAGCATCGCCGCAGCAGCTCTGAGAGGAGGTACTACCACAGACACCATGCGGGCTTACGTGGAAATCGATATCCTTTCACTCACGATAATCTGTGGTTTTTGAGGGAAGTAAAAGGCGCAGTAACTCTCACGCTTCTTGACGGACACCTCAACCACGCCGCGAGGGAAGAGGTGAATGTTTTGAGGGCAGTAAATGGCGCAGTGACTCTCACACTTACTTTCTTGGCGGACACCTCAACCACGCCGTGAGGGAAGAGGTGAACGAAGGAGTCAAAGAGGAAAGAAAGAGGTGCCGCAGCGGAGGGCTCCGGAATAATTTCGATCACCCGGGGATCTCTAACGTGCACTAACATCGCACAGCACACGGGCGCCTTTTGCGAAAGCGAAACGCGGCCGCCGCGGTCGGCTTCAAACCCGGGTACTCCGGCTCAGTAGTCGAGCGCTCTAACCACCGCGGCCCCCGGTCACCAGGGAAACGAACAGGCCGATCAGGCCGCCCGCGCACTATCTCCCCGGGCTATCTCCCTGTCCTCGGAAGCCTACTCCCAATCAGACAATCTGGCCCTTACATTCAAACACATCGCCGATTACTACTTCAAGGAGCACCGGCGCTACCCGACCCCTTGTAAGGGAATGGATCGCACAGACGACAGCCTCTTTATCAAAATTCTCGCCAGCACTGTACTGTGCCCGGCGGTGCTTAAGCATTTCAACACATCCTTTGATGGCGCGTGCCTGTGAGGAGGCGGCTAACACCTTCCACATGGTTTCGGCGTGCCACTCAAACCCATCTATCCGCCCCCCCCCCCCGCCCCCCAACCCCACCAGGGAGGACTGGGAGGCGGCCCCGTTCTGCTGTCAAGACCTCAGACCCCAAAAGGCCTTGGCTCAACGGACGCGGGCGGCGGCGTTGCTTGCCAATGGGGCCCCGGAATAGGGGCTCCACCTAGTATTGTGAGGGGAAAGGGCCAACAGGGCCCGACCCCAATTAATCCTCTGTAACAATTTAATAGAAGATAAATGTTTTTCACCACCACCGGCGGTTTTGAGAAAATGCACCTTCTAGGTGGACACCTCAACCGCGCCTACAAAGAAGTGACGAATGAAGAGAGAGCGACAGAGAGAAGGGGTCACACTGGTGGGCTCCCGATAAATTTCAAACCCCTGAGGATCTTTTACGTGCATTTTCGCCTAATGCACGCGCATGAAAACACGCAGCCCGGGCAGGAGGAGGAGGATATATGACAAAAGGAAGGTCTCTGCGGCGGACTAGGCGGACACCCCCACCACACCGCAAGAGAGGGGAAGGGAGGTGAAAACGAAGCGCACGCAAAGCACACTGCGTGCCACGGACCATCAGCGGTGGGCGCAGGCGATGATGCGTGCTCGCGTGGTCCATAAACACGCGCGGTCAATGCATCGCCGGGATCGAAGCGGGTCTGCAGTGGCCAGAATCGTCCGAACCGGCGGCTACAAGCAAGGAAGTTCGTGGTTGGCGACGCTAGGGTAGCTATCATTAGACGTTTTTAGCATACCGGAGACGTACTGAGGGAGACCGGAACCCTCCTGCGCACCTGCAGTGACTCCTCATGACCCCGACAATGCCACTGCGCATGAGCAGGAGGGGTCCGGTAAACAGGTACACGTCTCCGGTATGCTAAGAATGTCTATTACCACCACGTTTATGGAATACCACGTAAGCGTCCACAGCGTGCATCGCTGAGCATGCTCCCTACACCCCCCCCCCCTTCCCGCCTTTTTTTATTTTTATACTCTTCTCTCTTCAGGAGCTTTAAAAAAAGGAAAACTTTTTGCGGAATGGAAATGGCGCAGCAACTGCCTCACTTCGCGGCGGACACCTCAACCAGCGCGTGTGGGAAAGGAGGAAGGTGGGAGCGAAAGAAGAGAAAGAGGTGCCGTAGTGGAGGGATCCGGAATAATTTCGACCACCTTGCGATCTTTGCCGTGCACTGACATCACACAGCCCACGGGCGCAGTTTTGCGTTTCACCCCCATTGAAATACGGCCCCGGGACTCAACCCGGGTCCTGCGCAGCTCCAACGTTTCCACCGTTTATCGAGGACGAGAGAGAGAGAGAGCGCGCGCGCAAGAGTTCTCGCGACTCCGCGTACACAAGGGGAAAGGTCATGCTCTGGTCCTGGAACACAATATCGCACACGCGAAGTCCACGACAGCTTGCACAGAGTGGCGCAAGCGACACTTGTAAACAATGGCAGCCGGAAAAGAGAACGCGTGTTCTCTTGAGGGGGGTCGAAGTACCGGCGGAGACAGGGGCGAGCAGCCTCGAGCAGCGTGCAAGGGAACGGATGCGCTTTTGTCTGCGAGACGTCGCGAGGTCAGGGACCACTTCGGGGCTTCCCTCCAGATAAGAGGGGTGGGGAGGAGGTGAAATATTTGATTTTATCTAGCTTTTGCGCAGCCGGAGTGGCCGGCTTCGAAACCGGCCGCGGCGGCTGCGTTTCGAAGTATAGCGAAACGCAAAGAAGCCGCCCGTGAGCTGTGCTACGTCAGCGCGCGCTGAAGAACCCCAGAAGGTCGAGATTTTCCGGAGCCCTCCACTATGGAGTCTCTATCTCTTTCACTAGCACCTTGCTCCCTTCCATCATGGCGCGCTTGAAGTGTCCACAGAGAAGTGACTGCTGTGTCTTTCATTACATCCCCCCCCCCCCCCCCCCAAAAAAAAGAACATGTTGATGTGACCACCGAGTAGGGAGACAGCGACTTTTTCTCCGGAATTATTATTATTACTATTATTGTTATTAAGTGAATGACTGTGTAGCCTGACCTCTGGGACAAGAAACTGTTATCCGACGGTGTTATCCTCACAGCCTGGGGCCTTGTTAAGAACAAAAGAGACCAGGATAAGATCGCTGTCTTCCCTACGCACATGAGGTTTCACACAACTTGCGAAAGATTTCTTTTCGGCACCGAATCGCTTGTCATCTCTGTGCAAGCCCGTAAATCGAATGGGTCGAAGATACGTCGGTTGCCATAAACCATCGCCAGCGATTCCTTTCTTGTGCTGAAGGCGTCGTGTATTCGATTCCCTTGTCTTGTGGCCACCCATACGTATAGGCCAAACAGGCAGATGCCTTAATAAAGGATTATCAGAGCAGAACTACAATGCGACAGAGCGGATTTCAGGCCATCTGGGTGCTCACTGCCGATATTATAAATGCACACCCGAGCTCGTAACACGACCGTGCTACGCAGGTTCGGTGACAAAATCACGCGAGAAATTACTGAAGCAAAAAAAAAAAACGCGAGCTTAAAAGAGCGCTGCGTCAACGTGCCTTCCATATCCCTTCTGAATAAGGATTAGCGTTTGTTATCAGGAGCTGAGTGATCAGGGTTATGCAGCCTGATATCTGGCTCCAATGTCTATCAGGCCCCTCTTGTTCTTGATCTTGGTCTACATTTGCCGAGGTGTCAGAACAATTAAACTTCGGTTGTTAGTCAGCGCTATTTAGCTTCATGATGATCGAGATGTATTATCCATCACCGACACTTGATAACCACGCCCTACCTATCTCCGGAAGTTCCAAGTTTCTGGGCGTCTCTCTAGATAAGCATAGTTTCATCACCATGTTCGATCACTCATGCATAAGGTTCCGTTCGGCATTCATATCAAAATTAAACCACGTGCATATTTTCAGCCCCACATCACACGTTCATTATATTATGCATATATCCACAGTCACCTTGGTTACTATTTGCCTTGTCCGGGAAATACATACTTTACACACATCGAAAGACTTCAGAGCCTTCAGAATCGAGACATCAGGCTCATGTCATTCAGTTCATTCCAAACGCACTCTTTATCACTCTGTCACAGCTTGAGCATACTTGCACTTCAACACTTACTCAGTTTAAAATGGTCCATAATTATGCATAAGCTAATTAATCACCATGCTCATATTGATGCCATTGCCAATCAGTTTATAGATACTAATCCTACCAGGTTTAAACAGCGTAATAATGTACTTTTACCTGAAGTGAAAATGTATACCACCATGTTTGCCGGCATACAGTATTGGAATGCTTTACCAAGTGAAATTAAACCATCGTTTATTTTTCACTCATTCCAACATCGCATTAAAGCATATTTAATCGACTTGCTACCAATACTTAACATGCTTAAACAGTAATAATCCATGTTTAATGTTTCATTTCGTCTGTATAATGCACCTAGGCTGGCACTACATACTTTTTGTCCTCCTTTCACTGACAGACATTATTGTTACCGGTGCTTTTTCTGTAGGTTGTATTTTTTATACTAATTACTTGATACACTGCTTCCCACTGTTTGCGATTTTACCCCACTTGCTTTTCTCTAGGAGGTACTCCTGGCAGTTGTGCACTATGGAACCTGTTTCAGAACCAAATTTATTGTATTCACTATTAATGTATAGATTAATAAATAAACTTGCACTTCGTCTTCAGTGCCCCTTCAAAGGAATACAGACACCTAATTTTACTTGCGTGTGTTTTCTTCTTTCAAATGATGTGTTCGACATTAGAACACATGCATCACCGCATTGTATTCGCCCACGACCTCTGAGTAATTTATAACTGAATTCCTTTTCTTGTGATGCTTCAGTTTCACCAACCGAACAATGGGTGTGACGTGTAGGTGACCTTTAGGTCATGCGACGCATGAAAAAATCTCCAATATAAACGCTGATACGCAGTTTTAATGCATTTCAGCGTTACCGTGATGCGTTTTCTAAAAAAAATCCGCAAAAGACAAACGCACATGGGTTAACAAGAATACACTACCAAAGCGGCTGTGACCCAAAGCAAAGGTGCGGTTTCAAGCTAAGCGGTTATATATATAGGCAACATGCTGACCGCCTTGCAGTGGTACGTATGGACATGTTTCCCATATAAAAACGGCCAATAGACTTTCTACAGACGGTTTATGGGTTTATGACAGTTTAACGTCCCAAAGCAACTCAGGCTATGGGGGACGCCGTAGTGGAGGGCTCCGGAAATTTCGACCACCTGGGGTTCTTTAACGTGCACTGACATCGCACAGTACACGGGCCTGCAGAATTTCGCCTCCATCGAAATTCTACCGCCGCGACCGGGATCGAACCCGCGTGTTTCGGGCCAGCAGCCGAGCTCAGTAACCGCTGAGCAACCGCGGCGGCTAGACTTTTTACAGAATTCCATAGAATTGTTATAGACTATTGCTTTTCTCCAAGCAGTTCATTTTGTCTACTAAAAAGAACTAAAAGTGTATGAACATAAATCTATAGACTGTCTATAGACTATACGATTTGTATGTCTATAGACTAGTATTAGGATTTGTCTGTAGATAGCCATCAGACTCTATTGATAATTGTCTATGGACAGTCTATAGACTGCCAAAATAAATTTTTGTAGGGGAATTGACACTGCACCAGACTGATATACCCCGTTACGCACATTACGAACATTACGTTGCGCACATTACGAACAGAAGGAACAGCCACGAAACCTGTAACGCGAAGCAGATTCTCAAAGCGGTATGAACAATCCAATCCCGCAATCAGAGCAACCGGCGGGACATTCATGCCCCGCAGTGTTACACGCAAAAGGAACCCGCTTTCGTAACTTTTTCCGTTCTTATCCTCACCGAAACGTCACTCGAAGGTCCGGGTTCTTTGCAATAGCACGGCGCAATAACGCACCCCCCTTCCGCCCCAGATGACGAAGAACACTAATCGCACGCGCACAACCGAATCCGCTCTACCACGTGACGCGAGGCAGCGCGAAGCAACGGCGCTAATCACTGTGCCCCCGTGCAATGCCTCGACAATGTAACGACGCCGCTATCGAGGCGTCCTCGTTGTGCACAATCGGCTGCTGTTGTCGCTATCTCGCCGGGTGCGCGCGACCCCCTCGGCGAGTGTAGACGACGAGGGTCAAGCGCCGTGTGTGCCATTGTGTTTTCTTTTCCCCAGCTGGCGCGCGTGAAGGCCACGCGCCCAGATCGAACGAGGTGGTGTTTTCCGCTGCTGATGCTGCTGCCATACGAGTGCGCCACCCCGTTTGTCCGGGGCCCATCGAGGAAGAAAAACAGGGGAGCCCCTCCTAGGCGGGCTGCCAAACGCGCACCCATTCCGCGCGCTGATGACTTCTCCGGGAACACACACACGCTCGCACCCGTGGCGACGGCTGCTGAGGGAGACCTCCGTACACTACAAACACGATTGGTTTGGTTTTGGTTTTGTGGGGTTTAACGTCCCAAAGCGACTAAGGCTATGAGAGACGCCGTAGTGAAGGGCTCCGGAAATTTCGACCACCTGGGGTTCTTTAACGTGCACTGACATCGCACAGTACACGGGCCTCTAGAATTTCTCCTCCAAAGAAATTCTAGCCGCCGCGGCCGGGATCGAACCCGCGTCTTTTGGGTCAGCAGCCGAGCACCATAGCCACTAAGCCACCGCAGCGGCAGAAACGAATACACCTACACGGGAGTAAAAAGGGATTGGTTTATTGGGGTTTGACGTCCCAAAGCAACTCAGGCTGTGAGGGACGCCGTAGTGAAGGGCTCCGGAAATTTCGACCACCTGGGGATCTTTAACGTGCACTGACATCGCACAGCACACGGGCCTCTAAAATTTCGCCCCATCAAAATTCGGCCGCCGCGGCCGGGATCGAACCCACGTCTTTCGGGTCAGCAGCCGAACGCCGTAACCACTGAGCCACTGCGGTGGGGCACTTTTTTTGTAATTTCAAATATAAACAAAGAATTCCAATTCGACACTGCAGGTCCGTGGACGTAACCATTAGGAGCAGCGCGCGTCGGAATTCGGCCGCCGCAGCCGGGAACCCACGTCTTTCGGGAAAGCAGCCGAACGACGTCACCACTGAGCACTGCGGTGGGGCACTTTTTTGTTATTTCAAATATAAACAAAGAATTCCAATTCGACACTGCAGGTCCGTGGACGTAACCATTAGGAGCAGCGCGCGTCGGAATTCGGCCGCCGCAGCCGGGAACCCACGTCTTTCGGGAAAGCAGCCGAACGCCGTCACCACTGAGCCACTGCGGTGGGGCACTTTTTTGTTATTTCAAATATAAACAAAGAATTCCAATTCGACACTGCAGGTCCGTGGACGTAACCATTAGGAGCAGCGCGCGTCGGAATTCGGCCGCCGCAGCCGGGAACCCACGTCTTTCGGGAAAGCAGCCGAACGCCGTCACCACTGAGCCACTGCGGTGGGGCACTTTTTTGTTATTTCAAATATAAACAAAGAATTCCAATTCGACACTGCAGGTCCGTGGACGTAACCATTAGGAGCAGCGCGCGTCGGAATTCGGCCGCCGCAGCCGGGAACCCACGTCTTTCGGGAAAGCAGCCGAACGCCGTCACCACTGAGCCACTGCGGTGGGGCACTTTTTTTTGTTATTTCAAATATAAACAAAGAATTCCAATTCGACACTGCAGGTCCGTGGACGTAACCATTAGGAGCAGCGCGCGTCGGAATTCGGCCGCCGCAGCCGGGAACCCACGTCTTTCGGGAAAGCAGCCGAACGCCGTCACCACTGAGCCACTGCGGTGGGGCACTTTTTTTGTTATTTCAAATATAAACAAAGAATTCCAATTCGACACTGCAGGTCCGTGGACGTAACCATTAGGAGCAGCGCGCGTCGGAATTCGGCCGCCGCAGCCGGGAACCCACGTCTTTCGGGAAAGCAGCCGAACGCCGTCACCACTGAGCCACTGCGGTGGGGCACTTTTTTTTGTTATTTCAAATATAAACAAAGAATTCCAATTCGACACTGCAGGTCCGTGGACGTAACCATTAGGAGCAGCGCGCGTCGGAATTCGGCCGCCGCAGCCGGGAACCCACGTCTTTCGGGAAAGCAGCCGAACGCCGTCACCACTGAGCCACTGCGGTGGGGCACTTTTTTTGTTATTTCAAATATAAACAAAGAATTCCAATTCGACACTGCAGGTCCGTGGACGTAACCATTAGGAGCAGCGCGCGTCGGAATTCGGCCGCCGCAGCCGGGAACCCACGTCTTTCGGGAAAGCAGCCGAACGCCGTCACCACTGAGCACTGCGGTGGGGCACTTTTTTGTTATTTCAAATATAAACAAAGAATTCCAATTCGACACTGCAGGTCCGTGGACGTAACCATTAGGAGCAGCGCGCGTCGGAATTCGGCCGCCGCAGCCGGGAACCCACGTCTTTCGGGAAAGCAGCCGAACGCCGTCACCACTGAGCCACTGCGGTGGGGCACTTTTTTTTGTTATTTCAAATATAAACAAAGAATTCCAATTCGACACTGCAGGTCCGTGGACGTAACCATTAGGAGCAGCGCGCGTCGGAATTCGGCCGCCGCAGCCGGGAACCCACGTCTTTCGGGAAAGCAGCCGAACGCCGTCACCACTGAGCCACTGCGGTGGGGCACTTTTTTTGTTATTTCAAATATAAACAAAGAATTCCAATTCGACACTGCAGGTCCGTGGACGTAACCATTAGGAGCAGCGCGCGTCGGAATTCGGCCGCCGCAGCCGGGAACCCACGTCTTTCGGGAAAGCAGCCGAACGCCGTCACCACTGAGCACTGCGGTGGGGCACTTTTTTTTGTTATTTCAAATATAAACAAAGAATTCCAATTCGACACTGCAGGTCCGTGGACGTAACCAATAAGAGCAGCGCGCGTCGGAATTCGGCCGCCGCAGCCGGGAACCCACGTCTTTCGGGAAAGCAGCCGAACGCCGTCACCACTGAGCCACTGCGGTGGGGCACTTTTTTTTGTTATTTCAAATATAAACAAAGAATTCCAATTCGACACTGCAGGTCCGTGGACGTAACCATTAGGAGCAGCGCGCGTCGGAATTCGGCCGCCGCAGCCGGGAACCCACGTCTTTCGGGAAAGCAGCCGAACGCCGTCACCACTGAGCCACTGCGGTGGGGCACTT
The DNA here is from genome assembly GCF_055824585.1 of Amblyomma mixtum. Lineage (NCBI taxonomy): Eukaryota > Metazoa > Arthropoda > Arachnida > Ixodida > Ixodidae > Amblyomma > Amblyomma mixtum. The sequence goes on from NC_143014.1 coordinate 433,730,507, forward strand.
TTTTTGTTATTTCAAATATAAACAAAGAATTCCAATTCGACACTGCAGGTCCGTGGACGTAACCATTAGGAGCAGCGCGCGTCGGAATTCGGCCGCCGCAGCCGGGAACCCACGTCTTTCGGGAAAGCAGCCGAACGCCGTCACCACTGAGCACTGCGGTGGGGCACTTTTTTGTTATTTCAAATATAAACAAAGAATTCCAATTCGACACTGCAGGTCCGTGGACGTAACCATTAGGAGCAGCGCGCGTCGGAATTCGGCCGCCGCAGCCGGGAACCCACGTCTTTCGGGAAAGCAGCCGAACGCCGTCACCACTGAGCCACTGCGGTGGGGCACTTTTTTTTGTTATTTCAAATATAAACAAAGAATTCCAATTCGACACTGCAGGTCCGTGGACGTAACGATTAGGAGCAGCGCGCGTCGGAATTCGGCCGCCGCAGCCGGGAACCCACGTCTTTCGGGAAAGCAGCCGAACGCCGTCACCACTGAGCCACTGCGGTGGGGCACTTTTTTTGTTATTTCAAATATAAACAAAGAATTCCAATTCGACACTGCAGGTCCGTGGACGTAACCATTAGGAGCAGCGCGCGTCGGAATTCGGCCGCCGCAGCCGGGAACCCACGTCTTTCGGGAAAGCAGCCGAACGCCGTCACCACTGAGCACTGCGGTGGGGCACTTTTTTTTGTTATTTCAAATATAAACAAAGAATTCCAATTCGACACAGCAGGTCCGTGGACGTAACCATTAGGAGCAGCGCGCGTCGGAATTCGGCCGCCGCAGCCGGGAACCCACGTCTTTCGGGAAAGCAGCCGAACGCCGTCACCACTGAGCCACTGCGGTGGGGCACTTTTTTTTGTTATTTCAAATATAAACAAAGAATTCCAATTCGACACTGCAGGTCCGTGGACGTAACCATTAGGAGCAGCGCGCGTCGGAATTCGGCCGCCGCAGCCGGGAACCCACGTCTTTCGGGAAAGCAGCCGAACGCCGTCACCACTGAGCCACTGCGGTGGGGCACTTTTTTTGTTATTTCAAATATAAACAAAGAATTCCAATTCGACACTGCAGGTCCGTGGACGTAACCATTAGGAGCAGCGCGCGTCGGAATTCGGCCGCCGCAGCCGGGAACCCACGTCTTTCGGGAAAGCAGCCGAACGCCGTCACCACTGAGCCACTGCGGTGGGGCACTTTTTTTTGTTATTTCAAATATAAACAAAGAATTCCAATTCGACACTGCAGGTCCGTGGACGTAACCATTAGGAGCAGCGCGCGTCGGAATTCGGCCGCCGCAGCCGGGAACCCACGTCTTTCGGGAAAGCAGCCGAACGCCGTCACCACTGAGCCACTGCGGTGGGGCACTTTTTTTGTTATTTCAAATATAAACAAAGAATTCCAATTCGACACTGCAGGTCCGTGGACGTAACCATTAGGAGCAGCGCGCGTCGGAATTCGGCCGCCGCAGCCGGGAACCCACGTCTTTCGGGAAAGCAGCCGAACGCCGTCACCACTGAGCCACTGCGGTGGGGCACTTTTTTTTGTTATTTCAAATATAAACAAAGAATTCCAATTCGACACTGCAGGTCCGTGGACGTAACCATTAGGAGCAGCGCGCGTCGGAATTCGGCCGCCGCAGCCGGGAACCCACGTCTTTCGGGAAAGCAGCCGAACGCCGTCACCACTGAGCCACTGCGGTGGGGCACTTTTTTTGTTATTTCAAATATAAATAAAGAATTCCAATTCGACACTGCAGGTCCGTGGACGTAACCATTAGGAGCAGCGCGCGTCGGAATTCGGCCGCCGCAGCCGGGAACCCACGTCTTTCGGGAAAGCAGCCGAACGCCGTCACCACTGAGCACTGCGGTGGGGCACTTTTTTGTTATTTCAAATATAAACAAAGAATTCCAATTCGACACTGCAGGTCCGTGGACGTAACCATTAGGAGCAGCGCGCGTCGGATCAAGCGCCCGCACGTGAACCTGTCCCTTCAGCGCCCGAGCGGCGCTCCTTCTTCTGTCGAACTGCGCTGTAATGACGCGGTCCTTGGAAGTAGTGAAAACAAGAGAGGAGGAGGAAGCAGGAAGCCGCGCGTAGTAGTACTCCTCCGGGGCTGGTCGCATGCGCCGGGGGCCACGCCGCTTCCTGGACGCCCTTCGGCGGGAGACAGTTCCGTGCCGACGGGACACGCGAAAGCGCGAGTTTTCGTCGAAGGGGCATAAAAAGTCCGAGAGAGACCCATGAGGAAAGAACCCACCGACAACAGGCAGTCGCGTTCTCTTCTAAGTAGTATAATGCTCTTTCTATCACCGCGGCGTCGGTCAACACGAGCCCCGGTGAAGCAACCATCCGCCTGCCTGCTCTCATAAAAAAGAGCAGAACGCTGAGGCAGCGTATGGGTATCAAGCGTCAGTAATATCGAACGAATACGGCGTCATTAGCCATCTTCGCTATGTCCGGTATAATTTTTTCGTTATATCCGGATATCAACTTTTTTTTTACGCCACCGTTCACAGCGCAAGAAGACAAATCGTTTTGACACCGCTTCGAATGTCCTACGTCAATTAGTTTGGCCGCAATGGAATGGACGTTTGAAGTTTCAAGAAGTCACCCAAAGCTCCTCGGTGCGAATCCCCATAATAAGCGACTGGTAATCTTATGCTCCGTAACGCGCTGAATCGTTTCATACCCCTCCGAACATGCTACGCCAAATAGGTGGTCCACAATGTGCGCACGAATGGCTGGTTTAGTTTGGTTTATTGGGCTTTAACGTCCCCAAGCAACTCAGGCTATGAGGGACGCCGTAGTGGAGGGCTCCGGAAATTTCGACCACCTGGGGTTCTTTAACGTGCACTGACATCGCAGAGTACACGAGTTTTCTAGAATTTCGCCTCCATCGAAATTCGGCCGCCGCGGCCGGGATCGAACCCGCGTCTTTCGGGTCAGCAGCCGAACGCCGTAACCACTGAGCCACCGCGGCGGGGCCGTACGAATGGTACCACCCACTGGTCGCACTTGAACGGCCTTGTGTTTCATACTAACGAGACATTGAGTCGCGTTAGTATGAAAGAGCGTTAAGAGCGTTTTAAGAGCGTTAGCTCTAGTAATCACCTTGATTACTAAAGCTAACGCTCTTAAAACGCTCTTTATGAAAGAGCGTTAACCCTGCTGAAAAAAAAAGTTATATGATGCAGAAGGTGATTACTAAAGCTAACGCTCTTAAAACGCTCTTTATGAAAGAGCGTTCCCTGCTGAAAAAAAAAGTTATATGATGCAATAACCTCATAGATCATACGATTGTATGATATATCATACAGATTGTATGATATGTCATACAGATTGTATGATATTCTATGATGAATGATCTATGAGGTTATTGCATCATAGAACTTTTTTTCAGCAGGGTTAAGAGCGTTTTAAGAGCGTTAGCTCTAGTAATCACCTTGATTACTAAAGCTAACGCTCTTTATGAAAGAGCATTTTAAGAGCGTTAGCTCTAGTAATCACCTTGATTATTAAAAAGGCACGCAACGAGGCCTGCAGCGACTTTACTTTACCAGAACTCCCCCAACGCCAGCCCTCACGTGGGTCATGTGACAGGGCGAACACATACTATGTACCGGGCCGTAAAAGAAGCCGATGACGGGGTCCCGGTTTCCGAAGCCGCTCTTCCGCCACGGAAATCGGCAGCTTTTCTGAAGAGAGGGGTCGTCGAGGAGTTATTTATACGGCGCGGAAAAGGCCCTCCGCAGTGCCGCAACAGTCGGCAAGGACGGCGAAAATTGGCCGCCGCGGCAAGGCGCGAAGGTTAGGCGAGGCGCCGCAGGCCGCGCTAAACCTGGCGCGGAGGGGGGGGGTTTCCTCAATCGGCGGCGCCAAGGGGAACGCCGCGCGCCACCCCAGGAATTTCCCGGGGCCACAGTAACGATTCGCCGAAAGCTTCCTTCAGGCCCTGAACGTTTTACGAGAGAGAAGTTCTCGACGTTGCTCTTTTGGTTATGTTCCTTTCATTTATCTTAGCTTTATCAAGAGCGATGCGTCACAGATGCGTCATGCATGCCCCAAAATTGACCCCCCCCCCCTTTCTCCTGCTTCTCCGCGCTTCCTTTGTGATTGGTGGGGCTCATAGCAGCACGTCTACTGCAATACAGCCACACGTGCTATAACTAGAGTCATTGTTGTAGAGTCATTTTATGTATGGAGCAACAAAAAGCGTCCTATCCAAAGTACCCAATCTCGCAGAAGCTGCGTTGCGTGCAGCCAAATATTTGAAGAATGTCCGTGCGAAAGCGCTATTGGCCTCCTAACCTGGAAAACGCCGGTGTGTGGTGAAGCCTCTAGTGTTAGTCACGTTATGCGGGAAATAAACGAAACACTGAATGACGGTGACCTCGGGCAACCTGGAGAGATTAAATACTGCCGCGACTGCGATTCGAGCTAGAAGCGGCGCGAGCAGATCAGCTTTGCTGGCTACTGCAGGAGAGCACTACGCTATATCGGTTGGTTTGGTTTGGTTTATGGGGTTTAACGTCCCAAAGCGACTAAGGCTATGAGAGACGCCGTAGTGGAGGGCTCCGGAAATTTCGACCACCTGGGGTTCTTTACCGTGCACTGACATCGCACAGTACACGGGCCTCTAGAATTTCTCCTCCAAAGAAATTCCAGCCGCCGCGGCCGGGACCGAACCAGCGTCTTTCGGGTCAGCAGCCGAGCACCATAACCAATGAGCCATCGCGGCGGCTATGAAAAGAAAGGAAATGCGCTTCCAGGTAAGTACGTTGCGTTGGTGTACATCTGCAAAAACCTGCCTTCGCACAATATTTCGTTGTTAGCAATGCTAAACTTCCGGCATTTTTTTTTTTTTTGGTTAGTGGTGACGCACTTATTTTTATGTTATCTGCTTGCAGCTGCCGCCATTAAAAAAAAAAAGAAACGAACATGCTGCCTGTCGTTTTGTCTGTTTCTGTAAGCGGCAAGCGGCATGAAATCCCGGCCGCATCAGCCGCGTTTCGATTGAGGCAAAGCGGAAAGGACGCCCGTGTGCTGTGCGATGTGTCAGTGGCAGACAAGGAACCCCAGGTGGTCGGAATTATTCCGGAGCCCTCCATTACGGCGCCTATTCCTCTCACTCTTCTCTCACCCCCACCTTCCTCCTTTCCCTCAGGGCGCGACTGACGTGTCCATATCGAAGTGAGACAGTTACTGTGCCTTTCATTTCCTCAAAACCAAACGTTACATCGTGTTTCTATAGGCGCCGCGGTGACTTAGTGGTTATGGTGCTCGGCTGTTGACCAGAAAGACGCGGGTGCGATCCCGGCCGTGGCGGTCGAATTTCGATGGAGGCGTAATTTTAGATGCCCGTGTTATGTGCGATGTCGGTGCACGTTAAAGAACTCCAGGTGGTCGGAATATTCCGGAGCCCTTCAATACGGCGTCCCTCATAGCCCGAGTCGGTTCGGGACGTTAAACGCACCATAAACCATGCCCTCGCGTTTCGAATTCAGCGTCGTGTGGCAAGCCGCTCACGCCTGTCCGATCTGACCAGCCGCGGTGGCTCAGTGGTTATGGCGCTCAGCTACTCAGCCGGTGTGCCTGGACTCGAACCCGACCGTGTTTCGATGCAGTCGAAACGCAAAAGGCACCCGTGTGACCTCTTATAAAAATGGTCTACACACTTTTGATAGACTCTATTGCCTCCCTATAGATATTTCTTTTTTCTATTCATAGTCCATATACTCTATAGACAAAAGTATACTAAATGTGTATGGCCATAAACCTATAGACTGTTACCATTTCTATTGCCTACAGACTGCTCTTTAAGATTTGTCTATTGAGTCTATAGCCTTTATATACAGGAGTCTATGGACAGTCTACAGACTGTGTAAGGGTTACACAGTCCCTGTGTAAGGGACTGTGTAATTTTTGTAAAGGTTGTGCGATGTCACGCTGAAGAACCCCACGTGGTCAAAATAATTCCGGAGCCCTCCACTACGCGTCACCTCTTTCCTCTCTCACTCCCACCTTCCTCGCTTCTCTCAGGGCGCGGTTGAGGTGTCCACCGAGAAGTGAGGTGCTGCGCTTTTCATTTCCCGAAAACCAATTTTATTTTATCTTTTCCGCACGCCTTGCTGCGTCGTGCCCCACATCGGAGGGAGCGAGTCACGAAACCGCCGCCGCCCAGAGGAAGGCGAAAGTATCATGCACGCCATCGACCGTCGTCGTGTGGGCCGTGTTGCAGGAACCTCCGGAGCGGTTGGTTCCGTTTCGGCGGCCGTACACCCTGACGGTATACGCGCGTTTACCGTAACGACATCTTCGCGGCCGCCCTCAAACGGTGCTCGTTCGAGCATTCGCTATTGTGCTCTAGACCTCTACAGCACATTACAATCGCTGCACGAGCATATATATATATATATATATATATATATAGTATTCATAAGGCTATCAGGAATAAAATGAGACGTAGAGGACAGGGAGAAGGAAAGAAAGGGGGGAGCGACAGAAGAACGGATAGGTTGGTTTTGGTTTATTGGGGTTTAACGTCCCAAAGCAACTGAGGCTATGAGAGACGCCGTAGTGGAGGGCTCCGGAAATTTCGACCACCTGGGGTTCTTTAACGTGCACTGACATCGCACAGTACACGGCCCTCTAGAATTTCTCCTCCAAAGAAATTCGGCCGCCGCGGTCGAGATCGAACCCGCGTCTTTTGCGTCAGCAGCCGAGCGCCGTAACCACTGAGTCACTGCGGCGGGGCAGAGAGAAAGGATAAGGGTAGGGTCGGGCGGCAGTATGCACTATGTACAAATACATGGTATTGAAATAAAAATAAATGTGGGGTGCTAACCGGTTAATAAAAATCAATGTGGGGTTGTTGCGAGTACGCGGTGAGCGGGCGTGCCAGCTGCGCGGTGGAGGCGGAGCGGCCGGCTGCGGCCCACGCGATGACTTTCAGGCCGGCACAGATGCGTTGCCGTGCGCCAATAAGCGCACACTTAAGAAAAATAGATCTTTTTTTCTAAAATCACGCGTGTTTAATTAAATTACGTTACCAATCACTGCCCACGAAAAACAGGAACGCTAGACCACAAAATTAATTACAGCGGGAGGGAGCAGCGGCGCCCCGTAGTGGACGTGGGAGATTATTTCCCGCTTTGCCGGCGCAAAACGGCAGCGGCGCTTTTTAACAAAAAGGAAATTCCGCACAATTATGTACGCTGCAAAATTCCAGGCCGGATGTAATTAACTACGTCGCTGGATTGCCTGACCGGAAAAGTAATCCAGTACGCTACACATTGCACGGAACGGTAATTATATTGATGTAACCTCATTACTGCCATATCAGAGAACGCTTGCTGCGCAAATAGGAAGTTCCGCCGGCAGGTATACAGGCCGCGAAACAGGTCGATCCGGAAGGCTATGGCCTCAACGCAGCAGTTCGCAACGGCTACATTGGGGTCGCAAGGTACACGCAGCGTCAAAACTGCGGAGTGGTTGCTCAGTGGTTACGGCGCTCGGCTGCTGACCCGAAAGACGCGGGTTCGATCCCGGCCGATGAAGGCGAAATCCTAGAGGCCCGTGTTACTGTGCGATATCAATGCACGTTAAAGAACCCCAGGTGGTCGAAATTTCCGGAGCCCTCCACTACGGCGTCCCTCATAGCCTGAGTCGCTTTGGGACGTCAAACCTCCTTAAACCAAACCAATCGCTCTGAACTTGTGAGGCATTGAAGGTCATTGTCTCATCCACATCGAAATCGGAAGTCGTACTCCGAGGCGCAGAGCTCTCTCTCTAAAAACCGAATTCACTGAAAACGCGCAGCAAGTTCAAGTGTCACACTGACGACATCTCCATCCAATCTCAGTTACTGGCAAAAAAACGATTCTGTGGGTCATCCAGACTACGGTGATGTTTGTCCGGCAACAATAGACAGATTCCTTGCCGAGAAAATTACACTTAAACATTTTTGCCGCCATTAGATTCAAACTTGTGACGTATACACTGAAAAGGGACTCCGTGATCCCAGTTTTGAAGTGGATGGCGGCGAAGCCCAGCCTCTGAGATCCACGCCCAGAAAAACTGTCGATGCACAGCAGTTTAACCTTGCGAAATCGACCGGTGATGGCGATACTTATAATTCGTTGCCTTTTTAGCCTTTCCTACTTACAAAAACTCCGTTTTCAGCGTCAGAATGCAGTAACATATGTACACAGGCCAACTTCAGTGATTGCATTTAATCGCAAACTATTGCGAGCCGTTGCGGTAGTTCAGTGGTTACTGTGCTCGGCTGCTGACCCGAAATGCATGGTCTGTTCTGAAAGTAGTAGGACTCATTTTTTTAAACAAAATATATTCAAGAGAATAGAACAAACTATTACAATTTTTCAAGGTAGCACCCTTCCGCACCTACACGCTGCTGCCAATGAGTTTTACAGTTTTCGTACGCCTCCAGGAACGCCTGGACCGGAAAGCTGTTTAGCTCCCTCGTCACGGCCTGTTGAACCACCTGTACCGATCCCTGATGTTTCCCCTCGAGCGTCGATTTTATTCTCGGGAATAGAAAAAAGTCTGGCGGAGCCAAGTCGAGGCTGTAGGGGGGCTGAGGCAGCGTTGCCGCCTTGTGCAGGGCAAAAAATCGAGGTCCTCATTCACATATGAAGAAGATCCTACCGGTTGGCCTTTTCCTCCTCTGACAACACTCCCGGCACCAACTTCGCGCACGCTTTCCTCATGGATAAGTTTTCTATCACGATCTCAAAAACTTGGGTTTGGGGAATGCTCAAGTCATCAGCCATCATTCTGATACTCATTGTACGATCACTGTTAAGTAAACGTTTCACTCGCTACACATTTTCTTTGGTCTTGCTGGTCGAAGGGCGTCTGGAGCGGTCGTCTTCCTCCACTCTTTCCTAACCTTCTCGGAAAAGCTTGTGCCACTCAAAAAACACCTGATCTACCCATGGAAGCCTCACCGTAGGCCTCCTTAGTCATGTTGTGAGTCTCTTTGCTCGTTTTACCAAAATTTACTCAAAATTTAATCGCGTATCGCTGATCCAGTAAACGCTCGATGATTCTGCGTGACGAGACGTTTCGACAGGGGTTCACAGTACAGGCGACCTCCTCTCTTCAATGGCCGAGAGCCGACTGCCGATTTTCCCCAGCATTCCCAATATCCCCCTTCAACGATCCTGCACGCGCAGACCACCTCTCGTCCGCCCGTTCGCCCAGGAAAAAACCAGTCCTACTACTTTCAGAACAGACCCTGTATGTACGCGGGTTCGATCCCGGCGCTGCGTCGGTCCACGTGAAAGAAACCCCAGGTGATCGAAAACACCCGAGTCGCTTGGGACGTTAAAAGCCATAAACTAAAGCAATAAACTTCTGCGATTTTTTTTTTACTTCCTGCAGGGCTTCCTGATGTGGGGCAGGAAACGCAGTAAATCACGGCAATGCTGCTACCTGCTCAGATTTATGTCATCGCAATCTCACATGACTAGCATTTATTACAGCGCTGTGAGCGATCAGCCGACAGTAACGGGAACCACGTTCGAGTAATAAATAATATCCAAGGTCATGAACGAGTTTCTTTTTATTTATTTCCTGCAAAAGAGACAACTGTAATGAGAAACACGACGCTGCTTTGCACAGTGTTTACTTCCGAAGAACACATACTGCCGAAGGTTATACGATCTTCACACGGCGCATACGTGACACTGCATCAGAACGACCGTTCCACTTAACGCTTCTTTTCAAATGCATGCAACGTGAACGCAATTTCTTCGCACGCACACCTGTCACCCCTTATAAAAATGGTCTATAGACAGTCTATAGACTTCTTATAGACTCTATTGCCATCCTATAGATATTTCTTTGTCTACAGGTTGTTAATAGACAAAAGTCTACTAAAAGTGTATGGCCATAAATCTATAGATTCTTTATAGACTCTCTATAGCATGTTTTCCAGGATTTGTCCATACAGAGTCTATAGACTTTATTGACTATGCACTCTAAAAAATTTTTGTAAGGGACCCGCAACCTGGGAGCGACTTTCGCACATGCTTTCGCATGTCTACACAGTTTAACTACGTTAAAACCCAACCAGTTTTTTTTTTTTTTTTTTATCTCACGCAGGTAGATCCATAGCCCGCCACATGTATACTATACGCAACACACATTAGGGCCCTGGTCTGCGAGATTCCGCTCTCCGGAGAAACTCCGGCTTATTATACAAGTGTCTCCTCCGTTCCCTTGCCTATTGTGGCGCCAGTCGAGGACGGCGCACGCATCGCGGAATCCGCTGTACAAAAGCGCTTCGCTCCGCAGCGGCGGCCAGTCGATATAGCCAGTGGGCGTGGCGGCGACCTTCCGAGCGCGCGCACACGCAGATCATCGGACACGGCCAGGAGAGCGAGGCCGCTCCCCTCAGGCGTGGCCGACGTACCGGCGGCGACCTTTTCCAAAATTCTGGCTACGAGGGCTCGCCCTGCTCTGCCGTCAAGCACTGCACCTGCCCCACGGCGACGACGCGCACTGCGGTTTTCTTGCATTTAGTACGCCGTGCCCCATTTCGCGGCCATGCACGGCGAAGTGTCACGTCATGCGCAAGAAACAAAAAACCGCCCCTCCCAAGACCCGCGAAGCGATGACCCCCCCCCTTTTTTTTTCACTCGGAGACGCTGTATAGCGGTTCCCTTCACGCCTTCACGGGCCCAAGACGCCCATACATGTGATGTGCGTTGTGAGCGCACGTCAAAGAACCTCAGGTAGTCGGGATTAATAGGGAGTCCTTCACTTCAGCGACCCTGATCCGCCGCGGTGGCTCAATGGTTATGGTGCTCGGCTGCTGACCCGAAAGACGCGGGTTCGATCCCGGCCGCGGCGGTCGAATTTCGATGGAGGCGAAGTGATAGAGGCCCGTGTACTGTGCGATGTCAGTGCACGTTGAAGAACCCCAGGTGGTCGAAATTTCCGGAGCCCGTCACTACGGCGTCCCTCATAGCCTGAGTCGCTTCGGGACGTTAAACCCTGATAAAACAAACTTCGGCGCATCTTCTTTCATTCCCTCCTTCATCCCTTCCCTGACGGCGTTGCTCAGGTGCCCACCGAGAAGTTTTTTTTATGGTTTATGGGGGTTTAACGTCCCAAAGCAATTCAGGCTATGAGGGACGCCGTAGTGAAGGGCTCCGGAAGTTTCGACCACCTGGGGTTCTTTAACGTGCACTGACATCGCACAGTACACGGGCCTCTTGAATGTCGCCTCCATCGAAATTCGGCCGCCGTGGCCGGGATCGGACCCGCGTCTTTCGGGTCAGCAGCCGAGCGCCATAACCACTGAGCCACCGCGGCGGCCATCCACCGAGAAGTGAGACAGTTACAGCGTCTTTGATGACGACAATCTTCTTTTAGAGGGCACAAGGGCATCTGTGACCTCAGAACGCTTTGCAATAAGGTGTTTTTCGTCTACTCAAGGCGGGTTCAAAGACCGATTTCCCAAATGTTTCACCCAAGATAAGCCGGTCATCGGCCCAGGGAAAAAAAAGCTTGTACCCACTGTATCACCGGCGGGTTGGCAGCGGCAAAGGAGATCGAACCTCGCACCTCCTACATGCGAGGTGGACGTTCAGATAGGTCAGCGCTGCCATAGTTAACGCGCATTTGCTTACTTCAAACTCAATTTCGTTCCTGACACCCATTTACGCCCCAGCCATTGCCTCGACGCGTCAGCACTCTGTCCCAGCCATATGAGCAGTGCTTGCGACTGCAGCACTAAACCACGCTTCGGCAAAACCCTCGCGCAGATATAGCGGAACTCTGCAGGGACCTACCTATAGTCGGGTACAACTCAAGAATGAAGAGGGTTTTCCCCGTTCGAAGGGCCCCCTTTTAGTCAATGGCGCCTGTTGATTCTCATGAAACTCCTAGCGTGACAATGGAGGGAGTGATGGATGAAAGGAGACAGTCCCCTCCCTGCATTGTCACGCCATAGCAGGTTCGTGAGAATCGGCCGACGCCATTAACTGAAAGTGGGGAAAAGCCTCTTCATTCTTGAGTTGTACCCGGCTATAGACACCCCACTCGAAGATCGCGCATCCCTGTTCCAGCAGCCGACCTGTGGATGCCCGGAGCGCCAGAAATGATTCAAGCCAGCCAAAACTAGGGCACGGAGCCCCTCGATCTGTTCAAAACGTTTCGATGACCAGCCCTCACCCAAGATGCGCCTTTACACAGCGAAAAACACAGGGCGCTGAGAAACACAGAGACGGTATACAAGCGTCGATGCCCTTCGGCCGGGATTATGTCGCGGTGTCCGGTCCCCACTGGCGCCACTCCCGCCGAGCCGAGCGCTCCTCGGGGCCGACAGAGGACGTATCGCGACATGCAACGCGACGCGCCCCTGGAATAAGGCCCGATATGAGCGTGTATTATATGGCCGTGCACGCCACGATAACGCGTTCCGCGCGGAAGAGCCCGGCCAGCGATAAGGTGACCGACACGCAGGCACATACACCGTAGGGGATCCTAATAAAGTCCAGACAGACGCCCTCCTCTACGGTCGTAGCGGGCAAGGCCCACCCCGCCGCTCTTCCTCATAGCGCCACAACAGCGAAGGTACTGAAGACAACATCCGACATGTTCTTAGAAAAAAAAAAAAGGATCTTTCTGAGAACTGGTGTTTATACGGAATCAAAAGACGCATGGACTGATGAGAAAGATTGCATTTAATTTTTTTTCCCCGCCACTGGAATTCAAACTTATGACGCCTGCACCGGAAGGGACTCCGCCGTGATCACCGTTTTAGGTGAATGATGGTGTAGAGTAGCCTCGGCTATCCGCAACCCTATGCTGACGCATCCCAGTTCACTTGCGAAAATGGCACGTGACGACAACACTTGCAGTTCTTTCTTTTCAGCTCTTCTAGCTAATAAGAGCTACAGTGAAAGTAGCGTTTGTCGTTAAATGCGGTAATCTATCGATACAGGTCATCATCCCTTTGAGTTAGTTTTTGAGGGCCGGAAATGACGCGGTAACTGTCTCACATCTCGTTAAGGGAAGGGATAAAGGAGGGAGTGAAAGAAGACAGGAAAAAAGAGGTGCCGTAGGGGAGGTCTCCGGAATAATTTCGACCACCTGGGGATGGATGGATGGATGGATAGGAGCGCCCCCTTTGAAACGGGGTGGTGGCAATTGCCACCATGCTCAGCTTTTCTTTATTTATTATTTTTTTTGTTTACTGTGTTGGCAATTCTCATTAAGATTCGCCATCACCTTTGCCTACGGTTTCCTACAATTCTAACCTTATGCCACATCTCTGCTTTTCAGCCACCAATCCTCCAATCGCTTTTTGCTGACTTCCACTGCAGATTTATTTACATGACCATTGTTATCTTTAAACCCTAGGGCCACAGGAAGAGTGACTGTGCCTGCATCGACATCCGGATGGATACCATCACATTTGATTATGAGGTGTTCAATTGTTTCCACAGATCTACCACACACTGCACATGTGTCATCTTCTTCGTTAAATTTCTTTTTGTAGCTGCGCGTTCTAAGACACCCTGATCTAGCTTCAAAAAGTAGGGCACTGCCTGGATCTGTAACGTGCACTGACATTGCACAGCAAGCGGGAGCAACACAAACGCCGACGGGAATGAACAGGGCGACTGTCCGCGGAAATGGGACCCAGGTGCAACGAGTGCGACGGCGAGCGCGAGGATCACCCGCAAAGGGTCGCCTGACACGGATCACCCGCAAACACCCGCAAACACCCTCAATGAAACAACTGCAAAGGATCACCCGCAGCTACCGCCAGAGTGATTCTTTGCGGGAGGTTCTTTGCAGTTGTTTCATTGCGGATGTTTCACTGCGGGTGTTTCATTGCGGATGTTTCATCGCGGGGTTCGCGGTTCATTCAGCAGCACGATGACCGTAAGCAACAGTGGTGCGAAGGTACCTTCGCGGCCATGAGCCATGAACCCGACCCATGAGCCATGAGCCGAATTAGCTAACTATAGGCAGAAACGCCGAAATTGCGTCGAAATAGCGCGGGCGTCGATATAGTCACGGGAACGGTGTGACGCCACATCCACCGGAAATCGTCACGGCATAGAGAAAATCGCCACACAATGGTCGGGAAAACGTCGAATTTGTGTCAAATTAGATTAAGAAATGCGTAATTAAGCGTAATTAGCCCTTATTAAAGATCTCCGAAAAATGTACAATGTGAGTATTGATATAGCCACGGGAACGGTGTGACGTCACATCCACCGGAAGTCGTCACGGCATAGTGAAAATTGTCACAGAATGGCCGGAAAAATGTCGGATTTGTGTCAAATTATATGGAAAAGTGTTAATTAAGCGTAATTAACAGCTAAGATCCCCAAAATACGTATAATTTGCGTTTCAATATAGCGACGGGAACGCTGTGACGTCATATCCACCGGAAGTCGTCACGGCACAGCGAAAACTGTCACAGAATGGTCGGGAAAACGTCGCATTTGTGTCAAATTAGAAGGAAAAAGGTGTAATTAAGCGTAATTAACACTTAAGATTTCCGAAAGGTGTATAATTTGGGTATAGATATAGATACGGGAACGGTATGACGTCACATTCACCGGAAGTCGTCACGGCGTAGTTTCCTCGGCTTTCGTCTCTCAATACTTAACTTGCGCTTGGACAGCGCTTGTCCTGTCGTTGCCTTTACTCTTGTCTCTAGACTTTTGTGCGCTGTTTTTCAACCATGAACCCATACCAACTCGCCCAACTTAACGTCCTACTTTACTTGCCAAAGTGTCCTCGCAATTTTTCCCTCTATACTTTCCAAGAAAACTGGCCGCAATGCACGAACCAGGCGATGCGCGCACTGCAACGACGTGCCGGCACGTTCGTGCCGCTCTTTCGCAAATAACGAATCAACGGACATCCGCGAAGCAGTCATCAGCGTGTAATAGATCCCCTCCTTCCGGCAGAGCCGACGCAGCGCCATCTTCCCGCGACGATGGCAACGCGGAAGCGCTCGGCTCTCAACAGCTGCGAATTGGTGGCAGCCTGCCAAACGCGCTCTACCGCGGGCGGGCATTGTTCTCGGAGCGAGTCGCGCACAAACGCGAGCCTGTGACGAAACTGGTACGAAAGGCAGTTTCCCGATAAACAGCCAAGGAAACGGCGAAGAAGCCGACTCCCGAACACACTTGTTACAAGCGCAATTAAAGGAATATACACGCCTAATTTTAGTTCCGTGTTTTCTTCTTTCTAAGGATGCGTTAGAAAGTAGAATATTTGCCCCGCCGCGGTGGCTCAGTGGTTACGGCGCTCGGCTGCTGTCCCGAAAGACGCGGGTTCGATCCCGACCGCGGCGGCCGAATTTCGATGGGGGCGAAATTCTAGAGGCCCATGTGCTGTGCGATGTCAGTGCACGTTAAAGTGACAGTGAGGAGAGCACTGTTAATATTTTTTTAATAGCAAAATCCGATAGTTCGGCATGTCATGGCTTTGTTGCCACTTGGCCGGCAGCGAAAGATGCGTTTATTTCTAAGAAATTTGGATTCGAAGTTGAAAAAGTTTTTCCCGCCGCTCTGATTCAAACTTGGGACTCTCCTATGACGACACAGGACTAAGTGACGTGAAACATGACGTAAACATGACGTAACGCGGACTCCGTGATTTCTGGCGGCCAGCAGTGCGGCCTGGCAGCAGCCGAAAACAAAGCTACCGCCGGCCGCACGTTGAAGGCATCTGTCGGCTATTGCGGCCGTCGCTACCGTCGCTTCGTTTACGTTTGCACCGGCGTTTTGCCAGCGTTACGATGGATCTCGTTCTCGAAGTCTTCAACGAAGTTCTCGCAAACAGACACCTTTAGCATACCGTGTACCTTGTTACCGCTAGCGGATAGCGGGAGCCCGCCTAACGCCGGTGAGCGTGCGCTGATTGGTCCCGATGCTTCAGGCGCGCGCGTAGCTGCCGGGCACGTGGCGCCATCTGGCGACGTCAAGGAGATTTGCGCATGCATTGGCTGCGCCTCAGTGATTTGTGGTTTCTCGGGTCCTAGAGTTGCTTCGGTTCTAGCAACACTGCTTTGTCCTATGACGTCATCACGCTTGTACTTGCGAGTTTGGCCTGTGGCGGCGATACCTGTATTTTGGTTCTTGCTCTTTTCTACGTTACAAGAGCTTTGTTGTCAGTATGAATGGCGTTTTTGTAATCAGGAGCTGGTATTCTGTGGATACAAGCTAACTTCAATTTCTCCTCAGTGTCCCTTTAAAGAACCCCAGGTGGTCGAAATTTCCGGAGCCCTCCACTACGGCGTCTTCATAGCCTGAGTTGCATTGGGACGTTAAACCCTAATAAACCAAACCAAACCAGAAAGTAGAATACATTGATCACAGCATGGTATTCGCCTCCAACAGCTAATTAATTTATAATTGAACTACTTCTTGACGCTGTTTTGGTTTCATAGTTTATGTTTTGGTTTAGTATAGTTTGTTTAGGTTTCATAGTTTATGTTTATAGTTTATGTTTTGGTTTAGTATAGTTTGTTTTGGTTTCATAGTTTATAGCCAACATGCAAAACATATATTATTTCATGCTCACCAGAAGTAACACACTATTTTTCGATTCCGTATATAGGCAGCGCAAAGAATTCATAATGGCTAATTTATTAATTTTTACCGATCAAAAGAAATGGCGCAGTAACCCTCTCATTACTCTGGAAGGGAAGGTGGGAGTAAAAGAAGAGAGAGAGGCAGCGGTGCTGTAGTGGATAGGTTTAGAGGATTATGGTTGGTTTAACGTCCCAAAGCGACTCAGGCTATGAGGGACGCCACAGTGGAGGGCTCCGGAAATTTCTAGCACCTGGGGTTCTTTAACGTGCAGTGACATCGCACAGTACACGGGCCTCTGCAATTTCGCCATGTCAGTGCACGTTAAAGAACCCCAGGTGGTCGATATTTCCGGAGCCCTTCACAACGGCGTCTGTCATAGCCTGAGTCGCTTTGAGAAGTTAAACCCCATAAACCAAACCAAACCATCCATCGAAATTCGACCGCCGCCGCCGGGATCGAACCCGCGTCTTTCGGGTCAGCAGCCGAGCGCCATAACCACTGAGCCACCGCGGTGGCGTTTCGGTTTCATGAACTGAACCATGGCTGTGAAGTGTAGTTGGTCTTTAGGCCACGTGAGGCACAAAAAGAACTGAAATATATTGGTTGATAGGTAGTTTTAATTCACTAACATTTAACCCAGCCCGTTTCAAGAGCTGAAATGACAGACAACAAACGACGTATCAGCACTTATGCTGCCGTTTTTCTTCCATGTCTTCGTGACCTAAACACCAACTACACTCGGATAAAACTCAAGAACGAAGCGGCTTTTCCCCGCCAAAAGACCGCCACTTCCAGCCAATGGCGTCGGCCGATTCTCATCACCCTGCTAGCGTGACTATTGTTGGAGACGGAGGGGCCCTTGGGTTGCCTGACTCGCTCAGTCTCCGAAGGACTGTGTCGAACTCCATTGTGGAGGAAAGTGTACAGCAGGTTTACAGCAGGTTTACAGCCCACTCGTTCCCTGAGCGCCTTTTTTCTCGAACGGATCTGGGAGACACTGCGCGTAAAATATGTGCGTCTGCAAAGAAATGCTTTCGTGTTATTTCGGCTCAGGCCCCAGGCGTTTCGGGGGCTCTGCCCTCTGGTTTCCGTTAATGTTTTTTGTATAGTTTCGATGCGTGGACATTGCACGGGTGACGACAGTGATCTGCGGGAAGCTGAGGTCGGAGCTCGGAAGGAGACGGACGCCTACGGGCCGCCCAGTCTGACGGGTGACACAGCTCAAGACGGGTGACACAGCTGCAGCATTTCTATTGAGGCGGAATTTTAGAGGCCCCTATACTGTGCGATGTCAGTGGAAGGTAAAGAACTTCAGGTGGTCGATGTTTCCGGAGCCCTTCACTACGGCGTCCCTCATAGCCTGGGTTTAACGTCCCAAAGCGACGTTGAACCCCCCACAAACCGCACTCATTCATTCATTCATTCATTTGTAGTACGTCAGCCTAGCGCTGCCTATCACCCGTCTCCAATCACGGGAGAGTTTGCAGCCCAGTATGCAGAGTGCACCGAACCGCGACCACGGCTCTACTTACCGTGACCGTAATGATCTGCCGCTGCGCTGTTGACGCGAACGCGGTGACGCGAGTGTGACGTCAGCGCACCTGCGCATTCCACCCCCGCAAGAGCAAGAAGCGTGCAAAGGGGACACGATCCAACGCGCCGGGGGGGGAGTGCGTTTAATTTACCAGCTGCACGCGTTGACGCCTACCTTTAAAAGGCACGCACCAGACAACAAAGCGAACTGCGCAGGGGCTCAGTTCGCGACCATCGAAGACACCACGTAAAAAAAGCTACGGTACCGCAAGAGTAATACGATAGCATCAGATTTCACGTTTGTCGGAGCTTCTGTTGCAACTTCTGTGTGTGTCTGTGTCAGTTTCTTTCCCACTGTCGTCCATCAACAGCCATATATTCGGACAGCTAGCTGCTGCAGCGGACATCCGCTTTGCTGTCACGGTGCCGACATTTGCATATACCGCATATTTTCTCCCGATTATTAATGCCGATTCTCCATCTCGGTTGGGGTCTAAAAACCAGGTTGCTCACAACCCGGTGGGTGGCCAGGTTGTGATGACGTCGCGAAGTAACGTGGCCCCTGCCAGCCAATAAGGGTGGCCTATCAAGGCAGGATGTGATGACGTCACAAGACCCGGTCACCTCTCTCGACCAATCGGCGAATTCCGTCTCGGACATCTGCGGGAACTTCTTGTGACAACTCTAATGCTAGCGCGTGAAAAAACAAAGAAAACAGAGAGAACACGCACTTCAACCGCTATTTTCATTTCATCGTGCAACTCAGCTGATCATGCGAGCACTTTTTTAAGTTGTTTGGATTTTTCGCTACAGGTGAAATTGCTTAAACCAGATTCAAAAATGTTTAATTAGAGCTCTTTCATTTTGCTTCAACGAAGAACCTCTGTGACCAGTTCTCAACGCCAAGGAATATTCGTTCTCCGAATCGTTTCGGCCAACAGTCCTGCACGTTAGGGACTGGACATTTCCGTAGCCTCAAGTTCGCATCCGCAACTCGGAACACTGTCGTGATAACGCCCGAAGTTGACTAGACCCGCGAACGAGGCACCAGCTCGAGCCCGCGGTTCGGCTCCGCGGCTTTAAAGGGAACAACTCCGCAAAAAAAAATTTAATCCATTGCTCGCTCTGGTTACGTTGACGTTCGTCCGGCGGCAAAAGTCATTTATTGCGAAGAAAAGTGGACTAAAAAGCTTTTTTTTTTCCGCCATTCGATCCAAACTCGTGATGTCAATACCGAAAAGTATTCCGTGATCCCCGTTTGGAAGTGAATGGCGGCGCAGCCTATCCTCAGAGATCCGCACACAACTGAACTGTACAGACGCTGTTTGCTTAAGAAGACAGAGCGATATCGATACCTGTCTTTCGTATACCCTTAAGGTGGATTTTTGATAGCAGCTAATACATTCAGGAAACGCTCAAAAGCTAGAGAGATGAGAAGCTCCCCGGTCACGGTCCGAACGAGCCTGTTGGCGGAGTTCCAGCGCAATTCGGGTTACACAACACAAGAGCTCCCTGCCGCAAGTTTCAGTGAGCACCTCTAAACAAAAAACGTCGGAACATTTTTTTTTTTGTTACGTCACCTAGTAAAGTGTGGGCAATGAGCCTCAGACCCAAACGACGCATGCGCAAAAAATAATAAACAAAGGACAGGACGGTTACCAGAGCGTAACGCGATATTCTGTGACAGCTGTTTGTTGCGGTTTGGTTTATGGGCGTTTAACGCCCCCGAAGCAACTCAGGCTACGAGGGACGCCGTAGTGAAGGGCTCCGGAAATTTAGACCACCTGGGGTTCTTTAACGTGCACTGATATCGACAGCTGTTTGTGGTCGTGGATATATTGCTCACTTGTCTTCTCTGTTATGGAGCAGCCATGACGTCGCTGTGTTTGGACCAATCAGCGCGGCGCGTTGCAGTGACGTCATTGCGTGCTGACCAATAAAAGTGGCGTTTACACTAACGCCAAAGAAATGGGGAGCCGCTTAAAAAACAATCGCTGTTAACACTGGGCCACGATTCACGGCGTCCTATATTACTCCGCTAACCAATCACAACAGTAAACGAAATCCGCTTGTTAATGTTTTACTTTACTAAATAAGCCAGATATCAAAATGCTAGAGCTTATAACTTTTTTCTTGTGATGATTCGCTTCTTGTTCAGGCGACAAGAAAAGTTTTAACAGCGGACTATTTTTTGTCCTGGAGGAATTCTGTGCGGCGGCCATGAATGTGGGCGGAGCTTCGCTGCAGAATTAGGTTGAACCCGACTATAATAGGTCCGCGGGTGAGCGAAAGTCCTCAAAATGTTTTAGCGAAGGATGTGTGGAGTCCATCGGCGTTTGCCTCGTCCACTGAGTCGAACTCTCTTTGTACCGTTAAACGTTTCATAAACTTGGGGTGAATTGTTCTCATATTCTTATCCACGTTTAACTGAAACGTACTGCTGTTGTGTGAACGGTCAATTTGCGCTTAAGTTTGCAGACCACCTTCTACGCTGACGATGCCCTTTCATGACCACCACCTGCGCCAGAAACGAAGGCTCTCCTGCCCTCCTTAGGGCGCAGAGCAACGTCTGGCGGCAGCGCCTGGTTCGAGATTGTGCATCTTTGAGAGTCGTCTGAGCATCACACATGCGCTATCTCGAACCAGGCGCCGCCGCTAGACGACGCTCTGCGCGCTAAGCAGCGCAGACGGCACGGATATAGTGCCTAGTATATTCTAGGCACTATAGCACGGAGTTCAAGAACTCTAGACAGGTCTGTGTACGACTGTACAAGCACCATATGGGCAGGTTGCAAGCTCTGGGTCACTGGTAAATGACAAGTGTACACCTTGATGCGCCCTTCGAGCGCTCTAGACAGGTAAGTGAACAACTGTAAGCCAAAGAGACCCAGGTGACCTGGATTAACCCGAAGCCCCCTCCACTGCTGAGTCTCTCATTGTCCATGTGCCGGCTGGAACGAAACCCCACATGCCTACCATACCGTGCTATAGTAACATGTTCCGAAGGAAAACAGCTGTCAGACAGACGTTGTCAATGCGTAACATCTGTCGCTCTACTCATCCATCACTTGAATGCCAGTTCAGCAGATATGCAGACACTGATAAAACAGAAAGAACAAGAATCCACACTTTTTTTTTTTCCTCATCGTTGGCAACGCCTGCAGCGATGGAATCCAGAGGATAAGCAGACAGCTTTTTAATCACTCAACTCAAGTAAGTACACGTCGTAATCTACACTGGAATCGGTTGCATATCAAGCCGACCAATATATGATACCATATGAAGGTTATTTAAAAGACAAAACGTCACGGATACTGGAGAGCACGTCACACGCTGCAATGGACCGATACAAAGTTTGCGTAGCAGACGCGCGCGCTGCGACAAGCGCTAACCTACGGCCGACAACTTAAATGTCACACTCTGCGGGGACAACGCGTGACGGCGGGGGAAAAAAACCGCCAACAGCTGGTAAGCACTAACGATCGCTCTCCCTCGAGGCTGAAGCGAGAATTTGCTACCAGATACACGTCTCAACAAAAAGCATTCCACCGAGCGGCGGGCAACGATCGCAACAACGCAGGCGGCGAGAGAAAGCAAAACAATCGCCTGCCATTTGCCCAGTTTCGAACGGAGCGAAAAAAAAAGGGGGGCAAGCACAAACGAGGCCGGAAACACGAAAAGGCCATGACCGGAGGCGGGTCGGTTACACGACGACGGAGTTTGCTCACTGGGGTCTAGAGCGGGCGAACAGGCGACCGAACCCGACGTTTCCCGAGGAGCGCTCGGAGTGAATCAACCGGATTTTACAAAGCCCGCAACAACTGAGAGCAATGCGTAACATGAAAGTTCCGCTTTCCCCACAGTAACACACCCCGGTCGGACAAGCTGCTGTCCTCAAGGCGAACGGGCTCAGGGACTTGCCCAGTAATCTCGTTAGCGACGATACCGTGCTACGACCACCTGAGCGGCGGCGGCGCTGCCAGGACAAAAAGCAGAAACAAAAGAATCAACACTCACCGCCATCACGAGCTCGAACGGGTACTTGTAGACCCTGACGGGCGACTGGTACTTCTGAACCATCTTCGTCGGAGGAGGACGTCGACTTGGGTAAACGAACCTAACACGGGGGGACCTCGCGGATCAGGCCAGATCGGGCGTCAAATCCGTGGCGTCATCGGAGTACGCTGGCGGTCGCGCAGAGAGGTCGACGGGCCGTCGTTGTCGGCGTAGTCCTAAACGGCGCCACTGGCGACGGTCGGCCGGTCATCGCGGAGCGGTTTCACACTGGCTCTAGAAACGATGGACGAGGCTGCACGTCGGACGCGCACCATATCACGGAGCCTGCAGCAATGTCCACGTTCAGGCACAAGCGCAGACCTCACAGGAGACGGCTGTCGCCACAACCCGCGACTTTCTCCCATCTAATAAGCAGCAGAAGACATCAAACAGCGCCAAGCTGGAAAGCGCAAAATAAAGCAAGCATACACAGCTGAGCGACCGAAGCGCCACTCATGACCAAAAGCTGCACCACTGAAAATCAAAAATCTATGTTACTACATACCGTATTGTGCGTTTTTATCGTAAAGACTTTCAAAATTTTTCTTACCACAACCGCTGGCTCGTTTGCGGTGAAACTGCACACATAGCTTGCGTATTATGGTAACTTTTGTATCGTAGCAAGTTTTACAACGGTACTTACTTATTTGAGCCGTGCATGATAAAAAAGCGTAATCGTCTGCGTCGAGATCGACGAGCCGAAGCCCAAAACACCGAGTTTTTGCTGAATGGCGGCAGTAGCGCCATCTGTCTTCTGCAGTGGAAAGCGTCACAAGCCGCCAAGGCGAGCGTTGCAAGGAGCGCGGGGTTAAGCGCTTCGGCCAACTGAGCGGAAAAAATGCCAGAAACAACTATTTTAACGCGACTGTGCCATTAAAAGAATATTGTTTTACGTCTTCTTTTTTTCGTCCAATGACTATCCAATTCAGCTTGTATCGTCTGCTTTCGTGGGTCTCCTAAAGCGTCGGAGGACGACGTCGCGATGTCCTGAGCTGTGTTTTTCTTGTTTAATTTCGATGTGGAAGACAGATGGCGCTACTGCCGCCATTCAGCAAAAACTCAGTGTTTTGGGCTTCGGCTCGTCGATCTCGACGCAGACGATTACGCTTTTTTATCATGCACGGCTCAACTAAGTAAGTACCGTTGTAAAACTTGCTACGATACAAAAGTTACCATAATACGCAAGCTATGTGTGCAGTTTCACCGCAAACGAGCCAGCGGTTGAGGTAAGAAAAATTTTGAAAGTCTTTACGATAAAAACGCACAATACGGTACATGCATACATACGCGTGATATGCATCAAAACATGCATGAAAAAAAAGTGTCGTATGTTGGGCCATTATTGTGGTTTAAATGGCTGTGTAGAATCTTTGATGCTTCGAACGCTCTCAAAACGTAAACCCGTAAATCTCTTTCCCTATCATTGTTTCGCTTTGTCTTGATATGGTATTGGTATTATGGAGTTTTGATATAGATGACAGTAAACTTTTACTTTTAGGCAGCATATGAGTTGCCCCGGCATGACGCTGCTAACTCTGGCTTCTTAATTCGTGCTGGTTAGTGCGTCCTTTTATCGAGGACTAAGGAATGTTTGCAACGCTAACGTACTGTAACGTACTCAGGGCGTTGGAATGACAGAAAAGAAAAAAAACGCGACCTCCGGATAGCTGATTATGTACAATCAATGCTAATGCGAGACCTAAAAATAAAATTTTCCAACCACTGCAATCGTTGTACGCTCGGCTAAGACCGTCGTCTGCACACACTGCCATACGAAATACGAAATTCGCATAGCCTCCATTATTTTTTTTTCGTCTCAGATCTGCCGGTATACCTGCGTTCTGCGTTGCCGATGTCGAACGTTGTTCAAAATTGCTACGGTATTTTCGGAAATCGTGATTCGTATGTCAAAGTGAAAGCCTGACATCAAATTTAGAGTAAGTTTGATCGAGGCTAATTCTTTTTTTTTTATTTTCCTCCTTGGTTGGAAATCGAATCTGTCCAGCCATCGCGACGGTAGCTCATACTACACGCCGCAACACAAAGGACGACTGGCCCGTTGGCCTTCGCGCCGTGAAGAACGCCGAGCGTGCCCGATGAGCCACAAACGCCTCATGCGGGCCAGGAAGCGGCTGTGCTGCCCGGCCGAGCCGTTTTCTACTCCACCTTCGAAAGTCTCAAGCTGCCAAGGTAGGCATCACCACTACGGCGCACTTGGCTGCTTGCGTCGCGCGGGTGGGCTTTAGATGGCCGCTGTTGCTAACGCGTCCGTTCTGCGTTCTTCTCTGTGTTCAAACGCCGCCGTCCTCGTCGCTCCTTCCTCGCGGCGAGATGCTGAGCGCGTGAAATTGTTACAGATGCGGTTCTCAGACTGCACGGCGGCGACTTTTCACGGGGCCACTGCCGGATCGCCGGTGAAACCAAGTCCGCGCTGCAGATGCTGCGCTCCATATTCCCCTCGGACAAGTTCCAGGCCGGCTTCCCTGCGATCGCCATGAGGCACCAGCTCTACGCCATGGTCCCCAACCGAACGGAGGTCGACAAAGCGTTGGTAAGCGCAGCTGTGACGTGTTGCTCCTGTGTGTGACTCCTTAAGCCCGAGAACGCCTAAGCTCCTTGGCCTCTGTGTAGTTCGCAGTGCGCGTGTTGCATTCGTTAAGTGGGCTTTAGCGCTGATGTTAAGCTTTCAGGCCTCTGGTAATGCCGTGCGTTGGTGTGTAGCGTTTGCAGGTGATGCGTACAGATGGGCAAATAAGGGCTGGTCTGGTTGGTCGAGGGGCTTGACTGTATTCCATGTTATGGAAATTTTGCGCCGTTCTTCATATACACTTCATCTTTATTACACCACTGTGGTCTCTTGGGTTTCCCTGTGACATTTCGTCAAGCTGGCTGCATTGCTTCAGTTGTCAAAACTTGATGGTATTGGTACTGCTCAACGCTTAATTGCAGCATTGTATATGCATAGACAGCAGTTAAGCTGAATGTCTGAAAGATGGCAAGTCACTGTGCAGAGCCAGCACCACCTTACTGTGGGACCTACAAGATGGTACGTCATTTATTCCTGAGGTGCAAAGTTTAGAAGAAACTCTCCTCTCTCTGGTGGCCAGGCAGGGCCATAAGTGTTGTAAGTGGCACGTGCCGACATCGGCAGCTACGAAAGAATGGTAGTCACATTCACCAAATGTTCACCAGTGTACGTGAAGCAGCGAAAGTCATAAGCCGATGCAGCTAGAAATCGTCAGGTATCCAAAAGCTGACTGGCAGTCTGCCTTGAATGCATTAGGATTACCACCCGCACTTCGGCAAAATCTGCCCGTCTGGTGTTGTGTGGAGCTGCCGCCACCCTCCAGGCAGCCTCCACCCACATCCACCCGTGTCCTCCACCCTATGGAATCCTGCACTCACCATCTGCCAACCCACCACCAACCACCCACATCCACCCTCGAGAAGCCATTACCAAAAACAAGCCAATGCAGCACTGGAACAAAAAAGCGATGATGAAATGATGGTGATGATGGTTTGGTCACCTAGTGCATTTTTCCTTTCACTTGGTGCTTTCCTGTTGTATTATGTGTGCCACAAAGCACAGCCACCACATCCACATCCGTCAGCACCTCGCGTCGTAATACCTGATCACCTTTGCACACCTAAACTTGTGGGAGTTTCCCCTTCTATTTGTGCTCCATGGCTTAGGGTTAGTGCAAGACGTGTAAAAAATTCTCTTAGGCACATGCTGCTAGCTGACCCGCTCGCTTTTGTTTCTGCCAGTATTAAAGGTAAATTAAGACAATGAATTAAAGACATGTCACTATAAAATCTGAGGAGATCTATAATGTGGAGTATCTTATGATAGTACAGAGGGTGTTAAAATGAGAAATGATTTTAATGCCCCATTTCGAAAGTTACTTGGGAGTGGAGATAGGCTGATGGCTAACTGCAAAATGTTTAGCCGTAGTGCACCCATAAATTTTCATATAGCAGAAAGTAATTAACAACGCGAAATGTCATGCATTATCATTTGAACCGAGATTAGCATCACTAAGTCGCGTTAGATTATGAAAGTCAATTGTGTCAAGCCCCGAGTAATATCCCGATTCCATAGAACACATCACTCTGCAGTTATTAGTGTGAAAGTTGAGTTGTAAATAGTTATGAAGTTAAAACCACAAGAGTGAGCATTGGTCATTTGTATATACAGGATGAGAGTAAAAAAATTACTGACAATTTAGCATGGTTAGGCCAAATGCAAATTAAGTGCGCTTGCATTTTGGTTTTTTGTTTGAGGCTCGGTTTACAAGGGCAATAATGGAGTAATTACTCATTGACATCCACCCGAGCGCAGCCATACGGCTACAAAGGAAAGCTATACAGCTTTCTCAGAAACTTCGTAGTTAAAGAAAAATTCGTCCTGGTCCGAGGTTCGAACCCGGGACCACCGCTACACCAGGGCAGTCGCTCTACCAACCGAGCTAACCGGGACGGCAAGCTTATGTTAGGGCGAGAGCGAATTGATCAATAACTCGAAGTGGGAACAGCGTTGGTCAAATGTTTAGGGGAATCCCCCAAGGTGGAGTAAATTTGTAATAAGGGAGTAATTGCTCATTGGCATCCACCCAAGCGCAGCCATACGGCTACAAAGGAAAGCTATACAGCTTTCTCAGAAACTTCGTAGTTAAAGAAAAATTCGTCCTGGTCCGGGGTTCGAACCCGGGACCACCGCTACACCGGGGCAGTCGCTCTACCAACTGAGCTAACCGGGACGGCAAGCTTATGGTAGGGCGAGAGCGAATTGATCAATAACTCGAAGTGGGAACAGCGTTGGTCAAATGTTTAGGGGAATCCCCCAAGGTGGAGTAAATTTGTAATAAGGGAGTAATTACTCATTGGCATCCACCCAAGCGCAGCCATACGGCTACAAAGGAAAGCTATACAGCTTTCTCAGAAACTTCGTAGTTAAAGAAAAATTCGTCCTGGTCCGGGGTTCGAACCCGGGACCACCGCTACACCGGGGCAGTCGCTCTACCAACTGAGCTAACCGGGACGGCAAGCTTATGGTAGGGCGAGAGCGAATTGATCAATAACTCGAAGTGGGAACAGCGTTGGTCAAATGTTTAGGGGAATCCCCCTAAAGGGGAATTTTTCTTTAACTACGAAGTTTCTGAGAAAGCTGTATAGCTTTCCTCTGTAGCCGTATGGCTGCGCTTGGGTGGATGCCAATGAGTAATTACTCCCTTATTACAAATTTACTCCACCTTGGGGGATTCCCCTAAACATGTGACCATTTACAAGGGCAATGCCGTAGCGGTGTGTTCTGCATCCATTGGGTACAGATGGATGTTGATGAAGGCGACGACATCAAGGCCAAATGCGAGAGACTAGCAATTAAGCACGTGGGATGTTCAGCTGCAGCAGTGATGTAGTGGTCCAAAGCAGTGACCAGTGAATCTTATCTGTTAGCGCCGCTGGGGGTTTGAAACCCACTCGCGGCTATAGAGTGTTTCTTCATGAAGTATTTTGCATAGTTGCCCATTAGACACTTTTAGTTGCTGCATACGTAGCGACATTGCGTACGCAACGCTCACTACGTTCCGTACGCTGTAAAGGACACCCCCGTCACACTTATAGTTGGCCGTACCGCCGCAGAGCAGTCGCATAGCGCGTTGTGTTGTGTCGCCATCTAGTGACAAACACTGAAAGCGCTGTAGTGCTCGGCTGAACATTTTTCAGTTTCTGACAATATGAATAGTATATTACTGTTTTTAATGGAAGAAAAAATGTATAATGTTTAATGAAGTGCAAAAGTAGGCACATGACTAAAAAAATTATTCGACAGGTGCGGTTGCTATGACGATAAACATACACAACCTTAGTTAGGCTTAAAAGGTCAAAAATCGCCTCATTATCTGAAAAACAAGGGGCATTTGTCCCTAATATTTTGGCGTGTGGGTGAGAGTAGACAAAATAAAAGCTAACAGCACAGTTTAGAGCGAGCCATCACGTTGAAGAAAGCAGCAGCGAAGTGAAATCGGTCCGAAGCGGGCAAGATGGTCGCCGCCATGTTCTCTACGCAGCACGTAGCGTCCCGCGTTGCGTACGCTACGCTATGCTTTACAGCGGGTGGGCGTCCGCAACGCGCGGCTAGATACGTTGCGTTCTGCGCATGCGCATTTGTTACCCGCGGTGTCGTTGCGTGCGCAAGCTCACTGCGTACGTCCAACTATAAGTGTCTATTAAGACTGCTGGCGGGTTGCCCACCCACAACCCGGTAGGGTGGTCAGGTGGTCCACCTGCCCACCCTGGTTTCGTTGTCCTGGTGTCATGGGCCTAGTGTCATGGGCAGGTCCCCTCTTTCGTTGCCTCTCTTGCAGCGAAACCAATCCACATTGCATTTGCGTGTACTGTGCTGAGCTGCTTACCTTGGAGGCATGAGAGCAGCTGTAATCGAGCAAAACCGTATTTGTAACGGAGCAGCGGTTTCTTCTGGTGGCTGTGTTGTCATGTTTTGCTCGCACGTAGAACGTCGTAGATGTACAGGGGTGTTCAAAAGTTCCCAGGCCACATATTCCACTTCTCACCGGTATATCCTGGCACTTGAGATTCCGATAAAGCTATCAAGGTTCTCAGATGGTAGAACGATCCTTCGTCTATTCTCTGCAGACATTTTGAGCTTCGAGGGTATCTCAGCTGCCCGACTATGCTGGTCAAAAGCAAACCCTGTGGCCTTGGAACTTTTGACTGACCCTGTACTCTGCACCTTTCCTATACAACCCAGCCATTGAAATACGGTGCATGTATGTGACTCACGACGCCTCTCTTATGTCGCTGCAGACGGAGATGACGGAGCGTGGTGAGGTACGGGTCTTTCAACTGGGACCCCACGAAACAGATGCTGCAGTGCTGTTCACTGAAGACTACAGCATATACGTGCACCAGAGGAGTGGACACAGCTCAGCAGTAGGCAAGTGCCCTTACTTTCATCACTGTGTGCGACAGCTGTCACTACTCAAATCGGTCTAAGGGGGGATGAGGGTCTTGAAAACTTGTTTTTTATTTTTCGACATAACTTGTTGAAACTTAGCACGCAGGTGTATCATAGAATGCTGATTTCAAATATCTCACCTGGAAAAAAATTTATCGCAAAATAACATTCAAATTAGGCAATTTCTTACGGGCCTTTATAGTAATTTATCAGTTAAAGAATGATTTTTTAAGAATAAGCAGACATTTGCAAAGGCCCAAAGCACATGCTAAAGCTGTCTTTTTTCCTTTCAACATGATATATGAGCAATTAGGCCAAGTGTGGGCTAATTACCGCCACGTCATTTTTTCTTTCCAACTTTGTTGTTTATTTATGATCAACAAAATTAGTTTGTAGACATTCTGTTAGCTTTAGGATGTGCTTTGGGCCTTTGTAAATGTCTGCTTATTCTTTAAAAATGTTTATTTAACTGATAAATTACTAAAAAAGCCCGTAAGAAATGACCTAATTAGGATATTTTATTTTGCCATATATTTCCTTGCAGCTGAGATATTTGAAATCTAAATGCATATTCGAAATCAGAATTCAATGATACACCCAGGTGCTAAGTTTCAGAAAGATATGTTAACAAATAACAAAAAAGTTTTCAAGACCCTCATCCCCCCTTAAATGTGCATCACTGTGGTGATCTTGGGAGCTGCATGTACCAGAGCATCTGGGTCACTACTGGCTCAAGATGATTGCATGCTCATTCCATGCTTTGGTGTGCAATGCGTCATGAATTCTTTCTTCTTTGATTGTACTGTGTGCAGATTGCAGATCCGTGAAGTTTTACTGGTTTATGGATAAAAGGCACAGCCGTTATGTGCTCAGCCTGGCGGCTTTATTTTCCCATTTCAGATTGATGATGTGTATGTATTTCTGTGCAAATAATGCTTAGTTAAAGGAGGACATGGGTCTTAGAACATTTTTTTTTATTTACGGACCAAATGCAATGAAACTGCACAGACTTGTTCAGTTTTTTCTGCTGATTTCAAATATGCAATTTCTTTATTTCTAGACCAATTAGTTCCTGAGATATTAATGTATATCATGGCATTGTCTGCTCCAACAATAGAAAAAGAAGTGGGCCACCAGAAATTTAATTTTAATATGTGGGTAGATACTACATTGTGTGAGGAATGCAACGCTGGAAGCAGTTTTCAGTTTTTTGTCCGTGTGGACAAATAGGCTTTATAGTTTAGTTTTCAAGTGAGTTATCCAGACATACAGTGCCAGAAAACATGACACACATGAAACTAACTATTAAGCCCATTTGTCCACACGGACAAAAAAC
Source organism: Amblyomma mixtum (assembly GCF_055824585.1). NCBI lineage: Eukaryota > Metazoa > Arthropoda > Arachnida > Ixodida > Ixodidae > Amblyomma > Amblyomma mixtum. Next base: position 433,761,000 of record NC_143014.1, read on the forward strand.
TGAAAACTGCTTCCAGCGTTGCATTCCTCACACATTGCAGTATCTACTCACATATTAAAATTAAATTTCTGGTGGCCCATTTTTTTTTTTATTGTTTGAGCAGACAATGACATGATATATATTAATATCTCAGGAACTAACTGGTCTAGAAATAAACAAATTGCATATTTGAAATCAGCAGAAAAAACTGAATAAGTCTGTGCAGTTTCATTGCATTTGGTCGATAAATAAAAAAAATGTTTTAAGACCCATGTCCCCCCTTAAAGGAGGATAGGTGTAAAATTTTTGGGTTGAATGTTTTCTTTGCAATTATGTGCAAAGCAGTAGTAGACGTGGTCACCTTGTGGTAAACAAATTGAATTTCTTGAAATTGGTTTTTGAGGAAAGGAAATGACGCAGTAATTGTCTCACATTCCGGTGGAGACCCGAACTGCATCGTTAAGGGAAGGGAGGAGTGAAAGAAGAGAAAAAGAGGTGCTGTAATGGAGGGCTCGAGAATAATTTCGACCACCTGGGGAACTTTTAACATGCACTGAGATCGCACAGCACATGGGTGCCTTTATGTTTCGCCTCCATTTGAAACGCGGCTGCCGTGGCCAGGTTTGAACACGGGAACACTGGCTCGGTAGACGAATGCCTTATACACTGAGCCTCCACGGCGGGTGATTGAATTTCTTCTCTTGTGCTGTTTTGGTTTCAACAACCGGACGATGGTTATGATGTCAGAGTTCAGTATAAATCACGCAAGATGTGAAAAAGCGTTAATATAATCACTGATTTTTAATTTGCTGTCATTCTGTCTTACGAGTCATTTACAGCACAGTGAAATAAAAAGACCAAGCTTTTTTTCTTCATGTGACTTGTTCAAACCAAAAAGTAACGGATCAAAGTACACTGAATTCAATTTTCAAAATTCGGTTTTAATGAAAATGTTTCTTGTCAACAGAAAAGCTCCTGGAGCGGGTCGTCATGCGCTGTTGGAATGCCAGCTACAGCCACTCTTCCTTGGCTATCGAGCACGGCCTGAGCGACTCCGACATCAGGTGAGTGTATAGTTACTGCACATAACTGACTAGACTACTATAAACAGGAATAAACTTCACCGAGAAGAATCCCACTGCACAGCACTCATTTGCATCTCGTTTGAGAGGAGTTGGAGACATTTCTGGTAGCTGGAATGCTTTCCCATGTAGTCCTCTGTAAATGGCAGTTTAGAGAGAACTCCGTGAATGAAGTTTCATTTTTGTGTAATTTAACCCTGTGACACATCACGTTTTTAATAAGGGAGTAATTACTCATTGGCATCCACCCAAGCGCAGCCATACGGCTACAAAGGAAAGCTATGCAGCTTTCTCAGAAACTTCGTAGTTAATGAAAGATTCGTCCTGGTCCGGGGTTCGAACCCAGGACCACCGCTTCACCGGAGCAGTCGCTCTACCATTTGAGCTAACCAGGACGGCAAGCTTATGGTAGGGCGAGAGCGAATTGATCAATAACTCGAAGTGGGAACAGTGTTGGTCAAATGTTTAGGGGAATCCCCCAAGGTGGAGTAGATGTAGCCGTGTAGACGGCTACAAAGGAAAGCTGTATAGCTTTCCTTTGTAGCCGTATGGCTGCGCTCGGGTGGATGCCAATGAGTAATTACTCCCTTATTACAAATCTACTCCACCTTGGGGGATTCCCCTAAACATTTGACCAACACTGTTCCCACTTCGAGTTATTGATCAATTCGCTCTCGCCCTACCATAAGCTTGCCGTCCCGGTGAAGTGGTGGTCCCGGGTTCGAACCCCGGACCAGGACGAATTTTTCTTTAACTACGAAGTTTCTGAGAAAGCTGTATAGCTTTCCTTTGTAGCCATTTGGCTGCGCTCGGGTGGATGCCAATGAGTAATTACTCCCTTATTACAAATCTACTCCACCTTGGGGGATTCCCCTAAACATTTGACCGACATCACATTTTGTTTTTATCGAGGTAAAATATTTTTCCGTCTAATACATTTAGGTTTAGGAAGACTGTTAGTTTTTCAGGGCAAAATACTTGAGAATGAGTTTCTGTAGGGATGCAAACAATTTTGTAGTATCATAATTGATGAAAATAGCATCAAAATGCAGACTTATCATAAGCACCTGAAACAGCGGACGACATGCTTCTGCGCTCATTCTTTCGCAAAATATTTACTGCATTCATTATATAGCGTACAAAACTGGTTTATTTGCAATGTGAAGGATGCGATATTCACCTGAAATGAGGAAATTGCTGCAAATTCACTTTGTACGCAATTGTGTATATAGCGCGCCAAAGGATTAAGTGCAGATAGCAGCCAGGACATTGTGCAAGATGCTTTCTTCGGTTGACATTTGGCCTGAGAGCATAGCTTTAATTTCTAAGGTGAGTTTATACTCCGACGTAACAAGTCTACATCATCGCGACATTATGTTGGCTCAAGAGAAACCCTCTATGCTCCAACCACACCTGGCCACCAATGCGTTTGGTAATACCTGGTGCACTTCCAACGGCCATGAGAACTTTGACACGTGCCATGCCGGGAATTCTTTGCATACTTCACCAGTCGCAGGTGCTACAGAGCGTTGATGGCGTGTTTGAGGCAGCTTGACTGGTACTTGACTGGTACTTGACTGGTACACAACCAGTATTTGTTGAATGCAGAGGATATCAATAAATGCACCTTAAGGGGCCAGACGGCCTTAAAAGCTTTTCATCAACGAAGCGACAATTATATAAATTCTTGGGGGACGCGTATTTTCTGTGGACAAATTCGAAATAGGTCATTTAATTTCGTATAAAATGAGTCCTTGTGCGCTTGTGCAGTGTGCTGTGTGAAGTTTTTGTTGCGAGCTGTGAAGAAATTGCCCTGCAGGGAACTTGTTAAAATGCAAGACGCAGGTTCTTCCTACTAAACTACCAGCCTGCCTATCGTAGAACTTGAATTATAGGGTTTTGAAGTTGCCACTTCAGGATCAGGAAGAAAGGCGCTGCTTAGGAGTTCAGATATTCTCTCACCGTGCTGTTTCTGCATCGAAATGGGTGTTGTGAAGTTTTTGTTGCGAGCTTTAAAGAAATTGCTGCTAAAATGCATGCCATATGTTTTTTCCTAATATATTACCGGCCTGCCTATCATAGAACTTGAGTTTTAGTCTTGAAGTTGCCACTTCAGGGTCGGGAAGAAAGGCATCATTTAGGAGTTCAGATGCTCTCTCATTATGCTGCTTCTGTATCGAAATGAGTGTTATACCCCTGTCACACGGACACTTTTGATGCTCATTGAACTCGATCTGCATCGAGATTTTCGAGCACGCTCGAAACATCCGGTGCTACACGGGCATTTTCAATGCTCCTTGAGAAGTTTCCCTCATGTGTGTTAGGTGGCGCCAAATGTTTCTCCAACAGCCATAACAAGGTGATGTCTGGCAACACTGTGCAGTTGGGGGCAGTGGCAGCCAAATCCGTAGCCAGACGTGCGATGGAACCAGAGGGTCCGGAACGCCTCCGCGATTTCTGCGTAGACTACGGCGTTTCTCTTCTGGTGCCGCAAATTATCTAGGCGGCCTAGCCAGCAGTCGATGAGAGCGGCTGTCTCGCGCTCGCTCCACAGTGTGCGCGTCGACGAGCTGGAGGACGCCATCTTTGTTGTTTACACTGACGGCGAAGCTTGGAGTGTGGTGCCGAGATTACATATAAATATGTTTGCATATAAGCAGGCATAGTGCCTGAAAATGTTCTGTCTTGCATTTTAATCAATTACAACAACAACAGTTGTAGTTTTTTTTTTGTTAACTAGTGTTTATATTTATAGCTTCGTGAGAGCGAGAGTGCTTTCGATTGTGCTTGGAACCTCAAGCACTCTTGAGGGGCCGGCATCGAGTCAAGCAGGATCGAGCTCGATTGCGCTTGAAAGTGGCCGTGTGACAACCGTCGATCTGCATTGAGTTCGATGAGCATTGACTCAATGAGGATCGAAAGTGCCCGTGTGACAGGGGTATTAGACACAGCTTGTGGCATGGGAAGTGTAACTGAGTGAAAATTGACCCCATTCTTCGTTTTACCCGTGCGCAGCGAGCTGGAACACCTGGGGCTGCTGGTGCCTCAGGGAATGTACGGTGACGGCCGCCACTGGTGGCTCGGTGTTCCCGGTGCACTGTGCTTCCTGAGGACGCTTGTGCGCGGACGCGTGGCTCTCCTGCAAGTGCTGCGAAGGTCCAAGCACCAGGAGCTCTCGAGGGCCGAGCTCGAGAGTCTGCGGCTACCCCGGGGAACCAAGCTGGGCATCGGCTACTTTGTGTACGACGCAGTCGGAGCGAACCTTGTGGCATGCGTCAAGACAACGGCCGGAGACGTGCTCAGGCTGAGGGAGTGAAGTGAGAGACAGAGACCAGTGTGCGTGTGTATGTGTGTACAGAGCGCAGAATCGTCCGGAAGCCTGCGGGATGAGCTGTCCATGCGTGCGAGTGTGCGTCGCACGCGCTGATGGGTTTATGTGCAAACAGTAAGCGCACTATCTCGCAGCAAAAGCTAGGTACGCGAGTTCTACCCACAGTGTGTGTGCATGGAAGCTTACTCTTTTGGGCATTAATCTACTCAGACCAATATTTTGCTCGCAGGCGAAACCCTGCTAGGGTGTCGGCTGCGAGAAAGAACCGTTGCATACACAGACACCTAACCAGCTTTATAAAAGCCTCGTGGTGAAAGCTGCGAAATGATTTTTTTTCCGAACGTGGCACAGACACCTAGCCTCGTGGTGAAAGCTGTAAAGAGATTTTTGCAAATGTGGCTCTCAGTCAGTACAGAGCTTGATATGCCGGAGGAAAAGTCTAGTGCTTGACAGCCCAACTACTTACGGGTCCAGCTGGCATAGTCGGGAAGTTTCGAGGAAGCCTACAAGTGGGTCCAACAGGTGGTCTTTGTCAAGTCGGAGCTCATTGTTTCACATCAACTAGCTGCAGTTGTGCAAGCTCCCACTACAACCACTGTTGCAAGGTTGCTTTTGCTTCCAGTGTCAGCATTTGCTTGATCTGTGTTGAGCCAACTACGTACTCTTCTGTGGTAGTTGAGAAGTTAAGTCTCGCTTCCACACGTGTAATTTGCTTGTTTCGTTGTTATTTGTGCCACTGTGTGAATGTGGGCACTTTTGCAGTCAACAAATGAATGAGCTGTGTAATTATTTAAGAGGAATAGAAAAATGAACTTGTGCTGTGTCTGCTGAGCTGTGCTTCTTCGCCAGTGTCGACCCAGAGCAAAAAAAAGAAATGGTTCAAGGAAACAACTTTGCAACACCGCTCATGTTGCGTTTAGTTCAAAAACATCACAGTCGGTTTCTTTGCAGAGGCAGCGAAAGCAAGCCTGGACTAACTGCTTAGACGAGTGCTTGGTCTGTCAATTTACTGCCACTGGAGGAGATTTAGGACTCGTCCTGTTTTGGGCACGTCCCAGCTGTGTCTGCATTTCTGTGGATAAAGGGAAACAAAAAAAAAAAAAATCTCGACTCCCCTCACACAAGGCCAACAACTGTCCCCACAAACTGCACAATACAAATCAAAAACTTGCGACAACTGCCCCACACTGCGTTAAAAGCTTTGGACATTGGTACGCAACAGCACGAAAATGAGAGATTCGGCTCAGTGACACAAGAGGTGGTTTCATATATGCAGGCGCCATCTGTTGTGAAAATCTGTGACCGCTGCGCCTGTGATTAAAGTGTATATTTGACTGAATCTATTTGTTTGGTTTATTGGTTTATTAGCGTTTAACGTCCCAAAGCGACTCAGGCTATGAGGGACGCCGTAGTGAAGGGCCCCGGAAATTTCGACCACCTGGGGTTCTTTAACGTGCACTAACATCGCACAGCTCACGGGCCTCTAGAATTTCGCCTCCATTGAAATTTGGCCGCCGTGGCCGGGAAGAATATTTGTGAAACTGCTCTGTTAATTTCTCTCCACTTGACTGACTGCAATAATACAATTATTACAAAAATTCAGGGGCACTTTGACTGTCTAAAGTGCGTAGAGGCGAAAGCGTTTTCCGCACCACTTTGGCTGCTTCTGTGGCACTGGTGGCGTCACATGTAATTGAGTACTAATTACTAAGTGATGAGGAATCACTAATTAATGGTTAATTACTGATTAATGTCTTGAAATTTGGCCGCCGTGGCCGGGAAGAATATTTGTGAAACTGCTCTGTTAATTTCTCTCCACTTGACTGACTGCAATAATACAATTATTACAAAAATTCAGGGGCACTTTGACTGTCTAAAGTGCGTAGAGGCGAAAGCGTTTTCCGCACCACTTTGGCTGCTTCTGTGGCACTGGTGGCGTCACATGTAATTGAGTACTAATTACTAAGTGATGAATCACTAATTAATGGTTAATTACTGATTAATGTCTTGAAATTTGGCCGCCGTGGCCGGGAAGAATATTTGTGAAACTGCTCTGTTAATTTCTCTCCACTTGACTGACTGCAATAATACAATTATTACAAAAATTCAGGGGCACTTTGACTGTCTAAAGTGCGTAGAGGCGAAAGCGTTTTCCGCACCACTTTGGCTGCTTCTGTGGCACTGGTGGCGTCACATGTAATTGAGTACTAATTACTAAGTGATGATGAATCACTAATTAATGGTTAATTACTGATTAATGTCTGAATCCTAATTAACTGCTAATTAATGACGCTTAAGCTTTGCCTTTAGGAGTGGAACGCGACAGCGTGTTGTAGCGCTGGAACGCCACCACCTGTTCGGCCCAATGCCTTGCCACAATGCTTTTTGATCTCGGTGGACACCTGAACCGCACCATAGAGGAAGGGAGGAAGTGGGAGTGAAAGAAGAAAGACAAAGATGTGAAGAAAATGAAAATTGTATTTGAGGAAAGGAAATTAGTCAAAATTCAGGGGGGGGGGGGGGGGTGCACTTTTTTGACCTAAAGTGCGGTCACTGATGTGTGGTTCGCCTCTAAGAGTGGCACATTGCAACGCTGCCAGGGAGTCCATAGAACGCCATCGCCCATTCAGTTCTACCTGCTCATCGGAAAATTGGTTTTTGAGGAAAGGAAATCTGTCTCTCATATCTCGGTGGACACCTAAACCTCGCTGGAAGAGAAGGGAGGAGGATGGCAGTGAGCGAAGACACCATATTCACTAGACGCGCCTTTGTTCATTCCAAACCATCGAGCTGGCATGGCGGAGTGGATAGCATGCTCGTCTCGCACTCCGAAGACCAGGGTTCGATTCCCGAGCTCGACCAATTTCCTACTCTGTTTTATTTATTTATATGGCCTGACTAGGAAAGTTAGGCTAATCGGGTAATTAAGCAATTAACTAAGCTCAGTCCCACTTTCTTGGAGCATCACTATATGGTCCCTTCAATTGGTTGCATGGTTACTAGCCAAAGTACAATTGGCCCCGTTTGAAATTGGCGCACTGTGACGTCACGACCGTTTCGACCAACTGAAAAGCGTGACATTCTCTGTCGACAACTGCTGCTTACAACGATGAGACATTAAAGGCTTTCGCCTTAATAAAATTATTACAATAATACAGCATTTTTAAGCGTGAACCAGCCAATGGCAGTGGTCATTTCGTGATGGGCTCAATACCTTTTGCAACAAATGGATTCATTCTGACTTCGTGCGCCATTGTCTCCTATCGTAATGGCCACATATGCTCCTCAAATCTGGTGGCGAGACCCTGTGTTAGTACTGACATGCCTCCACCATTTTGCTCACCACAAATAGCACATAGAGGATTCATGCTTTCCACAGAAGGATGTGGAACCTTGGGGCATCCGAGACTAAACTGCATGACCCACAGCATCTAGGCAAAGCTTTTGCAGTCCATCTTGGGCACTGCAGTGAAGGTAAAAATATGGGAACAGCCTTGCAGTCAACTTAAAGGGACACTGAGGAGAAATTGAAGCTGGCTTGTATCGACAGAACACCAGCTCCTGATTACAAAAACGCCACTCATACTGACAACAAAGCTCTTGCAATCTAGAAAAGAGCAAGAACCAAGATACAGGTATCTCCGCCACAGGCCAAACTCACACAAGTACAAGCGTGATGACGTCATAGGACAAAGCAGTGTTGCTAGAACCAATGGTTCTAGAAACGCTAGAACACGAGAAGCCACGAATCACTGAGGCGCAGCCAATGCATGCGCAAATCTCCTTGACGTCGCCAGATGGCGCCACGTATCCGGCAGCTGCGCGCGCGCCTGCAGCATCGGGACCAATCAGTGCCTGCTCCCCGGCAGTAGGCGGGTTCCCGGTATTCTGCTAGCGGTAACAAGGTACACGTTATGCTAAAGGTGTCTATTTGCTAGAACTACGTTGACGACTTCGAGAACGGGATCCATCGTAACGCTGGCAAAACGCCGGTGCAAACGTAAACGAAGCGACGGTAGCGACGGCCGCAATAGCCGATAGATGCCTTCAACGTGCGGCCGGTGGTAGCTTTGTTTTCGGCTGCTGCCAGGCCGCACTGCTGGCCGCCAGAAATCACGGAGTCTGCGTTACGTCATGTGCACGTCATGTTTCACGTCACTTAGTCCTGTGTCGTCATAGGAGAATTCCAAGTTTGAATCAGAGCGGCGGGAAAAACTTTTTCAACTTCGAATCCAAATTTCTTAGAAATAAATGCATCTTTCGCTGCCGGCCAAGTGGCAACAAAGCCATGAAATGCCGAACTATCGGATTTTGCTGTAAAAAAAATATTGATAGAGCTCTCCTCACTGTCCCTTTAACGAAGCTGCGCACCGCTTTCTCAAAGCCAGTTACTGCGCTCCAGAACATTTCTCGTGACCACCATCTGAGCAAAGAGAACTGGAGGTACATTTGCACGTGCAAACAAATCACTTCACTTGTGAAGTTAAAAATACACAATGTTATAGTATTTCACTGGCTCAGCAATGGGTTTAGCTATTAGTACTATGAATGGGTACAGCGCATTTCACATATGCAGAAGAAAAAAAATCTCACTCAACAGGTACGCGAAGTGTTCAAGAAAGCGGGTTGCAATTTGAAACACTTGAATTTTATGTCCTCGGAACAGGTTCTTTTTAGAGCATTATCTTATTTTCTAATTTTTTTTCCTTATACTGTTTTTTAAATCTTGACAGCCATTGCGCAAAGCACGTTCAGCAGTTCTCTCAGCAGCGGTGTTTTCTTGCCACAACAAAGTGGCCACACATGCCAAATACTAGGAAAATGAGAATGGACCGGCATATTTATTTATTTATTCGTAACACCTTACAGAGCCCTGAAGGGCACTGAGTATGGGGGACAAAGAACGACAAATGTACAAGAGAAACTAATTAATACAACATGAGATACAATGGAATAAGTAAAAAGAAACTACTGTACACGGCAAAACTTAAAAGGCAAAAATATACATAGATGCAAGGTAGTACTTATTAGTACCATGGATGCAGGACATATGACAAGTACTAATCACATTAGAAGCATCAGTCGCTGTAAAAGCTGTAAGACGCACAGACAACAAAAACAAAACTCGATAGCAATGAAGAAACAAAACTCTGAAGGCTACAAACTGAAAAGCTACAAACTTAGTGCTATTAGAGCACTTGCCTTCAATGTGCAGACTTCCTGGCGTACACTGGCTAATCCAACTCCTCTGGGCCGGATGGTGGATGCTGGAATGAAAGGCACAATACGGCTACTGTACAGCATGCGTGTTCAACTCTTTGTGCACGATGGTGGCAGTAGCCTAAGCCGGGGTGACTTAAAGGTGCACTGAAGAGGAATCTGAACTTGTCTTTTTGCCGCGGGAACTCGATCTACACGTTCTTAGCATTCTTAGAAACTGCGACTTATTGCCCTGTATGGCCGATTTCCCAAATTAAATCGAATTAACGGCCGGCTCCCGCCTTTTTTTTTAATTCTGCCTCGTACGGTGGGCGGAGTCTACCAACGCGTGGAGTGCCTTTCACCCAGTCCCGTGGCGGCTTGCCGCTCTGCCATCGGCGGAGTAATACGTAGTAATCCATAGTAGCAAATAGTCCATGTGTATTTTTATTTCTGCGGGCTTATTTTGTGGCTATATTATCTGCAAATGAAACTATTTATTCACGGAAACCTAAAAAACAAAAAGCGAAAGCAAAGCCTCCACGGAGCTGGCTGAAAGGCACTCCATACGTTGGTCGACACCGCCCACCTTATGGGGAGAATAAAATAAAGGCGGGAGCCGGACATTAATCCGATTTAATTAGGGAAATCGGCCACACAGGGCAATAAGTCGGAGGTTTCTAAGAATGCTCAGAACGTGTAGATCGAGTTCCCGCGGCAAAAAGATGAGTTCAGATTCCTCTTCAGTGCAGCTTTAACGAAAGATGATGAGGCATGCATCAAATCACGTTTCTGACAACTGACACAAGAAAAGGTGAAGCATAGGTGCCGTGTCGCTTCGTGCAAATGCAGTTCAGTTCAACACGAAATGCAATGCCTTGTCTGCATGCAATTAATGATTACTCCCCAAATAAAAGTGAAAAATATGCACTTTTTGCGTAGCTTCGAACATATGAATTGGCTTCATAACAGCAGCGGTACTCCTTCACATTCAATAAGAAAAAATAACTTTGTCCTTGAGCATCAGTTTGATGTTCTCTATGGCACCACCAGAGTGTACACATTCACCATTTACATCTAGATCTTATTGGCAGCTCCACGCTACTAACATCATGCTGTGAATGCAGAGAACATCGTGTTCTAGCAATAGCATTCCAAATGCAATCATAGCAGGAAGATAGGGCAGCGGCCAATTATTATGGGTGGGTGCATATAATGTGGGGTATGAATTGGACCACTGCAAGCGGACGTTTCGTTCACAAATGCCGTTTTCAGCTGCAGAGGCACCATACCGCATAGAGACCAGAACAAGAAAAGAATGCATGTCCAGGCTAAAAGAAATTAGTGTTATGCAGCCGTGCTGTGATGCGTGGATGATATCCTCGACAACGCGCTACCCGAGAAATTCACATAAAACTATCGCTTATGGGGACGCCTTCGTCCCCTGCGTTCGCTTCCCCTCAACTCACTAGTTCCCTGTGGTTAGCTTCCCCGCAACGCACTCCCTTTAGTGGGGTTACTTTTAACTAACAGGGGAGGGCGCTCGCGTCGCAGCAACAGCAGCGCCACGGATGGCGTGTTTTGCCGCTCGCGCGCGGGGGAAGGCTCTCTCTCTTCTGCTCGGGACCGGGAAGCGTGTTGGACGTTCACGCGCAAAGCTCCGCTCTTCGCCGCGGGCGTCCTCGTGTGGAAACATGTTCCCCTCAGCTCGTCCCGTCCGGCCTCGGAGATATTCCCTCTGCCCTACCGTGGGCGAACATTCGCTCGTAACCGTGCTGGTGAGTCGGACATCCTCGATTCCTCAGTGTATTGTGTTGCTAGCTGGCGTTATTGTTGTTAGAGCAATAAATGCCTTGTTTGTGTCAGCCAGTGTGTCGTTCCTTTGTTCCCGTAGAGCAAGGCCCGCCGTGGTCGGCGTGCGCTCAGTAGCGTACGCGATCACGGGGTGGGGTCCGCGCAGTTTTGAACTGTGTAAGCCGCGGTTAAACGGGGAAAATGTATTTATCTCCCCAATTTCAAACCCCACACGCTGAAAAGGTGTGGTTGGAAACCCGAGTGTTGCCTCTGGTCCTGTAGATGGCAGAAGCAACTTCCACAGCCACTGTGCTTCGCATGGCACTGAAGTGACCAGTATTACCGGGAAGTATTACATATGCGAGCTGTATTTCACCACTGCTCTCAAGGACCATGCTCTCTTTCCTCAGTAATGCCTCTTCATTAACCCTTCCACTGCCAGGTTTTTTTAATCACTGTGCACACACCCTGCCGGGTTTTTTTTGCATGTTAGTTTCCTCGAAATTTTTTGCTAGTAACGCACTGAAATGCTCTGCAGGACATGTAGGCATGTTTATTCAGGATAATCTTATAGATATTAGTTGTAATGAATCAAATCTTCCAGCACCAATCAGGCCTGTCGGATTTTCTCCTCTTACGCGGATTTTTCGGTGGCAGGGGGACTTCATCGCTGTCATCACTCGACAAGGCACTTAGGTGGGCTCCTTCCTCGTTCTCATTATCATTGGACTCCGAATTCACAAGCAATTTTGAATTTCTTCGTCCGTCAAAGCGCGGACAAGTGTGGCACAGCCTCATGGCTGCTGTGCGCAGACCAAAACGAAGTGACTCGGATGTGGAAACATATGCGCTATCTGTTGTTTAAAATTTACCCTACAAGATCTATGAATTTACGGAGTCTCTCCATAGATGGCGCTACATGTTTGCATAGTTTTTTTTTTACACGAGTATTATCGGGAGCAACAGGGGGTGAGTTAAAAAGCCAAAACGAGTTAACTCGGGAGAGGCAGGGGGTGTGCATATGTGGTAGCCCGAGTTACCTCGGGAGTGGCAGATTAAGGGTTAATAACTCTAAAGAGCATCCAAGACTACCTGCCCACTCCTACACACTACACAAGCTTCAAGCCTCCGGGTCCTCGAGAAAAAGCTGCACAGCTAGTAGAAGTAGTGCGCAACTCTAGGAGCTACAACCCATGTACAGTTTTTGATGGTAGAGGACTGCGAGAGGTAGTTATTTGAGCACGCCGCGTATATGTGCCTTTCCAAATTGTTTCAACACAGCAACTACACTCAAGCTTTCTAGATGCTCATTCTTGCTTCTTTCGGAAGAGGTTCGACTGAAAGAAAAATTTAAAACAAACTGAAGCTGTGCTATCGGAAATAAAAAGTTTGCCTCACAAGCGACTTTAAAGCGACCCATGACTGAATTTTATAAACTTTTTTTTTCGCTGCAACAGAAAACTTGGTGACAAAGGTGCTTCATTTCTAAACAATTTTGTTACAAACCTGCTCTATGTATATCCTGACGTTGTAAACCTTAACTGGCAAGATACCCAAAGCTGTTGCGGCACAGTGATGCACGTTTTGTTGATGACAGGTTTATTGGACTGAAGTCACCGCTTCAACCAAGGAAAGTAAAACACTGTAATGTCATCTATCAACGAAAGCTCAAAGGAAGCGATTCAAAGGAAGCATTGCTTTTCATCAAAGTGTGCACAAAATAACAAAAAAAAAATCCTTGAAACAATGCATTCAGCAGCAAATAAGTGTAGTGTTTTACTGAGATGTGGTCACGAGGTGGGGCACACTGATAATGGCAAGGCTTCACTGCAAGATGTCAATTCAGCTTGTCTTATGCTATTTCATCAATGCTAAATGGGCTTGGGCAGGGCATATAATGCGAAGGCAAGATAACTGCTGGTCCTTAAGGGCAACAGAGTGGATTCCAAGAGAAGGCAAGCGTAGCAGGGGGCGGCAGAAAGTTAGGTGGGCGGACGAGATTAAGAAGTTTGCCCGGATACGGTGTATGCAACTGGCAAAGGACAGGGTTAATTGGAGACACATGGGAAAGGCCTTTGCCTTGCACTGGGCGTAGTCAGGCTGATGATGAAATGGTAGAATCTCGACGATACGATTCCGCTTGATAAAAATTTCGGGATGATATGAATTCGTAAAATGTCCTGGCCAGAGTGCATTGTGTAGAATGGGCAGAAATTCGGACAAACAAACCTCTCCGCCCCACTGCGGATGATACGAACACGCAAGCCGCGACAGCACCTCGACCAAGTATACTTGCTCCCCGTACGTTTCCATTTCAAGTCAGCGGTGGTGTGCGGCCTTAAGTAAACCGCTTGAGCTGAAAACAGATTTGCGTAAAATCTACACATGAATTGTTTTCGTTTGGATTGATTTGTGGGGTTTAACGTGCCAAAGCGACTCTGGCTATGAGGGACAACAGCGTGAAGATTTTGGATAATTCTGACAACGTGGGGTTCGCCTTCACCGAAATGCGATTGCCGCCACTGGGATCAAACCCATGTCCTTCAGGTCAGCAGCTGAGCGCCATATCCATGGAGCTGCCGTTGCGTTTTTTTTTCATTTGTTTTGGATTTATTCAAATTTTGGATGATACGAATGTTTTTGTTGACCCTGCAGATTCGTATGATCGACATTCTAGTTTAAAAATACTAATTTCTTCGATATTACAGTGCTTGACACTTACACTTTGAGGCAAGATCTCTTCATTTACACCATATCTCGTGACATGCTTTCCATGCCATGCAAACCGCCACCTGTTTTTTTGTAATGCTGTACGGCTCCATCACTGTGTTTGTTCTCCTTGCAGTTACATTTGGCTGAGAACCACATCAACGCAGTCAAAGTATTAGTGTTTCAAACAATATTCACAATCATGCAATGCATACTTCAGAGAGAACACAGCTGGGACACAGCTAACAGAAGAAAAAAGAAAAAATTCATATGCCAAACCGTAAACTATCCTTGGTAGTGGTGATTTTGTATCAACCTAGGACACATCAGGTTTAGGACATGCACATCTGACTTCACGTGCAGTGCTACATGGAAAAATTTACAAGTTTTTCGCTCTCCGAAGGTCGCTGCAAGTGAAGGTTTTCACATGGTACTATGCGCCTTAGTGGCTGTCTGCTACAGCTTTCAAGGAGGATCAATTTAATCTGATGCAAACATGCGCAAGCTCTGTAATGTTACATACGGCATGAAAAGATGGCAAAAGATGCATTCTTGTTGGTATGCGGCTAGCGTCACTGTATGGCTTGACATCCCATTGCTAACTGGCCTCTGTTAGTTTAAGGTCATGCCTCATCAAAATAGGCACTTTGGTTCCCTAGCAAAATTGTCCATAAAGCCGGTCATCCGTAACAATGAACTGTGATGGAAAAAACTTATTTAATACAAATACACTGTGAATAAGGTCTGCTCCTATGCACAGTGGTGTGCAGCGCACTGGAAATTGGACAAAATCTTCGGAGCTTGGTCACCATTGCGTATCTCAATGTAGCGTGCAGTTACAATGGTCCCTTGTGGTGCATGATGGCTTCACATGGCAAGCTGACCAGTATCCTCCTGTGACTGCTTGGGCCCCCATGATTCGGCAGTGTACAGAGGGCAAAACGCATGTCTAGAACACGCTCTGAGCGTGTTTCGGGCGTAACACGCGATAGCTAGCGATTAGATTTGGTTAAAAATGGTCTGGATGTAAACATGGGCTGTTAAACTAATAGAATTTCATCGTCATTTTTTGCGTTCTTGGTTGCAGCGGCTTTGAGAGCTCCAGAACGCACAGTTTGGTTGTTCTAGGCATGTGTTTTGCCCTCTGTACATATCTGTACCCAGATCGCAACTCTCCTTACACTATTTACACAGATATAATACGAGCTTTTTTCTTCAAGTCATCTGTTTCAGAACACATTTCGTATTGTATATTCAAAACCAAGGTATGAATATAACGTGAAGTCTTTTTTTTTTTTTTTTTTGCTGGTCTTCAGAATATAGCTACAGCAACCTTCACCACAGGACTCGTGAACTGCTAGCATAAGCCGTCTTTCCGAAGGAACTGGGCCCACACAGCACTCGTGGCCAAGATGCGGGACTGGGTAGCACGAACCGCGAAGCAGTGGCGGACGATGCTGTGTGGGCAGCTTCGAACACTAACGTCGGCATATCCGTTGCTTCCGGTTTTGTGTGCAGCCTCCATTTTTTTTGTGTGTGTTATAATTGTAATATCTTTTCCCCTGCAGTTTCGTAAGGTCTCAAAATACCCCCCCCCCCCCCCCCCCCCCCCCCCCTCGCATTATATTAGTGTAAATCCGGCATTCCTTCCAAAAATATCTACCACATGCAATACACAGCACACACACAGGAAAGCATCCGTTCATGCGTGAAATAAGCTGCCAAGTTCTGTAATATAGCTGAATAGCACTGATAATTCCCAAACACCCTCAGCAGAATGTAGAGTGTTGAATGCTATGTGCAATTAATTTACGGCTCCCGTGTTTAATCTATAAGAGAGAAGCCAACAGCCACAGAAACCAAGGGGCACAGGGGATTTTTTAATTTATTTATTTATTTTGTGGTGCTGATCAATTTAGAATATTACTGAATATGTTACCGCTTAAAGGTAATTGATTAGAAAAGCAGAAGAAAAAACAACCACATGCTGACGGTGGGATCTGAACCCCCGACCTCCGAATTACGCGTCCGGTGCTCTACCTCTGAGCTACGGCGACGGCTGTCAAATCTTCTGCTTTCGGGGGTATTTATGTTTACAAATAACCTAACGTTGAGAGTGTTCATCACTGCCACCCACGTTCGTAAGCGGCGGATGTGGAACGTTCTATGTTCACTTCCGGTGCCTCCCTGTTAATTGAACTTCACCTTTCCATATTCACTGGTTTATTTATTCTGGTAGCTGCAGCGCCCATATTACTTTGGTTTTGGTATGCTGTTTAGTTTAGGCCTTTTTTTTTCTTTTTGCCCACCCTCACAGGATGCCCTAAACATGGGACATTCAAGGGCAAACAAAACCACAGAGCAAGTAAGCTGCTCACAGAGCACATAGAGTTTCTTACTATTACCTAGAGGGCAAGCTGGCGGCGCTGCACTTCAGCCACCATGGACGCCCAAAGCATCATGGGGCGGTGAGCTACTTGTTGCGGCACAGTCGTAGTTTTTCGGGAACACGGAGTGGCACTACTGAGACGTTTCATTCCGAAAACGCTGTTCATGTGTGCGCAGACGACTTTCGCGCGAACGCAGTGTGCAAAAACCATAGTAGTGATAACATGACGACACACGACGCCAATAAAAGGTTTCACTTTTCCGAAATGCCATTAAAAAACTTCTTGAAGTACCTAAGCAACAACATTTTTTTTTAAAACATATTTACATTTAAAAATGCGCCTGTTAATTACGAAATATTAGTTTTTATAGTGTTCACTGCTTGGCCAATAGGAGAGCGAGTCGTCTCTTATTTTGGGCAAACTTTACACTTAAATGCTTTGCTGCTCGTTTGTTGCAATCATTAGACAAGATATTGAATGTTAGGACGTTTGTAGTTATCAAATAGCGCTTATTTTTGCATTATTTTTTGGCCAAAAGTTGCAGTTCCGCAACAAGTAGCTCACCGCCCCATGATGCTTTGAGCGCCCATGGTGGCTGAAGTGGTCACGAGGGGTCGCCATGCAAACTCCCATAGACGGGCTGCCAGCTTTCCCTCTAGGTAATAGTAAGAAACTCTGACAGAGCATGCACTCCACTCACATGGCCCCGGCCACGCACTTCATCGAGGCCGATGCAAACGAAGAGAGAGTCAGAGGCCGAGTCACTGCCCTCTGTCTGCTCAGTGATGGTGACGGCCTTGTCAGTCGAGTCCTCGGCCTCGTCATCCGTCAGCTCCGCAGAAGTGTCCGACGAAGACGTGGAGACCAAGTCGTCGGCGAAGTCTTCTACGATGGGCACTGTCAATGGAGCACAACAGTGTTAAAGGGGCTGCGAAACACTGCTTGGGGGATACCGGCTATACTTCAGGTGGATTCTTTATGTCACACAGATGCTGACTTAAAAAGAATTACAGGAATCGATGCACAAAAACGGGAGTTATTCAGTGAAGAAATTTGAAAATACAAGCAAACAAAACGCTGCCCTCAACTCGATTTTGGCGGGGCTTCCCACTCCTATTTCGCTCTCCCAATGACGGCACCTGGCGCAACCAATCAAAACAGCCAGCCAGAGCACGTCGCGGAAGTTTGTACTCCATGGCTGCCTGCTCTCTGTAACTCGTTCTTGCTGAGACTGGCAGCGTCGTTTCCATGCCAGAGCGCCCCTGGTGGTGTATTTTTACTTTACT
Source organism: Amblyomma mixtum (assembly GCF_055824585.1). Taxonomy (NCBI): domain Eukaryota; kingdom Metazoa; phylum Arthropoda; class Arachnida; order Ixodida; family Ixodidae; genus Amblyomma; species Amblyomma mixtum. The sequence continues at coordinate 433,778,770 of NC_143014.1, forward strand.
TGCTTTGCAGGGCTTTTATCTAAGACGAACAAGTTGTTTTTGTTGATCTAGTATAAAACGCAGACAGGTGACAAAATGTGTCTCTATTTATTCACACAATTTGCAGTATATTTACTGTTTGTCCAATCATCAAGCTCGTGCCAGGTGATGTCATATCCGCTGCTAAAAACCCGCCACTGTGTGGCGACACCATCAGAGCCATGAAGTTGTTTTTGGGAGGACATTAAAATATTAAAAAACAGAGTATACGCGGTATTACCGACGCTAATAGCACCATTGTAACTTACTGTATGCGATCAACAGGCAAAATAGTCAACTAAGATTGTGTTTCTGGGCCCCTTTAAGGGCGGCAGCTCGCCTCTCAGAACCACTGCCACTGCACCGCCTAAGAGCTCCTGCGTCACTTCGCCAGCGACTAGAGCAAAGCATGACACTTGATAAACATTCAGCCGGGACAGTGTACAGCGCCCACTGTGCAGTGGTGTAGCCAGAAATTTTGTTCGGGGGGGGGGGGGGGCTCATGTTGCACTGCGGCCTCCTCATAGAATTTGCGGACGGATCAAACGCAAGAATAATAACTGCATTCCCATTGACAATGACGTTGTGTATTAAATAACGCTACGCACTGTCTAGACAAGTGAAATATGCATTTTTTCTAAATAAACGAATGTATATTCGTATGTCTTAAAAATCATGGCAGACTTAAGGGGGGAGCCTGGTCTTGAAAATAAAATTTTATTAATCTAGTCATAGTTATGAAATATTCAGGGAACACGTATTTTTGTGCGCTGATTCTAGATATTGGTTGGTTTATGGGGTTTAATGTCCCAAAGCGACTAAGGCTATGAGAGACGCCGTAGTGGAGGGCTCCGGAAATTTCGACCACCTGGGGTTCTTTAACGTGCACTGACATCGCACAGTACACGGGCCTCGAATTTCTCCTCCAAAGAAATTCAACCGCCGCAGCCGGGATCGAACCCGCGTCTTTCGGGCCAGCAGCCGAGCACCATAGCCACTGAGCCACCGCGGCGGCCTTGATTCTAGATATATCGTTTAATTGCATGTAAAACAATTCCTTGAGCACCTATGCAGTTTTTATGGAAGTATTTTGCGGAGAGTTTGGAAGGAAATTTGGTGCTCTTTGAAACTCTCTGAAATGTACGCCACTGGGTTTTCTTGATACCAAGGAATGCAATAAGGGTAAAATTATCATCCTGGCTGTCATAGAACTTGAGTTATCGGGTACTGAAGTTGCCACTTCACAAACAGGAATACTATACACTTTTCTTTATTTCTGAAGTGAGAACTTCGAAACTCTAACTTAAGTTCTATGATAGGCAGGAAGACAATTTTACCTCTATTGCATTCCTTGTTGTCAAGAGAATTCAATGGCATACATTTCAGCAAGTTTCCCGCCAGAAATTTTTTTTCAAAGCTTTTCACAAAATACATGCATAACAATTACTTAAGTGCTCAAGGAACTGTTTTACATGAAATTAAATGACATATTTACAATCGGCACACAAAAATACATATTCCGTGAAGATTTCTTAACTCTGACTTCATTAATAAATTTTTTTTTTTTTTCAAAACCAGGCTCCCCACTTAGCTGATACCAATGCTTCCATGTTTTTGCGTATTTACTAAGCAAAGAAAATATCACACGGAGTCTACAACTATATCAGTCCGAAACCAGCAAAGCAGTGCATGCCACTGATATGAAAAACGTAAAGGCTATGAAATGAGCAAGTAGAGGCCAAATATTTTAATGAACCTTTGTTGTTTAAAGGGACACTGAGGAGAGCTCTATTAATATTTTCTTTCTAGCAAAATCCGATAGTTCGGCATTTCATGGCTTCGTTGCCACTTGGCCGGCAGCGAAAGATGCATTTATTTCGAAGAAATTTGGATTCGAATTTGAAAAAGTTTTTCCCGCCGCTCTGATTCAAACTTGGGATTCTCCTATGACGACACAGGACTAAGTGACGTGAAACATGACGTGAACATGACGTAACGCAGACTCCGTGATTTCTGGCAGCCAGCAGTGCGGCCATGGAGGAGGAAAGTGCGGCCCAGCAGCAGCCGAAAAGAAAGCTTCGTTTACGTTTGCACCGGCGTTTTGCCAGCGTTACGATGGATCCCGTTCTCGAAGTCGTCAACAAAGTTCTCACAAATAGGCACCTTTAGCATACCGTGTACCTTGTTACAGTTAGCGGAATACCGGGAGCCCGCATAGCGCTGCGAGCAGGCGCTGATTGGTCCCGGCGCTGCAGGAGCGCGCGTAGCTGTCGGGTACGTGGCGCCATCTGGCGACGTCAAGAAGATTTGCGCATGCATTGGCTGCGCCTCAGTGATTCGTGGCTTCTCGTGTCCTAGTGTTGCTAGAACTATTGGTTCTAGCAACACTGTTTTGTCCTATGACGTCATGAAGCTTGTACTTGCGAGTTTGGCCTGTGGCGGCGATACCTGTATTTTGGTTCTTGCTCTTTTCCACGTTACAAGAGCTTTGTTGTCAGTATGAATGGCGTTTTTGTAATCAGGAGCTGGTATTCTGTCGATGCAAGTCAACTTCAATTTCTCCTCAGTGTCCCTTTAAGAACCTTTACATTTTTGTACATATGCAACGGCCAGAGAAAAATCTCAATGACGCTGTCTTTCGATCCAGTGTACTGAGCAGCAGCAGCTGTGACCGGTCATGTATCGCAAGTAATTGCACCGAAATTATAATCGCAACAGCGAGCACATGAACAAACGAGGTGTTCTGCAAAATATGCATTAGAAGTGTGAAGATAAAATGGAGTATTAGAAATGCGAAGATACAACTTGACAACTTGAAATTTGGCATAAAACCACCTTGGCACAAATAATTTCACAAGGACAAAAACTATGAGGAAATTGTGAAGTTTGCGCCAAGGTGGTTTTACTCCAAATTTCAAGATGCTAAACAAACTAGCCCGGCAACTTGGCTTACTGAACAACTTGACAAAGGACAAAAAAGTGTCGCTAGAAACAATGTCACTGTATGTATACACAAAACCCCGCAACAAGATATTTAAATACCCGTATGCCTCCATTACATCTAGGTACCTAAGCAAAAGTCACTCCATATAATGCGTCAGACAAGGCAAATAAACACCTAGCGCAATCACAGGTAGTAAACTTTACACAGGGAAAGACAGACGATCCAGGCAAGAACCAATTTATGATAGCAGAAGTTGCGATATGTACTTGGGCCATGCTGCGGTTGGTGACAGTTCTAAAAAACTTCGGAGGGGGGGGTGAAGCCCCATAAGACCCCGAGATTGAATCCGCATCTTTTGTGTCAGCAGCTGAGCACCGTAACCGATGAGCCACCGCAGTGGCTGTGTACACTACATACTGTTAGGCTTGACAGCTTGAGAGTAGTCAAATTATCTAAAACACCAGGGCTAGTTGTCACGTTCTGAAGCATGGGTGAGAGTAAATTAATAGAAAAAAGAAAAATTTTTTTTTTTACTTTTCATAAACACACTCTTACAATATATAGTAAAGGTACCATAAGAACCCACCTCTCCCCATGACCAGGCTCACTACATTCTGCTGGCATAAATGAGGCATGGACTACAGTGCTCAGTTGTCAGTATTGTCATATTGTTTACAATTTCAACTGTAGATGCAAACCACAAAAAACACTAACACTTGGCAGTGCAAAAAGAAGATGTACAAAACAGAAGCATGGCGCCAACTTAAAATTTTTCGTTTTTCATAGAAGCATTTCATATCTTATTTCATTTTTGTTGCTTCTCGTTGAACCTTTTACCATTTAGCAGGCTTCAGACAATTTTTCTTCCCTACCTTTTTTTTCTCGCTGTGTTTTAGGCATAACACTTGTCAGTTTGTGTCCGTGCACAAAGCACTTTCTTTTGCCACACCGCCTGTGTGCATAAACATGCTGACCGCATGTACTGTGCCTTTCAAACAAGACGATTCATTGAAGTCAACACAGTGTTTGCGTTTCCATCCTTTGTTCTTTTGCGTTGAAAGTGCTTTTCTATTTGTAAAACACAGACACAGCCCAGTACGCGCCTCATTTTGTAAATAAAATTACGATTTCAATTACAAAACAAAGCACATACACCCAAAAAAGATTAGGGTGTAAAACACACTTACGGTGTCAAACACACAGACACAGCCCAGTATGCACCTCATTTTGTAAATAAAATTACAATTTCAATTACAAAACAAAACACACACATACCCAAAAAAAGAACAGGGCCATGTCCACGTGTTTTACAAGTGTAGAAACTTGGGCTAGTTTTGTGGATGCATTATAACGTGGAAGTTGAGTACACTCGCTGAAAGCGTTTCTTGGTAACGAAAGGAAGGCTACAGGGCAGGAGCATCTGTAACTAAGCCGCCGCGGTGGCTCAGTGGCTATGGTGCTCGGCTGCTGGCCCGAAAGACGCGGGTTCGATCCCGGCCGTGGCGGCTGAATTTCTTTGGAGGAGAAATTCGAGGCCCGTGTACTGTGCGATGTCAGTGCACGTTAAAGAACCCCAGGTGGTCGAAATTTCCGGAGCCCTCCACTACGGTGTCTCTCATAGCCTTAGTCGCATTGGGACGTTAAACCCCATAAACCAACCAACCAACCATCTGTAACTGTTTCACTCCGCCACAGTGTACGGCCATGTAACTGACTGCCTGGTGCTTTGTTTTCTGTGGTCCTCTGCACCATCCCTGGGGTAGATAGCACCATCTTTGAAAGCTTCTCGTAACAACAACACGTGAATAATAAATTTGTTGTGTTATCGAGAAAACTTCCTGCCTCCACTCCCTAACAAAGTTGGTAGTCATGTTAGAAATATGCCCTGCGTTACAAGAAAGGAAAACCTCGTTAATTCAGAGTTCATGGGAGCGGAAAAAAAAACCGGCCAAATTATTCGAATGTCGAATTATCGAATGGCACCCAAAACCGTTCGCGTGAAAGTAAGTTATCTGCCAAAAATCTGGGCATTGGTCATCTCTTTTTAAAAGGATATTGAAGCAAAATGTTAAAATTGAACAGAAACGCTGAAAATAGATTCTCGGAATGCGATTACACCGAAATCTAGTCGTCACTGCGCATATTTTTCAGCGGATTGTTTTATTTTCGACGTTTCATGAGCGCACGCCAAGCACCCCCGGCCGGCGCGAGATGAAGAGCGTGACGTCATGGCACCCTCCCACAGCGACAAATATGGCGGCGCCCTTCGGTGCATGGAGCCTCGTTTCGGACTGGTTGCGTCATTGTTACTGCCTTCTTCAGCTTGCTCAGTGGCCATAAATGGGCCACCGGTCTTTCGCTTCGTCTCCTGTCACCGATAAGAAAGCGTACGAGTAATAAATTTGCTTTATTTTTTATTTAGAGTGACGATTCTGCCCCCTTTAGGCTAAGAGGGGCGTCGGTTTGTTGACAGCAATGGTTCCCCTCCTAACCACCAGATAGCGCCACTAGTCTAAACATCGTCGCGCTTCTGTTTTAAAAGTGAGAATGTTAGAAATGGCGTAAGGTCCGGAAAAAATAGCTGCATTTAGCGGACGTAAGCGTGCATACGGTTATGGTATGTAGACAGCATTAACATCTTGGCCTATCTGTACGCCGTGAGCAGACGACACATGGAAAAGCCGCGAGTAGCGATGGCTATCGTGCTTCTGCGGGAACGGTGGGCGCGTGGGTGTAATGACGTCTAGTCGCAGCTTCCACAGGCGGCCGCCAGGTGCAACGATACGGCAATAAATCGCAAAAAAAAACATGTTATCCGCCTTTTTCGCTAAAATGCTTGTTGCATTTATCAGTTTTAGAAGTCAAGCTCTTGTTTACATGTAAAAGAGCAGCTCCAAAAGTTTGGTTCAGTATCCCTTTAAGACGAAAACTGCGTGACAATGGCTATTTCTCGCAATTTGACAAAGCGAGCAGAAACGAACAGACAAGTTCACTTTATTAGTGTGTTTCTGCGTGCTTTTTTTTTATGTGAGAAATGGTTTACCAACTAGCTCAGACGCACACCCTACTGAACTTTATTTCCACAGTTCTGTGAAATGCTGTGATTCACACACGCCGTCAGAAGCGTCTGAAACAACTGCTCCATAATGGCGTCTCCGCGGCTTCTTTCAGTGACCACCGTGGTAGCACTGGAGCTTCTTCGCACCTGGCGTCGCAAGCAAGGAGGCTACACTGCACAAACAGTGAACAGCACGTGATGAGTGCGAAGTTTCGGTGCGCTGCAGGAACGGAAATACCATGCGGAAGAAATTAAAACTATCAGCTACAAAGCAATCATCGTTCTAAAGAGTGTGCTGCTTGGCACGCTGGCTGATATGTGCAGCTGATAGCCGCCCGGCAGTGGCGCTCCAAAAACGAAGCTACGCGCTCGGACTCTTGCCTGCCAATCATTGCCTGCCAATCGTTGCCACATTTGCGTTGCACACAAGTCGGAGGGGTGTGAGAAATAATGTATATGTGGTCCAGACCTTACTAGGAATATTTGGATGCTCGGCTGTTAAGAAGGCCACACCTTGACACGGCACCATTTCGGGAGCCAATCCGAACTAACCGATGCCAGCTTTGAGGCTTCCGAACAAACAACCTTCCGATGCCATAGGCTTACATGGTCATTTGGAAGAACTCTCGGGGTGGTCCGAATTATCCAAATACCCGTGGGTCGCATTAACGCGGTTTGGTTTTAGGTTTTATGGAGCTTAACGTCCCAAAGCAACTCGGGCTATGAGGAATGCCGTATTGGAGGGCTCCAGATAATTTCAACCACCTGGGGTTCTTTAACGTGCACTGACATCGCACAGTACATGGGCCTCTAGCATTCCGCCTCCGTCAAAATGCAACCACCGCGGTTGGGATCGAACCCGCGTCTTTTTGGTCAGTAGGTATCCGCAAGGTTTTACTGCATAACCAGTTGACGTACTGTGTTTTTAAAAACAAACTTTAGACTGCAGCCGGGGGCCATTTCTGCTGTGTAGAAAGAGAGGGCATGTTTCTGCTCTGTAGCTTTCGCTCTTGCCAAGAAAAGCTGCTACAGGGTGTAAGGCGAGGATTGACACCGAGTACGATTCAGTGGAGAGTGCCTCCATCTCTGCTTGGAAGCTTCTCAAAAACATGATTTCGACCACGCAGAGCCGGCTCTCACCGCGCTGCCACCCCTTGTCGTCTTCGTCGTCGGTCAGCTCATCATCATCGTCGAGGTCGTGGGGCCGTGGCTGGGACAGGGAGGCGACCCACGAGCCCAGGTCGTGCGCATGGCTGAAGTTGCTGGCGTTGAACGATCCCCGCTTGGTGGTAGTGGCCAGGGCCGCCTGCATCTGCTGCGCCCTCTGGCTGCTTTCGCCAGCTGCACAACGCATGCACACACCGCATTACGATGGGTTTCATGGCACGCAGGCGACTGAGGCTACCATGCGCCAAATCCGGGGGTTAAAAAAAATGAACTGCCACCACACAAACACACGGACCTAACACACCAGTATCCCCGTCAGCCATGGATGGCGCACCAAAGCGAAGGCAGCCCACCTTAAGAATCCTTGACAACTCTAACCTTCTTCCTTTAAAGCCACAAATCTCAGGCACTGATCAATACTGCGCGCTTATTTTTCCATCCACGAGCCAATCATTAATTTAACCAATCATTACTTTAACTGCCACCTGCCACGGTGGGCAGTTTGCTCACTATCCGGTGGCGTGTTCGCCAAATGCAGCCGGTACAGCCAGCGATGACAGCGCCACCCACCGGCAAGTAGCAGCCACCATTAAGGCTGGTTATAAATATTCATTCACAACGACGGCTTGACATCGCCGCTATGGCGCAGTGGATGAGAGGCACGTGTTGCGTATGGAAGGTCGGCCGTTCGACTCTGCTCTCTGTACTGTGATTTTATTGCTTTTTTTTATTTCATTTTTTTTTAATTTCTTTACCTTTTAGGTCGCAAATCGTGATGCTCAGTGGCATATAACGCCGTTTAAGATTTTCAAAAGATTTTCTGCGTACTTTTACACAGATTATTCAGAGCGCTGGAATATCAGTTTTGAATTTAAACTAAACATTACATGGTTAGTAACAATAGGTTGGTATAGACTTTTAAGCATTAATAAAGGATTTATTATCCCTTTTAGGTCAGCCGTTGTGACAATCTTCAGTCACCGTGAACAATTCACCGTGGTTTCAAGCCTTGTGGCTGTACAGGCTGCAGTTGGTGAATACGCTATCCGGTGGGCAGGTTTCGATGATGCCGCAAGGTCACATGACCTAGGTGGCCCATCTGCCTCTTAGGCTGCTCTCTGGGCACTACCTCGCACCAGCAAGCCCGTGATTTTTCGCTCGCAACGCCAACACCGGATTTTCTGGAGAACGGGGCCTTCAATGCTACGCGTTAAAACCAAGTGCAGATGCAAGACGGGGACAGAGTACTTCCCAAAGACGACTTAGGGGACATACGGGAAGGAGTGAGCACCTATGCCACAGGGCATCCGACTCTGTCGGCCACGTCTCTTGTGCTTTCGTGTTGCTGCACGAGACTCCTTTCGTTCTGATCAAGTGCTCTGTTTGTGTAGTGGAGCTTACACTGCATACTAAAGCGAGATAGAAGGCTTATTAGATTCTTGACAGTGCAGGATGCGTACACTGGAAACTTCACTACAATACTTCGCTTATCCCAAAACTCGTTTTTAAAGGTGCACTGAAGAGGAATCTGAACTCGTCTTTTTGCCACGGGAACTCAATCTACACGTTCCGAGCATTCTTAGAAACTTCGATTTATTGCCCTGTGTGGCCGATTTCCCCAATTAAATCGAATGAACTCCCGGCTCCCGCCTTTTTTTTTTAATTCTGCCTCGTACGGTGGGCGGAGTCGACCAACGCGGGGAGTGCCTTTCACCCAGTCCCGTGGCGGCTTGCCGCTCTGCCATCGGCGGAGTAATAAATAGTAGTCCGTAGAAGCAAATAGTCCGTGCGTATTTTTATTTCTGCAGGCTTATTTTGCGGTTATATTATCTGCAAATGAAACTATATATTCACGGAAACCTAAAAAACAAAATGAAGCGAAAGCAAAGCCTCCACGGAGCTGGCTGAAAGGCACTCCACGCGTTGGTCGACTCCGCCCACCGTACGGGGAGAATTCGAAAAATAAAGGCGGGAGCCGGGTGTTAATTCGATTTAATTAGGGAAATCGGCCACACAGGGCAGTAAGTCGAAGTTTCTAAGAATGCTAGGAACGTGTAGATCGAGCTCCTGCGGCAAAAAGACGAGTTCAGATTCCTCTTCAGTGCACCTTTAAGACTGAGTTAGTAAGAGTTTACTGCACTCTCCATGAACAAGAAGTAATGCTTTGGCCTGCTTCTTTCATTTCCTTCCACTTGTCGCGTCATTGCCAGTGCTCCTGTGCAAAGGAATGCAGTAAGCTAGCACCCCAGCATGTGCAAGTAGGAGGGGGACGTACCAGATGCTGCAGGGGGCTTGATGAACAGGCCCTTCCTTGGTGGTGGTGGTGGAGGCCGATGTGATGGTGGAGGCCGATGTGGTGGTGGAGGCCGATGTGGTGGTGGAGGCCGATGTGGTGGTGGAGGCTGGTGTGATGGTGGAGGCCGATGTGGTGCTGGAGGCCGATGTGATGGGTTCGACAAGTGAGCAGAAGGTTCCCTCTGTGTCCACCTGGAGTGGGCGGCCGGAACGCCTTGCCCTCTGGGCGGCTGGACAATTTGAGCAATGCGCTTCTGTATTCGCGAAAAGAGAAAAAAAAAAATGTTGCGGCGTTTCCGCAATATGACGATTAGAGTTTCAGCATCAGCTCTATGTGCAAGGAAGAATGCGACAAGAAAATGCGTGCAGAGGTTTTGATGTGAGCTTATTTAAAAGTTTGGCTTGGTTTAAAGGGGCTGCGAAACACTGCTTGGGGGGATACCGGCTATACTTCAGGTGGGTTATTTATGTCACACAGATGCTGACTTAAAAAGAATTACAGGAATCGATGCACAGGAACGGGAGTTATTCAGTGAAGAAATTTCAAAATACAAGCAAGCAAAACGCTGCCCTCAACTCGATTTTGGCGGGGCTTCCCACTCCTATTTCGCTCTCCCAATGACTGCACCTGGCGCAACCAATTAGAACAGCCAGCCAGAGCACGTCGCGGAAGTTTGTACTCCATGGTTGCCTGCTCGCTGTAACTCGTTCTTGCCGAGACTGGCAGCGTCGTTTCCATGCCAGAGCGCCCCTGGTGGTGTATTTTTATTTTACTTGCTTTGCAGGGCTTTTATCTAAGACAAACAAGTTGTTTTTGTTGATCTAATATAAAACGCAGACAGGTGACAAAATGTGTCTCTATTTATTCACACAATTTGCAGTATATTTACTGTTTGTCCGATGATCAAGCTCGCGCCTGGTGATGTCATATCCGCTGCTAAAAACCCGCCACTGTGTGGCGACACCATCAGTCATGAAGTTGTTTTTAGGAGGGCATTAAAATATTAAAAAACGGAATATACGCGGTGTTACCGACGCTAATAGCACCATTATAACTCACTGTATGCAATCAACAGGCAAAACAGTTAACTAAGATTGTGTTTCTGGGCCCCTTAAACGTCCCAAACTGACTCAGGCTATGAGAGGCGCCGTAGTGAAGGGCTCCGGAAATTTCGACCACCTGGGGTTCTTTGACGTGCACTGATATCGTACGGTACACAGGCCTCTAGAAGTTCGCCTCCATTGAAATTCAGCCGCCGTGGCCGGGATCGAACCTGCGTCTTTCACAACTGAGACTTCATTAACAAAAACGTTTGTAACATTTTCTTGACTCCTCAAATGGGTTAGCCACGTGACCGGTCAGTTGTACAACTTGTTGCTCAAGTGACCAACACAGTGGGTCACATGACGCTTCTGTGTGATGACATCATTCTATACACACAACTGTCGCAAAGTCTTAGGCTGTTGATTTATATAAACAAGTGATGCAGTAGAGAAGCCTTTACAGAAGCAGCGTGGCACTTTGAGGACCCTCCCATGCAACTATCCGCCAGTCATGCTGCTGTTGCTATGAACGAAAAAAAAAAAGTCCTTTCCAAATTTATTTTAGCAGAACAGTGACTGCAAAAAAAAAAGGCTGTCACAGTCTAGAAGACGAAGTAACGAGCGTCAGTACCGTGACGTCATCATTGACATGCGGCAGGTTGTTTCTACAATGCTATTGTAGATGGCGCTAAATGTCTCAATACGAGATGTGCTGCTTTTTAGTTGCTGCCACAGATGGCGCTGTGATCTCAGGGTGGTAGCAGACCCCACGAAATCTCGAAGCGTGATGAGTGAGAGCTAACACTCTTAAAATGCCACCAGTTGGGCAAAGCACATGCAAAGCAATCATACCTTCCAGGAGTTGGCAATGCCCCTTCTGGGCATGGGTGGGACGACAGGCTCTGGATTGGCTGGCTCTTCACCTGTTCAGATTCGCAAGAGAATAGACAGTTGTGTGGGATTTTATGCCACATAAGCAGCTAAGGTACACCAAACAGAGGGCTACAAAAACCTGACTGTCGTGCTAATGGACTGCCAGGTGCTAAAATAGTTTATCAGATTTTCTTTTTTGAAGAACCTAACAACTTGCGATAAGTCTACCACTGCATTTCGCCTTTACAGCAAGTTAGGGTGGAAAGGAATGTGTTTGTTGCAAAATACTGGGAAATGCTTTCTTAATTTTTTATGTTTTGTGCACGAAAATAAAATGTGGTTTATTGCGACAGTTCTGCCACACAATTCACACAGAAGCTTTCCTTGTTTCAAGACTCTGCAAGCTGTGTGTAAGGCGTGTACGTGCAAGGCAAAAGCGGCATAAAAAAACTTCAATAAGCTGATTTGGTTTATGGGGTGTAACGTCCCAAAACGACCCCGACTATGGAGGACGCCATAGTGGAGGGTTCCAGATAATTTTGACCACCTGGGATTCTTTAGCGTGCACTGACATCACACAGTACAGGGGCCTCGAGCATTTCGCCTCCATCTAAATGCGAAAGCTGCGGCCGGGATCGAACCCGCATATTTTGGGTCAGCGGCCGAGCACCATAACCACCGAGCCACCGCGGCTGCCGACTTCCATTAAGTGATCGTGATGTTGGCACGACTTTCATTCGCCTAGGATCAACTTCACCAGGTACTGATTGACTCCTCTCTACTCTTTACCATGCAATCTTAGTCCGGAATATTTACAGTCGTGGCAGTATAAAGGGTATAACTATGAATGCTGCCCTGAAGCAACTGCAATGTGAGACTACACGTCATGTACCATGGAAGTGACAAATGCAGTCACATGTGCAGGGTGTCACATTAGTGGCGTGCCTGGGGGGAATGCGCAAGTCCAGTCATTTCGTGCAACTTTGAGTTACATTCCTCCCCGAAGAAAAGGATGAATGCAAGGCGGCTTTAAAGGGGTCCAGAAACACAATCTTAGTTAACTGTTTTGCCTGTTGATTGCATACAGTGAGTTATAACGGTGCTAATAGCATCAGTAATACCGCGTGCATTCCGTTTTTTAATAATTTAATGTCCTCCCAAAAACAACTTCATGGCTCTGATGGTGTCGCCACACAGTGGCAGGTTTTTAGCAGCTGATATGACATCACCTGGCGCGAGCTTGATGACCAGACAAGCAGTAAATATACTGTGAATAAATAGACACATTTTGTCACCTGTCTGCGTTTTATATTAGATCAACAAAAACAACTTGTTTGTCTTAGATAAAAGCCCTGCAAAGCAAGTAAAAAAAAAATACACCACCAGGGGCGCTCTGGCATGGAAACAACGCTGCCAGTCTCGGCAAGAACGAGTTAGAGAGCAGGCAACCATGGAGTACAAACTTCCGCGACGTGCTCTGGCTGGCTGTTTTGATTGGTTGCGCCAGGTGCCGTCATTGGGAGAGCGAAATAGGAGTGGGAAGCCACGCCAAAATTGAGTTGAAGGCAGCGTTTTGTTTGCTTGTATTTTGAAATTTCTTCATTGAATATCTCCCGTTCCTGTGCATCGATTCCTGTAATTCTTTTTAAGTCAGCATCTGTGTGACATAAAGAACCCACCTGAAGTATAGCCGGTATTCCCCCACGCAGTGTTTCGCAGCCCCTTTAAGGTGGGGCGAGACTTCGAAAATGGCGTCGAAAAGTTGGCTGTACAGCAGTTGTAATACAAGCCATGGCTATCATATTTGCGAGGAATGCTAAAGATAGATGCAACTTGCATTAGAGCTCAGAGGTATATTAAAATTTGGTCTTGCATTTTTTATTTTTCTACTAATGTACCTTTCTTCAAAAAATCTATCTGCCGCCGAGGTGGTTATGGTTATGGCACTCGGCTGCTGACCCGAAAGATGCGGGATCAATCCCAGCCACGGTGGTCGAATTTCGATGGAGGTGAAATTCTAGAGGCCCGTGTACTGTGCGATGTCAGTGCACGTTAAAGAACCCTAGGTGGTCGAAATTTCCGGAGCCCTTCACTACGGCGTCCCTCATAGCCTGAGTCGCTTCGGGACGTTCAACCCCCCCCCCCCCCCCCGCCAAGAAAAAAAATCTGCACAGTGTTGAAATTGTGTACGAGAGAAGCAATCAATGCTATATATAACTGGTACCAAAATTATGTGCTTTGAACAAAAACTAGATTTATTATGTTCTTTTATTTTCTTAATAAACACACATGAAAATACAAATGAACTTAGGCTACTGATTCTGGCACCAGTTATGTAAATGGCATCAATTAAGATCTCTGAAAAATTGTTTGCTTACGCTTTATAGGTCTCTAGAAAAAGGTACACAAACCTCTAAAAATGTTGTTTTGAGAAAAACGTCAATAAAGTCTCCGTAAACACCTGCTTTTTCATTCAATGTCATGACAAATAAGGACCAAAAATATTTTCGAAGTTGCGAATACTCAAGTGTAGTATTTTTTCTGAAAGATAAAGAAATTCTCTACCAGATAGCCACAAAACCTCAAAACCAAATTGTTTGACAAAACAAAGTCTCAGCTCATCTTAAAAGAGCTCTCAATAAAGGTGCAGTATTCCTGAGATATTAAAGGACACTGCCTCACGAATATCCTCTAGCACGAATTTTTTTAAAAGCATTTTGTAGAAGCTGAATTATCTGAAGTAAACATTTGAATTTCAGCGTCTTCGTGCCTTTCCCTCTTCTGTCGTCACTTTTTTCACGCTCAAAAGTCTGCGCTCCTCGCCAGCCTCAGAGCTTCTTGACCCACCAGAGTAACGTTGCCGACTGGCCATGTTAGTTAGTTAGTCATATGGGGTTTTATGGCGCATAAGCAACTATGGCTATCATGCGCCAAACACAAGTTAGATGATGTTATGTCAAGTGTACAGAGGTTACATTATAATAGATTTAAAACATTGGCTTTGTTTAGAAACTTACAAACAAGTGAAAACTCGACGAGTGTTTGCTCGCCTAAAAGCAATGCAGGATGAAATGGAATGTGTTCATTGTAAAATACCGTAAAAAATTATTTTCTAAGTTCTTCGAGATGCGAACAAGAAATTAAAATGTGGTTTACTGTGAGCTCCTCACCACACATTTCACACAGAGGTTTTTCTTTTTTTTGTTAATAAGAACTTATCAGTGATGTGTGTGTGACCTATGCGTAAACGACATAAAATTACTTCGATATAACGCTTTTTATGGCGGCATGATTTCCATTCTTTTAAAATGGGCTTTATGGCATGCAGCTTGTTGTGTCCTTCATTTTCCCAAGAAGCTTGCCACTTGGCTCTTAGTTTGATATGCACTAACTTCATGTAATCCCTAGGAGGCAAATTCACATGTTTTATTTCCATGGTTCTGGTTTGTGCAGCACACATGTCGGCTCTCTCATTGTCTGCCGACTGGCCATGATCATAGTAGCTGCATCAAGCCAGAAAGGATCTAACCAGTAGCTATCCCTGAACAGAATTACTCATGAGCATGCCATAAAGGAGGGCGCGAGCATGAAAAAGCCACTAGGAAGGATTCGCCAACTTTCGCACACAACTGCAGGTTCTGTGCTGTGCACAGAAGTGCATTATTTGGCTCAGGTGTTCATGACAAGAGAGTGTAGTGATTGAGCGAGTTGATGTACTCTCCTCAGAAGGTGTTTCAGAGCCTCCTTAACTCCAAAGTTTGTGGAAAATGGCATTTGCAAATGGGCAAGTTTACTAAAGACAAGTTATGAAAAAATACAACCAGCAATTTTTCGGTCAAGGTACAAGACAGCTCGAACTGACCACGACAGCAGCATCGTTATACTCTTCCGCTATTCAACTAGTAACACTGTAAAAAGCTCCAAGCTGGCAGAGGTTCTTAAGGTATTTGAAGTATGAAAGGTAGCAGCTTACAGTCCAAGAAGTCTGAGGCCATGTTGAAGGTTGGCGCACGAAGTGGTGTTTGACGGCGCCAGTACGCATCGACAATGTCGTCGTCACTGTCAGAGAAGCCATTCTGCATGGAATGCTGCACAGAAAGGCGTGGTCAGTTTACCTTCACATGCACGCACTAAGTACGTACAACCAATTTAATCTACCAAAAGCAGTGCCCGTATTGGGGCAGTAAAATGAAATTTCCAGGTTCGACTGCCCTCGAAGCGACTAAAAGGGATCATGCAGACCTTCGTCCTGCCCAGGGCAAAGTAACAGCTCCCCTCTCCCGAACGCTTACCTGGGAACAATTGACACAACATATGGAGCATAGACCTGATCAATCTCATTGGCCAGGACCGATGTCATTCACACACATACTGCACCGACAACGAACAACATCGGCACTGCTAACACCGGAGAACTAGTTCTGGAGCCTTACGCCATAACCGGTGAGTCGATGGCGCGAAATCACATTCTGCGTGCGCAGAAATCGAAACGCGTCTCCGCGCGAACAGACACGAACAGCGTAGTATAACTGCACTCACCGAGACGCCATTGGGAGGTCGTCCTCTGCCGATGCCGGTCGCCGCGTGACGATTCTGGAAAGAACATATACGCAGGTTCATGCAACACCAGAGAGGTATCGAAGGACTTCGATAGTACCCAAGCGTCAGTGCTCAATGGGCCCAGCTACGGTGATGGAGATTACGTCTACTCCCTTTGTAACAGGTATGCCGCGGGGCGTACCGCGCGGCCAAGCCAGAAAAACAAAGCGAACAAAAAACGAAAACGAGATCAAGCAAAAGACTCACCAAAAACCCAGGATTTTCTTCAGTCTTTTTCTTGAGAAACTGGAATAAGGGCAGTTCTTGAAGAGGAATTCGCCGGCGGCCGCGGCACCAGCAAGGCAGAGGCTGGCAATCAACTGCATCCTCAAAATCCAACGGCGTCGTAATACAGTCGCTATAGTCTATATCCATTATGCGGGAAGCAGTGGTTTAACAGATTATATGAAAGTGGCAAAACGAATTACAAGCTGTGGACGCAGCCAGGCTGACCAGACACCGACTAATCAACCGAATGCGCGCGTGCTGCGCGCAGCCCACACGCCATGGAGGAAGGAAAAAAAGAGGAGAGGCCCTTTCCACACAGCACCCTGGGAGAAAAGTGTGGAGGAAATCACGTGGTTTTTTCTCGATTGGGAGGCCATCTTACTCCGGCAGCTTAGCAACGGCGTTGTAGTTGCTGTTTACAAACCGGGCGATAGCAGACGGCCGCGGCGTAGCATTTGAGGTGCGGCGTAGGCGTGCTTTCCTCAACTGCTCGAGTTTGTTTTTGATCGTGCTCACAGGTTGACGTTGGCGCCGTTCACTCATATCTCAGGTGGAATTCGCCGCAAAACTCTCGTTGTCGCGTGCATTGATTTCAACGTGCTCGGCGACCACGATCGCACGGGCATTTCGTCTACTGCGTCACTGCTCGGAGCCGTCGGGAGACCGCCGCTGCATTCGCGCTGTTCGTTCACCAGTGATTCAATACGGCGTGCGCTAGAGCGGTCGTCGGCGCATTGTGCGGACGTTTCGCGTCCTGTACGTGCAGTGTGTGTGTGCCATTCGCGCTCCCGTTTACATCGGCAGTGAAACCTCGTTGCTACCTATGCGTGTTCTTGCAACGCTCCAGCGATTGTCACTGACGTCGGTATAACTGTCATTCTCGTTTTTCGACGATTGCGCTTGTTTGAGCGGCGGGGGCCATGACATGGGCGGAGAGCGATATTATAAAGGAAGCAGCTGCGCTCGCTTTGCTCTTAGTATACAAAAACTTTGTTACATGCCCGTTTGTAGCGTGTAACGTTTGAAGCGTCTAGCGAGCTATTTGCCTCTGGGACGTGCCGGGCTCAAGTGTATTCGTTCATATTGTAGCGTGCAACGCGAAATCGAACACCGGAGTACGAAAAACTGCGGCGGTCCCTCAGTGGTCCGAGCGCGCGAGCGAGAGCCAACTAACTTCTTTCTCTTCTAGTGCATGCACTACTTCTGTCTCTTCGAATGCATGTATCAATATCGTGGCCAATTCTGTGCTTTTGGTCACGCGCTATGTTTATACCGGTTTCCTGTAGCAGGTTTGAAATTGCTTTTCTAGCTGATGTCATGGTCAAGAAGTGCGAAAAAGGCGAAGCTCTAACTGTATTTGGACGCCTTTTCTCACATGCGTTTATTGTGCCCATGTCCTGTGATAGTGTTATTTGTCGTAAAAAGTACGTGGTGAAATGAGGATCCGCATGTGCGCTGAATTTCATTGATGCTTGTGGTGGTTATTGTGATCAGGAAAGTAAAAACAGCGCTAAATTTTACACAAACCACACAGAAATACGGACAGCGCCCGTCCTGTCCATCTTTCTGTGTGGTTTGTGTAAAATTTATGCTGTTTTTACTTTCCTGAACATAATGTCACACCAACTAGCCCAGCAAAAAGGCCTGTGGTTATGTTGAAGAAAAATAATTTGATGCATTCATTACGTACAACAGATCGACTTTCATTGCCTGTATTGTCGATCACAAGTAAAGTGTGCTACTATGCAGTGACATTACAAGCTAGTATTTCACCAAGTAGAGAAAAGTGGAGCGTACAGCTGCAGCTCTGCACATTAAATATGAAACACAGCATTGAAATGAGCCACAACACCATGAAACTTATACTGCAGCCACTGGGGACTCCTAAACTTCTAGAAGTCTGAAAAGCTACGGTCATATATATTATGCACAATACTATATCTGTGGATGTGAAACACATGCGATGTTGCCATGCTACAAAGGGTGAATTTACGGAGGGGGCAGTCACATTTTAAACGTATATTTTCTGAAATTTTTTAATTGAGAAAATGGTGTTCAGAATGGTTGTCCTATGTAAAATTTCAGTCTTTTGGAGGGAAGCAACGCCCCCCCCCCCCCCCCCCCCACCCCCCATCCATAAATCCTCCCCTGCCGTCTACTATATGTACTTTGGCCCTCTCCGTTTCTGTCGCCTCTATGAATGGCTTTTGGAGTTGTGAATCAAAAGTCATTGTTGGCACGGCCACCATTACAACACGTTATGATACTACATTTTGTGTTCAGGGTCAAGAACTAAAACTTATTAGTATATTTGCCCATCCTCACTGCTGTATGAGAAAGCATTCCTTGTATGGCCAGCCGCACGAAAACATGCAATGAAGATAAGTATGGTATTCAACACCAACAAAAAAATACTGCAGAATTTTTCTAATCCTCGCTGCTGCAACAGAAGGCACTGTTGACACTGCCAGCTTCCAAAACATACACAATGGAGGCAGATTGCAACATTCAGCGACAAGAGCTGCAATAAAAGGCAGGTTGAACTCTAAGCTGGGGTGTGGTCATGCATGGCAGCATTGTACGACGCAGTACGAAGCAGTAACTGGAAGTAGCCGCCTGTCTGACACGGGTATTTCCGCTTTATTAACTTTTCCGCTGACGAACACCAACATAGGGCACCCTAAACCGGCAAGCAGCCAAGCGCCACTCGCGCGGGGGCCTGCGCCCATGCGGTAGCAAGCTCCTTCGTTGGCTTTGAAACGCGCGCGCAATCGGCGCGGCGGCGAAATGTAAACAGAAGCCCGCCGGAGTAAGATGGCGCCGAGCTTGTTTCCGGCTTCACAAAATGTCACGTGACGGCCTCTCCTCTTTTTTTCCTTCCTCCATGCCACACGCGCACCACGAGCACATGATTGCAATGATGATGATGATAGCGCTTTGTTTTTTTATTGTATTGTTTTTTTAGGTGTAATAGTGTCGTAGATAACTGCTGTTTCTGTTTGACATCAGTAATCATATTTAATTCAAATACCAAATGCACAACGTACGAAATCTTGCGCGCAAAGTGTATGGAAAGACGTGGGAGAGACTTCCTCTAAGCTGAAAGTCATGAAGGAAGAGAGAGCGAAAAGAACGGCATAGCATCAAAAAAACAAGGTTAAGAAGGCATAATACTAAAGCAAAAATTAAAGAAAAAGAAGAAAAGGGAAGAAAAGCTTTTTAACTTCTCGGGAGGCTAATGAAAGATGATAGAAAAGGAAAGAAAACAGGAGTCAAGAGGACAAAGGGGGAGGGAAGGCATCTGGCGCCACCTGGTAGAGATGCTGCGCATTTCACGCTTGGCAGCAGCGGTGGCAGCGGGCAAGAGGGCTGGGCGAGTCGGTCAGCTGTGTGGCTGCGTCCCCGAATGTCGGCGCATCAGCGCACCGCCGCTGCCGTGCTCATGCTGCGGCCCGACCCCGTGAGCGATAGTTGATGATGATCACGTCGCCCTATCCCGCGGCACTTCACCCAAGCCGAGCAGGTAACGTATGCCACGCTTCTCTCTCGCGCAAATGAGCGGGCTTTAATCTCCGGCGCCTAGAACGCGATCGCTCGTACACGACTTTGTGTACTTCCTTTCGCGCTTGTTCCATCCACTGAACGCGTGTTGCTCTGGTCCCCATCACCACAGTAGGGCCTGTTTCGCATCAGAAGTAACGAGCACTTCAGCTGAGCGATCTGCCGTCGATCGAGGCGTTTTATTGGCCTTGCCCGCGGAGCCAGTGCATAGGCGCGTTTTCGGGTAGACGTAATACTGTCTGGTCCCGGCGAGCGATTTATCGGCGCGAAGGGAAGAAAAAAAAAAATGGAGAAGAAAGCGGAACTACTCGCATGTGCGCTGAAGTAGCGGTATACTAGTTAGGCGCTCTTGCAGTTAGGCCAACCGTAGGTTACGTAAAATCTTGTGTGTTGTTTTGTAACGCGTGCGAATCTCGACTTGTGTGCTTCGAGCAGCGCGTGCTTGGTTGCCACCGGGCTTGTTTTTCTTATGTTTTGTATACTAGCTCGTAACGGGAATCTTTCTTGCGTTCTTATAGAAGGTAATCCGTTTGCTTTCAAAATGAAAGGGAAATCGTAATCTTTTTCGCGCGTTTAATTACAGCGAACACGGTAAGGATGCTACACGGCGATCCTTCGGTGAAGTGCAGTGAAGCACACCGCCTGTGTGACGCTTCGGTGTATGAACTTTTTTTTCTTTCTTTCGTTCCTTCTTTTCAGCTCCAAATTGTTGTGATGCCTTGGCACAGTTCAGCGAACAATGAAAACCCTGAATTGCTCAGAGCTACTGGAAAAAGGCTATACACCAACTCCTTCGGAAGCATATGCAGGTAAACGTGACTTGCGCCACTTTCGTCCTACCGTGCGCGGTTCAGTCATGTGTGCGCGCGTCAGATGTGTGTTGTCACGTGCTAAAGAAGTGGAGGACACAACCGGTTTTGATGTCACTTCTCGGTTCAGTGTGTTTCGGTGGGCGCAGTTCAAATGCTCATCGCGGTGGCCGCGCGGGAATTGCTCTGCGCAATCGAACGGCCTGTCTCGTCGCTGCCGGCCGACCGAAATCGACCTGCAGCGCGCGTCGCGCCTTGGCGTCAAACATCAAACTCAGACCGAATTGTAGCTGCAGCATATATATATATATATATATATATATATATATATATATATATATATATATATATATATATATATATATATGCTGCATGTTCAGTATTATTCTAAATTGATCAACACCACAAAATAAATAAATTAAAATTCCCTTGGTTTCTGTGGCTGTTGGCTTCTCATATATATATATATGAGAAGCCAGCAGCCACAGAAACCAAGGGAGTTTTAATTAATTTATTTATTTCGTGGTGTTGATCAATTTAGAATAATACTGAACATGTTATCACTTAAAGTTAATTGATTAGAAAAGCAGAAGAAAAAACAACCACATGCCGCCGGTGGGAACCGAACCCACGACCTCCGAATTACGCGTCCGCTGCTCTACCTCTGATCTATCGCGGTGGCTGTCAAATCTTCTGCTTTCAGGGGTATTTATGTTTACAAGTAACCTAACACACACACACACACACACACACACACACACACACACACACATATATATATATATATATGCTGCATTTTAGTGAGCCGTATCACTTCGTGTATAATTGTTGCATGCACATGTGTGCAGGATAAATTTCTGAGTGAATCCAGAGAATTTTCCGCAATCGTTCTATGCATATAGTCAATTAGTCAATTGCTTAGTGAATTGCAATGACTGTGAATACATATGTGATAAACAGTATAATGATCAGTCCACTCTTTTCTTCATTATATGCTGAAAAACGTGGATGATCTTTGAATGCCTTGGCTGTTTTATATTGCATCTTGTTACGTGGCTTCTGGTTGCCTTCTAATTGTCTCAGTCTAAAAGAAATCACTAAATACTGCCCTCAGCTGCCTGTGCTGTTTACAGGCAATGTTTGGCAAAGCACACCACCTTTGACTGATAAAGCTTTTTTGTATACAATTAAAGCAGCATTATAAAATAATGAGAGTGGTAGATTGCACTGTGCTCTGCACACAAGAAAAAAAATGCATCGTTGTGGTTGTCTGATACATTGTGATGTGTGTGTGTGTGTATATATATATATATATATATATATATATAGCACTAGTGTTTCTCACTTCTTGGTGCTGCTTTCAACCGCCACAGTCAGAAGTTGGCATTAGAGTTTTATGTCGCTAAACTTGGAGCTGTGTGTGTTTCATCCTGACTTCATCCATATTTTAAACTTAAAATTCAGGAGTAAATGTTAACAAAGTACTAAATACACGTAGACACAAAATAAACCAGCTAGTAGGGTTTTAAGATTGTTTTTATGTGTGACTGTTATTTTGTAAATTAGATACCCCTTTACGTTATTGAATGTTACGTGCCATGAAGATTATGTCCTGTTGTAAGAAAACTGTCCGTGCTTGCGATACCTATATATAATGTGAATTTTTCACAAAGGGCCAGACTGCATTCATTTGGGCATTGTTATTATGGGGTGATTGCAGAACAGGTCAAAACACGTATTATATGTTCAACATTTAAATTGCACATGTAAGAAAACAATTTTTTGCCAGATGTGAGCACAAAAGTTAGTTGTGTTTTACAAGATTGTGGATATTTAAGTGAAATAAAGTAGCAAAGAAATTTTCGAAAGTACCGAAAAGAAAGGATGGTGGAGACACCATCTTCGTGATGCTATGCATTGGTGCAAAAAGCGAGAGAAAATCTGTGATTAGTGCATTCCTCATTTTGATGGTATCAGATAGGATAAGTGATTTGGACATGTTGCCAGTGTTGTGCAAGAAATTTAATCCTTTCAAAAATTCTTGAAACCTTTCAAATTTTTGGAATGCAGTGAACTTCGAGTCTTTAAATCTCCGTGGCCGCAATTAAGGTCTAGCTTTTTAAATGTTTTGCGTAATTAATCATACATTTTGCTGATAAATGGTCCTGGATTTTGCTTAAATCATGCTTAAATAATCAAACACCGACTGAAGAATTAAAAAGAAAATAGCTTTGTTAAAATATGAAGTTGAGACTAATCCTACCAGCAGTTATTAAAATTTAGCAAAAGGCTGCCCCCAGGCTGCATGCAAAAAAAAAAATGAAACAAATCCTATTACCTTTTTTCAAGAACATAAACAGTCATATTTAACACTTGGTAATTATGCTGCGAAGGACAAGGAAAAAACATTTGTAAGAACGGTAATGCCTTCCTCGGCCGTAGCAGTACTTAACTTGTGCTGACAGCCACATATAGATTCCTGCATTGCATGGAAAATATTTTGTTCTATTTTTGTACGCTAGTGCATGTCTTAATTTGGTGCTCAGTTAATTTTCCGACTACCACTTTTTGAGACACCAGCCTGTTTATAGCACTGACTGCCCGTATCCCAGCAAACCAAAAACCTCTCAGAGACGTCTAGCTAGACGTCTCTGAGAGGTTCTTGGTTTGCTGGGATAAGTTGTATGAGGAAGGTTTATGCTTTACTGCCGTCCAAATACTATATCACTTCAGCTCTTGCCTAGCTCAGCAGTAAGAAACAGGGACTGGACAGTTTTGTTGCATTGTCCACAGTCAGAGTTTTTCATGAAGAAACTGGCTGAGTTGTCATGCATTATCAAGAATAGACTTGAGTCACTAAGTGGGTCTTGTCAGTATGACAGAAACTTGCTTTGACAAGACATAACTAATTGCAGCATGGTTTTGAGTTAACCAACCAGAAGTAATTTGTTTTCAAAATTAGAGAAGTTTTAGATGGGCAGTGGCATGAACATACTTTTTTTTCCCACGACCCCCCCCCCCTTTTTTTTGCATTCAACCTTTGAGACACCTTGTACACAATTGTGTGTAAAGCGAACTTGCAGCTTTTTTTTTTTCTAAGAGAGCTGCACCCAGCAGTGGTTTCTTTGTCTCAGGGTAATTTCGCATCTTTCATGTCACAATTAAGGCAGTTTTTTTATGCCATATATCGCATGCAGTAAATAATATTCCCAGCAAACCAAAAACCTCTTAGAGACGTCTATACTCCATTTCATACATAGCTGTCAACGCAGCCAAGGCTGCGGCACCTGTTCGCGCTCCTCGTCCGCATCGTAATGTAGTGCGTCGAAAGTGAAAAGAGTAATGAACTCAAAATTAAAGTAAATGTTGGTTGATATTGCAGTATAATGATAATGGTGTTTTCTTTTGCAAAAAGTTATCTTTTTCTTTAATGTTCTTCAAAACAGAGTGCCTTAGTTTTCTGGGTTTTTTTCGGCTCCTCCTGTATCAGGTTTTCGCAGCTAGGCCGGCCGGCGATGTCGTCTGTTTTCGTCTTTCGGTTTCCGAGTATGCGAAAATGGCACTGCTATCGCCTACTCGCTTGTTTTCTTCGCCCACTGCGGCTTCAAAAGCACCTCCTGCTCGCCTGTTCTCCAAGCTGAAGTCTCCGAAAATTTCGAGAGACTCCAAGCAGGTTATTGTCAACGTTTACTCTAGCGTAAGGAAGCGCTTCCCGGAGAAGAATGGGCGTGAAGTTCTCGAAACTGTGGGCGAGATGACCGGGGTGAGCCCTCGGACAGTTGCGAGGTTCAAGAAGGAAGGTCTCGCTACTGGAATAAGATCACCGCAAAAACGACCTAGCAAGGTGACCATATCTAGCTCTCGCAGTGTTAAATATGACAGCTTTGCAGTCAACGCCATCCGACTCAAGTTACATCGTATGTATGCCGTACACTACACTGCCTTTTCCCTTCGAGACAAGTAAACAGCGCTGTGTTTTTCAAAGTAGGTATTAGAGTTTGACAGTTTCGAGTTTCTACCTAATGAATCTGTTAAGAAAAATAAAAAAATAATAAAAAAAACACCCGAGCCGGGAGTCGAACCTAGGCCCTTTGTAAAATGAACACACAGGCGCGCGCTTCGTACCACTCAGCCACGACGCGAGGCTGACGGATACATTTTGCTTGTGTTTTGCAGCGGACTACTTTCGTACCTTTAGCAACGTTGACAGCTATGTATGAAACGGAGTATAGCTAGACGTCTCTGAGAGGTTTTTGGTTTGCTGGGTTGCGAAAGAAAGTGAGCAAGGTAGCATGTCTGACATTCTTATGCATGCATATTTTGCCACCACTAATAACACAAGTTTCTTTTACAGTTTCAAGTTTAATGTGTATCTCTAAAATAGAGACTGATTCCATGATCCTTAAGATGTTTACTTGATCAGTCATAGAATTTTGATATTGCTATTTCCATCAATTATGGCACTTTGCACGAAATTTAGCACATACCTGCAAAAAATTAACCGCTGAAATTTTGCGCTGGAAAACTAAGAAATTTTCTTTCTTAAGGCCTGATTATATCATTTAGGTGGAAAAATATTTGTTTTTGATGCAAATGAAAAATGGCGTCTGATTGCTGTAAGCTCTAAGTTAGGCTGTTTATAGTAACCTTGACTGTGAAATAATGTAACAGTTTTCTTCCTGTACTTTCTATGCTGTTTAAAATATCCTTTTCAAGAAATGTAAAAGCACATTCAGAATGTTGGTTTTCTGATACTGCCTTTGACAGTGGGACTTTTTTTCAGGCAAACTTTTGAGTGGGTTGTTAAATAATTTTCTGTTTGATATCTAATCAAATTCATGCTCATTTATTGCGTAAAGGTGTAATGTTGACAACAATTAATGAAAAACTGTCTGTTACGTGGTTTAAACAGTGAAAGCTTTGAAACGTATGCATTCTCAAGATCACCACTAAGGGACACTGACAATGACGCTGCTTAATTTTGCCTCTTAGTAAAAAAATAAATAAATAAAAGAAAAAACGCCTTTATCATTAGAACATTGTAATCTACTGATACAGGCCAACTTCCATTTGTGCCTAGTATCCGTTTAGCCTTCAAATTTTTACCATCTAGAATTCATTTAGAAGATTTCACATCTTCTCCAACACTGGAAACATGCCATAGCTGCATTTTCATACTTCTTTTTCGAGGGGGGGGGGGGGGGGGGGGGGACATTTGCCAGAGCTCCTTTGAGTCACTCTTCGCATTACTGAGGAGTTCAGTCATTGTGCTTATAAGTGGGGCTTTTGCTCCATAGGGCTTTTTTTTTTCTCTGCAATATAACGACTTTCAGACAAAGAATGTCACTTTTGTACACCTGAATATATGCATAAAATGTATAAAATCAACAAATTAAGGATTACATAGAAGTTGTTTCTCTCTCTCTCATGAGATCACCCTGTGTGACTCTACCCTTTTTTTTATCATAAGCCTGAGGAGAGGGATTAGCTTATTAGCAGTGCTGATAGTGATCTCATTTTATGGTGCTTGATGAATTACTGCTGTTATCTTTCTTGTCCTGTGGCTGGTGGTATAAGCACGCACTGATGAAGGTGACTTTATTTATTGGAGGTGACATGTTCAGGGTACTGTATCCTTATGTAAAAGACAATTGCAGATTGCTAGAGTTAAAGGGAAACTGCATAGGTTTTAGAAATCAACGAGCTTAAGAGGGTCAAGTGTGCGAATCTTGGAGGTAATGCATGCGAAGTCTCTTTGGGCTAGCATTTGAAATAGTGAAGTAATCGCCAATTAAAATCCGGACGCCCTTCAAGCTTCTCCACAGCGCACAACGCCAAGTGGGGGGTGCATGATGACATCATCGAAGGTATCGGTACATATCCAATGCACAAACACCTGCTTTGAAGGAAAAAAACCAACGCCACCGAAGGTGAACCCTGCCGAGAGTTGTTTGGCAGCATCTAACGCGTCAGGGCAGGGTGTGACTGACGAGTGCGGTAATTTGAAATCATACCTTCCGTGACGTCACGCTGAGTTTTCCTGCACTCCTCCAGTGCATTGAGGAGAAGCGCAAATTTCAATCGTCGACTACGTTATCATTTTAAATGCTAGTGCAAAAACACTTGGCATGTTTTACATTCAGCCTACATAGATTTGAGTCCTTGAATATCGCGAAGTTCTCAAAAAAGTGCTGCAGCTGCCCTTTAAGGACATTGCAAAGTAACTGCGGAATGTAGTGTAAAATGTACTGGCATGGCCCAGACAGTTCCTCAGCTGCTCTTTCGGGTTTTCGTGTGAGCCTAATGTTCAGTGCCTCTCACATAACGTGTTCACTGTTACGCGTGTGTGCAGTGCTGGGCAACTGGGGCCTGTTCTTGGCGGCCATCGAGAGCCTCATGGTGCTGACGACGGTGGCCGTGTTCGTGCACGAGTGCCACTACCTCAGCGCCTGCTGGCCCCGGCGGCCGCTGCTCTACAGCTCGCTCGCCCTCTCCGTGTTTCCCGTGCGTATAACCTCCTCGGCAACGCGGAAGGCCCAACCGAAACTAGAGCCTTGCTTTTGTGCCACCTGCCTTCGCACCTTCCCAGACTAACACCATTCTCTCTGTCTCTCTCTCTCTCTTTACCCCCTCTCCCCTTGCCTCTCTCTCTCTGGCATGCTGGCTTCCTGAAGGTAACTTCGGTCTGTGCCTTAGTGGCCACCGTGTTCCCGCGGGTGCACGATGCCACTTCTTCTATTATCATGCTGTAAGTGCACCAAGGTCATGCTTAGAACGCATGACACATCAAACAGGGAGACTCGGCGGTCAGATTCTGTAACGCTTATGCTTGTCAATGGAAAGTTCTTGCATGGAAATTTTTTTTTCAAGCACAGGTGTAATGCACAGGTGTAATGCACAGGTGTAATGCTCAGGTGTAATGTCATGACCTCTGAGCCACAGAAAGATCCGCTCAAAAGCTTTGTCGCGATTCGAAACTGTTTGTAGTTTGCGAATCTAAGCACATAACTTAGAAGGGTAGATGTGTAGGCGAGTTCGCGAGACATCAGGAGGCTAAACACCGCAGCAGACACAGGACAGAGGGAGGTGACGCCGCCCTGTGTCGTCACCTCCCTCTGTCCTGTGTCGTCACCTCCCTCTGTCCTGTGTCTGCTGCGGTGTTTAGCCTCCCGAATCTAAGCACCGGGCTGTCAGAACTCGAACTGAATTATTTTAATAACCATTGCTTGATTTGATGCTACGAATTCAGTGTTCTTACGCCCATTTTCTCGCTCTTTGTGCTTAAGATCTCAGTGCTGACCCTCTCTCTGCATGGGAGGAAGTTTGCTGCGACAGATCTGCAGTTCAAAATTCAAAGCATGGCATCAGTGGCCGAGCTTTGTTTCACTGAAAACCCTGACTTTCTAGCATCTGCTCTCTTCTTTTCCGCTTATTTTATAATTGTGCAGTGTACGTTGTACTGATTAGTGCCTTCGTATCTTGTGTCGCAGTTAGCAAAGCGTGTGCCCACTGCCGCAGTGCCGTTGTTGTTGTCTCTGTGCAGGTATCTTCCATTTTCGCTCGTGATGTACTTTGAGCTGATTGGCTGCTATGCGGGGGGCTCGGAGCAGCTTGTCCAGAGGCTCATCAATGAGCAGATGCCACTCAGGGGTCCCCCAATCTGCTGTGTGCTGTGGTGCTGCCCGACGCCTTCCTTCTCCAAGTGAGCTGCTCTTCGTGCGTCCCGGACGCTGCGCTGATTTCTCTAGTGTCGGCGCAATACTGGCACGAAATTGGCACAATGCTGGCACTGTATTCGTTCAACATTATCATTAACCCTTTCAGGCGCTTTGTACAAAATTGTGTAAGCAGCAAATTTACAGCTTTTTCTGAGAAACTGGAGCACTTAACAGTGATTTCATTATTTCAGTCAAATTGAGCACCCTTCTTGTTGCAAGTAAGTTGCTTTTTTGTACCATGTAGCGAATGCAGTAAATAATATTTCACATAGAGTGAGCTAGGTAGCACTTTGTCCGCCGTTTTTGTGCAGACAGATTTTGCTGCGAGTGAAAACATCGATTGTTTTTGCTAAATTTCAAGCGTAATCCGAATCTTCGAACCACAAAGTGATTCCACGATCCCTAGGGTGTTTACCTGACACAAGAGAACATTTCGATGTTACTATTTCTAACAAATCTGACACTTTGTACGGAATTCTCCATAGCGTTGTCAAAACTTACCTGCTGGTCTTTCACGTTCGAAAACTAACAAATTCTCTTTCTTGAGGCCTGAATATACTACTTAGGTGAAAAATAATTGATATCAGTCAAAACAAAAAATGGCGCCTGTAAGGGTTAAAGCCGGTGCAATGCAAACAGTGAAAATACAAGGACAAAAGAGAAGACTCAATACATGTGCTCAAATTCTAACTGTCAAACTGAAGTCATTGTTTTGTTCGCAGTAAGGATAACATGCAGTTTAGGAACTGATACACGAGCAAAAGGAAGAAAGAAGAGAGTAAAGAAGAGGAAATGGAGAGAAAAATTACACAGCAAGGAATACTCGAAGAAGGAATGAAAAAAAAAACACCTTTCAGAAAAGTTCCAAAGGAGCTGGCCGTCTAGATGGCCTCCCTCATAGCCTGAGTCGCTTTGGGACACTAAACACTAGCTCATAAACCGTGAACCAACTTATCAAACTGAACGCTCACACAAATGTATAAATAAAGAATGCAATCATCATCGTCATTAGCCTGACTACGCCCACTGCAGGGCAAAGGCCTCTCCCATGTCTCTCCCATTAACCCTGTTCTTTACCAAACTTAATACTCACACAAATGTATAAATAAAGAATGCAATCATCATCGTCATTAGCCTGACTACGCCCACTGCAGGGCAAAGGCCTCTCCCATGTCTCTCCCATTAACCCTGTTCTTTGCCAAACTTAATACTCACACAAATGTATAAATAAAGAATGCAATCATCATCGTCATTAGCCTGACTACGCCCACTGCAGGGCAAAGGCCTCTCCCATGTCTCTCCAATGAACCTTGTCCTTTGCCAGTCATGCTGCGCAAATGATCACTGCATTCAGTTTTGTTTGGTCGCACAGAAGTTATTTATATTTATTTACAGGTTACTGATAAAAATTAATGCCGATTACTTACTTGGTAATGTGGATGATGAGTGCTAGCTGTGGAGGAAAAATCGCGTTTCATTCCCATTCATTCATCGTCGATACCACATTCTCTAAGTTTCCTAAGCTTCCTTTAAGCCTTCCTCTAAGTTTCATGTCTTCAGAGATGCCGCATTCCACGGAAGCCATAGTGTGGGACTGAAGATAACAGAGAAAGAACTATGTTCTGGAATGGTTGCAAACATCTCTTTCAACGCCCACCCCATTCCAACTCCCGGAGCTTCTATACATGTGCGTGCCACGTGTACATTTGCAGGACCTCGTGGTCCCCTGCTTAGCCTCGGTCATGGCTGTCATAGACTTTTTTTTTATTCGAGCTTTTTGCCATTAGGCATAATGAAAAAGGAAAAGAAAGTTATAAGAAGGAGTTATAAGATTGCCGGGGCTGTTTTATGGCTTTTGTTCCCGCTTCTTTGCCATTTCTTCTTGTGTTCTTCCTTTCCCTTCGAAGCCTAGTCATCGTGTTTGCACGCTGTTCCTTTAGATCTGTTTTCTTTACAGCACGAGTGTGGTGGTGGAAAAATCATGTGGCCCACTGTCTTTCGTGTTCACCGCAGACACTTCCTGACTGCAAAAACTCCCACCTTTCCTAGGAACCTTCACTCTAAGAGCTAGTGCTCAGTGAGTACTGTAACATCACAAGAATAGACAGAGCACAATCTAAAATAACCGTTTCATTTTTTTAACGTAGCACGTACTGTGTAGTGCAGGCTCTTTTTTTGTGCGGTCAAGCAAGATGGATTACAGCATTCACGTGTGCATGTCTCATTGCTGTCACAACTGGTCTGGCGAGAGATTCGCCTGTCCATGTTGTGTGTACGCTGTTGTGTGTGTACATGTGGTGGATGTTGGGTGAAAAAGTGACCGGGACTGTCACCTGCCCATTGCAGGCGGAGGTATGCTGTCTTGCGGGTGGTTGTCTACCAGCTGTTTTTCATCCCCCTGATTCTCGTCACCATCATCTTCGTCTGCACACTCACAGGCATCCACGAAGGGGACAAGGTGCGGCCGTCTTCTGCACAAAGTGAAGGGCCGCAGTCGCACGCACCTGAAATCATGATGCTCATGCTATTAAGGGTTCACTGAAGAGTATTCTGAACTTGTCTTTTTGCCGTGGGAACTCGATCTACACATTCCTAGCATTCTTAGAAACTACGACTTATTGCCCTGTGTGGCCGATTTCTCTAATTAAATCGAATTAACGTCCAGCTCCCGCCTTTATTTTTTTAATTCTCCCCGTACGGTGGGCGGAGTCGACCAACGCGTGAAGTGCCTTGCAGCCAGCTCCGTGGAGGCTTTGCTTTCGCTTTATTTTATTTTTTAGGTTTCCATGAATAAATAGTTTCATTCGCAGATAATATAGCTGCAAAATAAGCCTGCAGAATTAAAAATACGCGCGGACTATTTGCTACTACGAACTACTACGTATTACTCCGCTGATGGCAGAGCGTCAAGCCGCCACGGGACTGGGTTAAAGGCACTCCACGCGTTGGTCGACTCCGCCCACCGTAGGGGGAGAATTATAAAAAAAAAGTGGGAGCCGGACGTTAATTCGATTTAATTAGGGAAATCGGCCACACAGGGCAATAAATCTAGGTTTCTAAGAAAGCTCGGAACGTGTAGATCGAGTTCCCGCGGCAAAAAGACAAGTTCAGATTCCTCTTCAATGTACCTTTAACGGGGGACGCAGCTTTCAGAGAAAATGTTTCTATTTCTTGCTGTGCTTACATGAAGTTTTCTAAGCAAATTTTATGACTACTCTCACGAAATTTCACTGTTGTATCTCCCAAAAAATTTTCTTGTATTTTTGTCTCTGAATCTTGCGAGAAAGCTGCAGGGTTAAAGAATTGTGGCAGAAGGCTGGTTCAACATTCACTTCATTCCTACAGATCAAGGCACACTTGGCATTTTTTTTTTGCAAAGCTCAAATTTTGGTTTCTAACATTTTTCAATGCAGTGTTCATTGACATATCTAGAGTGAGAAGAAAACCTCATTGAAGAAATTTAAAATTAACGAATTTGAAAAACAAAAGCATGCCTTGGCCTGCACTATGGGCCTAGGATTACAGCAAAGCAAACGGGATCCAAATAGACAAAACAGTCTTGAAGAAATCTGCTCTGCTAGGGGAGTAACTAGGCATAAAAACGCCTATTGTTTGAGAGTTTCCCTGCAATGCACAGCTGCCGCAGTTCATGAAGCAATTTTTTTTTAGAGTACTTCTCGGTTGATTTCAGCGGTGAAACTTCAGGAAAACATAAAAAAAACTAGGCATAGTATAAGCGGATGCAACCATTTTTAAAAAATACATTTGGAATTTGTCGGACAGCATTTGTTTAGACACCTGCACCATAACCACATTTCTCACACGTTGATTCCCTCCCGGGTCCCCTCGTTGCAGATGGAGGCGACCAATGCGTCCCCGTACCTGATGCTCCTCCAGGCGGGATCCTTCCTTCTCGGCACGTACGGCTTTGTCATTTTTGTCAAGCTGGCCTCGCGCCCTCTGCCACCGCAGCTGCTGCTACGGCGGAAGTTCACCGTGCTCCACCTCCACTTCACCCTGACGCGACTGCAGCTGGTGGCCTTCAAGGCCGCCGGCCTCACGGGACACCTGCCCTGTGTGCCACCCGTCGCCTCCATGGTCACGGGAGTCTGTGAGTGCAGCTTCAACTGCCATCTGCGGCCTCAAAGGGGCACTAAAGACAACTCCATCCAATATTTCCCCCATTCGTGGTCATTGTTTGACGGTGCAGCCCCAGGGATCAATGGGAAAAAAAAAAAAATTAGGGGGCACTTTGGCTCTCTAAAGTGCTGCAAGGAGAAAGTCTTTCCTGGCGCACTGTTTGGCATTGACTGTGAGACTGTTTGTGCTGTACTAGTGCTTTATTTGACTACACATTTTGACTGCCGACTTTGCCTGCTTCTTTAGCACGACTCTCTCTCTGCTTCGATGAGTTCGGTTGTATCTATGGCTCTGTTCGCAGTAATGAGGTATGTAATGTGGTCACCCACAGGATTACATACACCCCTTGTCGGAGCAGACGACAACTATTTTATTAGTTGTCGTCTGCTCCAAAAGGGGTGTCAGGCATCCGTGGGTGACCTCATTACTGCGAATCCGCGCACTCTGACGTCATAACCATTTCGACCAACCGAAAAGTGTGACACCTCTGCTGACAACCTTCTGTTGACAATGATGAGGCATTAAAGGCTTTCGCCTTAAAATCTTGTCTTTACATCACCACAGTTTCCTTTTAAAAATGGCCACTGGTGGCAACACCTGTACTTCACTTCTGCTGCCTTTTCTAGCTTATAAAAGATCCGCTTTCAGCAGAAGTATCCTTTTTGTCATTATTGTGCAGTAACTTATCATTACAGGCCAGCTCCAATGTGTCAACATGGCCACAAAGAGCCGTAGAAATTATTTTTAATGTGAACAAGAACTAGATAGAGTTGTCCTTGGTGTCCCTTTTACTCAGCAACATCCAAGGCACCGTTGTTTGCGAGAATGTCGACGAACGGCACTTCACCTCTGTCGCAGACCTGAGCAGCGCCATGTTGATGGGCCAGGGGTTCATGGTGTCCACCGTGTCCCGCTACTTCTTCCTGCACCCACAGCCCAACTCAACGTTGCTGCCGCACTCGCCAGCCACCGCACGCGCCAGAGCTTCGGCGGCATCAGCCGCAGCGGCGGCTGCGACCAACGCCAACAGTCACTCGAGGTCTGCGACCGTATCTCCGCCGCGGCCACAGCCCAGCGCGCACCAGGCCAGTAGCCGGTACCTGGCTGCATTCACCTACTGATGCCTGTCAGTGTGCGGCCAATGACTGGCTGGGACAAAGCATGCCGAGAGTGGGCCGGCGTAGTGTTGAGCAGGCCAGCATACTGTTGAGCAGGCCAGCATAGGTTCGAGCAGGCCGGCATAGTGTCGAGCAGTTCGGCACAGTGGTAAAGCAGGCCAGCATAGTTTCGAGTAGGCCGACAAAATTGAACACAACTCGAAAAATGCACGCATGTTGCTCTGTGTACATATGTGCTTGCTGTCATCTGGCAAATGACAGCAGCAGTTGATGATCAACTGTAATTGCAGGTTTCCCAGGTGAAAATCTTTCCCAGCTCAACTGGTTTATGGAACAATTTCTAGTTGGTTCCATTTGGAACCAACTGGAACCCAGTTGGTTCCAACTGGAACCAACTGAAAATTGTTTCATAAACCATTTGGGCTGGGAAAGATTTTCGCCAGGGATTTGAGGAAAACAGCTCATTAGTGATGGAAAGGGAAATGTTAAAAAACCGAGTTTGACCTTTTCTTAAGTGTTTCTTGAAAGTAAGCAGTTAGGGACAACTGCAACGTGCACAGATCTTGTTGGTATGCACGAACAAACAGTGTTTCATGGACATACGCGGAGCCAAACAGTGATGCACGTTTTGTTACAAGTGCCTAATCAGGTTCTGAAGTTTCCTTAAACGTCGCCCTTTAACGCATGAACAAATGCCCTTCCAGGTACTGAGAAACCGGCCTTCTGAAGAGAAACCATGCATTGCTAGCAGTGCACTTTTGGTGGTTTGTTTCTGTTTTTGGGGGGTGGGGGGGGGGGTCACATACCCCACATACACACAGCTGTCTCAGGCATGAAGCCAGATTCAGACTGTCTGTTCGGATGGTCACCTTCTGGAACATGATGCACATGCTCATGATTTTAGGCCTAGCCACAGGCAGGTCAGAGTTGCGGAGTTAGAGTTGACCTTTTTTTTTTACTCTTTGATTTTAGTGAGAAAGCGCTAATCGGGTTGCTCTGACCCAAGCAAAATCATCCAACATTTGTCAGTCTGTCTGTCTGAGACCAACCTGGGTCACCAAACTCCCTCGGTGACAGCACCTGCCATCTTACGCTGTGCTTTCGCACTGTATATGTAAACATTCTCTTTCATTTTTATTTATTTATTTATTTACTGTTCGCTTCATTTAAGAGGATGTAACAGTCTTAGCCATAAAATACTCAGTGGCAATACAAACAATAGGATAGAGTACTAATAAGGTGTGATAAACTTGGTGGCGATGTGGAACATAAAAGCATTAAGTGTGTAATCAAAAGCTTCCGTAGACAACTTTCACTGTCGCACACGAAAAAAAAAAGCATTATAACAAAGAAACAGTGGCAGTCTTTCAGTCAGGCAAGCTTTGCTAATTTTGAAAGGGAGCATATTATCATCGAGTAAGGAATTTCACACTTAGAAGATCACAAACCAGCCACGGATGCTTGGAGATATTTACACACAATCGCCGACTTGCATGCAACTATGTTTTTATCGTGCAAGAGGCCACTTAACAAGCCAGACTGTGAAATACAGTAGAATCTCTATATGTTATGATCTCGGTTGATACGAATTCGTAAAATTCACAGGTTCGTAGTTAAAAGACCCAGTGGCTTCGTTTGTCAGTTAATTTTTGTTGCCACTGATTTTGCTGCCTCATTTTCGCATCCTTTTCACATTTGTTGTGCTGTTTGAGTATTTAATTAGTGGCCTTTCGAGCAATACAGGCATAGTTGTAAGTCAGAGCTTCTGTGTACATCTCTCCTTGCATCTGTGCCATGTTTGCAGTGCTTAATGTGAACAACAACGTACTTAAGTAAGCTTCCACATTGGTAAAGAATTTCAATTTTGGATTGCTTGCAGAAAAAAAAAGAAAGCTACCTAAATAAATTGTGATATGGTTGATATTCTGATAAGTATTTTTAATGTTGGGCTCTTAAGTTCCTAGTTGCTTCTGGTGACAAGTTATTGTCGCTTCTGATCTTAAGGATTCCAATTAAAAGAAGGTAAGGAAGCTTAAGGCGTGAATACTTTTCATAAGCACTTCTTGTCAATTTGCCATTGGCTTTGAACTGAATCAGCGCACACGCAAACTGCGTGCAAACCAATGTGAAGCCTCGGTGAACTCTTGGATAGGCACTGCTTGAATTTAGTTTCCCATGTTGCTCCAAGCCCATCAACAAACCTGTAACGGTGTATGAGCTTTTTGCATCAAGCCATTTGACAAGTGATAGAGAGAAATTTCTCATGCGATATATGACTCCAGCAATTATCTGAAGATGAAACAGTGTCTTTTTGCGGATACCGCTGAGTCGTTTCCACTGAAATATTGCAACAGAATTATACTGCAATGTTTGCTGAGTGCAACACTATGCTTAACAGCAGTCAGTGCGGGCCTAATAGATTTGTAGCAAGAAGAAACATGATGAAAATCTTTCCCAGCCTAACTGGTTTATGGAACAATTCCCAGCTGGTTCCAGTTGGAACCAAGTGGAACCCAGATGGTTCCAACTGGAACCCACTGGAAATTGTTCCATAAACCAGTTCCATAAACAGTATAGCCTCTCCGTGAAATTCAATCTTGAAGGAAGCAGAGGGTATGTTTTGGGGGCCAGCTTGTTATAAAATTCAACAAGGGCGCATATGCCCACATAAATGAAGAGCAGCTGTGCTGGTCTTGTTGATACTTGACTGTGTTTTCAAAAGAGCATGTGGCATGGCCATAAGAATCTGATAATGTTCCATGTATATAGTTATGCAGGATCTGCTGTCTCAGTCGCAAAATTTCTGCACATTGGAGTTCCCGATTCATAGGAGTGACTTCTTGGAAGTGTGCAGGATTGTGCGTTAGGCTTAAGATAAGCCTAATGCAAGTTACTAATGCAAGATTAGAAAAGGCCTTTAGATGGCTTAAGGTAAGCAGGGCTCACAGTTACTAATGCAAGATTAGAAAAGGCCTTTAGATGTACAAATTGCCGAGATCTGCTTTCTCGGCACACAGCCACTGATTGACAACTTGAGTTTTCAGAGTAAAAACGTCCAGCTCGCAAGGCATTGAAGGAAAGTATTGTAGTTTGTGGCCAGCCGAGGATCAGCAACTGTAATGCTTTGACTGGTTTTTAGATAATGTCCGTAAAAGTATTGACGGGAAATAAACTGTTCTTATGCGCGACCTGGGTCAGGCTGTTAGTGTAGCTTGCAGGTAGGGTCACAGTGAACCAGAGGCTCGCAGTGAATGCAGCGACATAGCTTGAGGCAACAGTCGAGGCCAGGTATACCCTGGAATATGGCAACCACTGCAGTTGGCGTGAAACTGTGTGTGGGAACTACAGTGCGCAGTATTGTAAAGCACAAAGGCGGCTTTGCACTATGGTACATTTTGCTATAACCAAGTGGTAGAAATAATGGCAGTGACTTAGACGTGGTACGTATATCTTATCTAACAAATTTCCTCTGGCAGTATGTCGCAGTTTCCCCTGATCGGTTCTAGCTGCTTCCAAACCCTCTCTCCTCCCCCCTGCACCTCTAAGCATCAACTACTAGTGAACAATCAGTACAGACACTCGTATCAAGGCAATCACCTTCCTTCCTTGTAGTACAACGTTGAAAATGCTGCTTCATAGCCCGTAATGTGCTTGAGAAGCTAGAAGTAAGTCCTGAGAGTGCAGTATATAGTTATTTGCTAACTGATACAGAGAGCTCTAGGAAATTTTTATCTTCTGAACACAGTTCATACAGATTGTATCCACTTTCACCATATCTGCTGTCATAAACGAGATATTTTTGCAGGTCTAGGTCCACACGGCACCTAGACGTGTACACTTGGGTTGTGTTATCGTGGTCATGAAACATGAAATCTTGTTCGAATGATCAGTTGGACAGGGGACTAGGCAATAATCACGATGCTTTTAACGCAATGAGTCCAAACATTGCACAGTGACTTAAATGCTTGCTATAGTTTATTTTGCATCAACCTTCCAAGAATGTAATCATAACCGCAGACCCGAGACCTCAAAGTAACACTTATGATAGCACTGCTGTATGTAAAGGCCCCTTAATCAAAAGAGAGTCACCCAAGTCTATTTTTCTCCCAGCGATGTTACTAACACATTCCTAAAAAAAAAAAAAGAAATAGTTCTTTACAATACAAACCTCTTGAAGCCTGCTTTGGTTTGTAACAGAAGCCTGCATAAGCCAGTTGTCAATGATTTCACTAATGCATCAAATCGAGTTCTGTGCAATATGAAGGCCGTATGAAATTATAATTGTGCTGTTCTGTCGCATGACATGGTGAAAAGCAAACGCTTTGTATAAGGACTTTGCTTCTTAGTTGCATTGTACAACAGTGCAAGGATGCAAAACGAAATTAACACCGCGAGCACCTGAGCACAAAGAGAAAGGAAAGTGCTCATAGTGTTGACTTCGTTTTGTTTTCTTTTGTGTGCTGCTTCATAATGGAATCAAATCGACTTGCCCCAACTTTCTGTTCTAATTGTTCCATAAAGCAAGCATGTCTGCAAGTGAACAACATGTTGAGCAATACAGTTCACAGAGTTACTAATATTGTTGCCAATTGTATCAAGCCTTCTGTATTAATGGATACTCTACTGGGGAGCTGGTCTCTGAAAGTGCATCTGTGTACCTTAGATTCCAAAGACTCTGCACACTGTTGTGTCGAATATCGTGTGTACAGTATCGATGCATGATTTGCCGCTTTGGTAAATGCAGTAGGCTGTGGGTCGGACCGAGCAAAGAGCTCGAACTCTGCCGAGGATGCGGGACGTGGCGGTGGGGCATCAGCGGACGAGCGTGGATTCGTTGAGTGCTGCCTCACTTGTGGTGGAACCTCTTCCCAGACAAAACTCTTTCCC
Source organism: Amblyomma mixtum (assembly GCF_055824585.1). NCBI lineage: Eukaryota > Metazoa > Arthropoda > Arachnida > Ixodida > Ixodidae > Amblyomma > Amblyomma mixtum. The sequence goes on from NC_143014.1 coordinate 433,817,229, forward strand.
TCTGCTCACTGTCTTTCCTTGACCGCATTGAGGTCGTTCCCAAAGTCTTTCTTCTTCAAAGTTTTCGAATGCACCTTTTCACCTTCGCAGCATACACAAGGACCTTTTTCCTCCCAAGTTCAAATCCTAACCTTGTTATCCCATGGCGACATCTGCATGTGGCGTATTCAGCCACTGTGTTGATCTATCAGGGTCGACTGGCGGAGTGGTGTCTTTTGTCACCGGCTGTCTCTCGCGTTCTGTGGCAGAGGCGCTGTAGTTTGCATTCACAAGCAGTTGCTCAAGACGGCGAATGTGCACGAGGGCTACCAGCATCGAAAAATGTGACCTAAAAGTAACAGAAAAACTAAAAATTCGATCATTCAAAAGTTATAGAGTAGCACGGTGCAGTTTTGACGCAGACGCGCAGACAGACATGGGATCTTTTCATTATGAAAAATTTATTGCCACAATAGTTACATTTTCCACCGATAGGTGGCACTGCAGTTGTGTCAGTAGTTTGTGTATTTTACAAAGTAGTTGTGTCAGTATTCACTACCCTGCCTTTAAGCCACCAGTCCTCTAACCATTATTTTATTAATACGTCTGTGGTGGACGTTCCCAGGCGAAAATCGTTACTGGTCAAACTGGTTTAAGGAACAATTTCCCACTTGATTCCAGTTGTTTCCAGTTGGCTCCCAGTTGGCTCCCAGTTGAATACCAGTTCCATCCAACTGGAATTTAACTGGAATCAACTGGGAAATTGTTCCAGAAACCAGTTGGACCAGTTACGATTTTCGCCTGGGTTAGTAAAAAAGGGTTGGGGAATTGATAGCTTAAAAGCAGGGCATTGATCTGACGATACAAGCCCAGGATTCAAAACTGGTATAGCGTAGAAGTCAGTAGAATTTGTATTTAAAAAGGGAGAATGTCTAGATAGTACCTTTCAGTCTGCCTGGTTTGTTAGAGAAAAACAAGTAAAAAATACTGAGCACGGTGGTGCCCACCACCACCTTGTTTCAAAGGGAGCACTCCTAACGTCCATCCATCCATGCATAGCAGCCAATCTAAAAACATTGATCCATAGTTTGGTGCTGATGGTGACGACTGTAACTCTTCTGGCAATAAACTTTTTGGTATTAAAAAAATTCCCATGTCTTTGTGTGCATTTCTGTGGAAACCACGTCGTGCTACTCTCCACGCTTTTCGATTTATTGAATGTTTACTTTTTCTGCTACCTTTGGATCACCTGTAGGTCACAGCATGTGCGTCACACATGTTGCTGGCCTATTACCAGGATGCTAGTCTGCTAATTAACCAGCATTACTTTGGCTGCTCATTTTAGAAATGGTGCTTTGATTTGCACTGAGAGCAGTGTGAAGACAGCTGCTCTCACTTATAGCTATTGCTTTTGCTTTATCTTTGATATTACTGCAATTTACCAAGCGAGAGTTATTGAAATTTCACAGGAGTGAAAAGGGTGCAAGTAATGTACTTTCTCTCCTAGTTCCTTCAAATTGTTTTGCCCCGCCGCGGTGGCTCAGTGGTTATGGTGCTCGGCTGCTGACCCAAAAGATGAGGGTTCGATCCCGGTCGCGGCGGCTGAATTTCTTTGGAGGAGAAATTCTAGAGGCCCGTGCACTGTGCGATGTCAGTGCACGTTACAAGAACCCCAGGTGGTCTAAATTTCCGGAGCCCTTCACTACGGCGTCTCTCATAGCCTGAGTCGCTTCGGGACGTTAAACCCTGTAAACTAACCAACCAAATTGTTTTGCTGGTAGGTACCATATGTCGCCGTGTATAAGTGGACTTTATTTTTCCCCCAAACAATGATATTAAACTGGAAGTCAACCAATATGTATAGCCGACCTATTTGCGGGGTCTAAGCAAGTTTTTTTCGAGGGTAGTATGCATTTGGGCAGCACCCGTTCTCCGGCAGAATGAATGGAGCTCCATGTGTGAAAAAAATATATATATATTTGTGTGCAAATCAGTTCCGCTACGAAAATTCCAGTTGCGCACCGTTTACCCAGCTTGCCGGCGGTAGCTATCCATGACGAGTAGTAGGCTGCTCGAGAGCAAACTGCCGGTAATCTCCGGAGTGTGCATCGTGCCGGCATCCAAAACTACAGACCGTCAGCAGCTAGGTTCGCCGCTAGTTAGCCAACTGCATAAAAGTATGGAAGGCACGATGCGGTGCCATTTAGTCGCTTTTGATGTCCATCTGCCTTCGACTGCTGGCCTTGTGATTGTGTCATGAGATGTTTTTTGTTTGAGCTACACGTACGCTACGATGCCATTCCGCAGAAGGGGGGGGGGGGGGGGGGGGGGGGGGTTAAATGCTGACATATATTTGGAGTCACCTTCTTTCTGGGGCAGCAAGGGCTCTGAATTGAAGGGCCGACTAATATTCCCAGTCAATTTATGCGTGGCAAGATACGGTAAATTTGACGCCACATTACTTCCGTTAAAAGTGATCTCCTCTCAACTTCCACCGTTCCAACTTAAAACAAATGGAAAGGCTAATGAGATACAGCTGCAACCATTTGTTTCAGGGAATAAAATTGTTAATTTCACAGCATGAAAGTGTGCAATTAGAGGTAGTTTAACGTGGCCTGGTCAGTTGGATATGCTTTTCAAAGCTGTGCAGATGCATGTTTTGTTTGTCTGTCTTCTGTGCAGCTTCACATCTATATTCCACTGGTAAAAAGGGACCCATTGCTGGAGCGCAACTCAACGTGGGAACGCTGTTTGTGAAAGGCATGTCTTGTGTAATGCCATCACTTGCAAAAAGTGCCTCTGCCACAAAATGCGGGTCTTACCGGCGTCAACATATCATGTCTTCCTGTTCATGCACGTGTAAATATTGCTGTTTTCTGCTCTCTCGAGTGTGTCAGGCTTGTACCTCTTGTCACTGACACACATAACAATGTTAGTCGATTTGTTCTGTTAACATTTCAGTTTTGCCACATTAAAGCGCAGTGATATATTTGTTGGAAGCTTCAAATTCAAGCTGCCTGATATAGAGAGATATGGCCTGCTAAATTATTTCATTTGGTGCACTTTAAAGGTATTTCAAAATACTGCGCTATAAGCTTCGTAGCTCTCACTGCTGCTCTGCACAGTGCCTGAAAAATTTACGCATGAGCCTAGGTAGGCTGAGATGTCACTAGAAACACATTAAGTACTTCCCTGCAAATTTCCAAACACCAGCCATTGACAGTTGTGATTTTTACACTGCTGAAATAACACTCGTGTATTTAGTATTTGCTTTTTATGCCGAAAGTGAAGCTAACGTGTAAACATGTATGCTCGGTAATGCCTGTTTAATCGAGAAAGATGTGCTGGTCTTCTGCTGTTCTTACGATCCAGTTCCCTATGTTTTCTTTCGCGTATATTTTGATAGACCATGTGGTCACTGAATGTATGGTCCACCATATTCTGTCTATGGACCTGATATGTACTGTGGTTAAAAATTCACACAAGGGTCAGTTTTTTCGTTGACATTTGACTTCCCTAGCTCGTGTAACTTTCTCAGTGGATTGGTGCACTACCAGTGCTTATTATTAGCAATTAAGCTTTCTTTGAGGCCATTTTATTTTGTTTTTTTGCTAGCAAGGACCAAAGCAAATTCCCAGTGTTGTACTCATTCATGCATCTTACAGAGAATTTCAGTATCACTTTATCGATTCCACATTCATGCCAGGCTTGGCAACCAGCTTGGCTTGTACACTGAGCTCAGATACAAATGTGTCATCGCCGTATTCGTGGCAGTGTCGCGAGGATATAGGCTGGCCACAGGTAATGTTCATGACTTCACAAAGATAAGCTACTTAGCTACACTACTGAATGAGTATATTGCTAACAGGAACACAGGCTTTACTTTTAACTCTCTCACACAGTGTTTAGCTGCCTCAAAGTTACACGTGGCGTATGGACAAGCCCTAATGCTTGATTGGTAGCTCGCTAATCTTCCTGCATTATCTCATACGAAGTACTGGTTAGTGCAGGCTGATCACCTTGTACGCAGGAATGCACCTTGTGTGCAGTCCAAGATAACGTAGGCTGATTTTCAACATACTTCGTACGCTGAAAACAGATGGTCTTTGCCCTGTCAGTGCTTGGCGCTTGCAAGTGGGCTGCAGAGATTGCACAAATTCATCGCTAGATTTTTTTCTTACGGGTCACAGCCAAGCAGTACTTCACTGCATATGTGTGAGTGCATACACATGCTTCCTCGTAGTGTCACATTTCAGTAGAGCCGTTTAGCGCTGATTCATGAGCAGAGTGCTAATCTTGGCACGAGGCAGCTCTCTTGTGCCAAGTGTCCCCACTAGAGTGTTTGCCAATCGTCCCACATACGCTGCTAAAGCACGAATCAAAGTTCTTCTCACATTTTCACTCGACCAAGTGCGCATTGCGCAGTATCCGCCACTGTTTCTACTTTGTTCTTTTTCTAGGTGCACCGATAGTAGGTCTGATTGCATTGATGCTAGGAGGTATGTACAAAGCCTCTCCCGTGCCCACATTAGACCATGCCACCAGCTAGCTGTATTTATGCTTCGTTCAAGGAAGCATGCAGAGACTTGTTCCCACTGTGCATTGGCTGCAGTGTCCAAGCGTGCTGTCTTCCTTGTTAGCTCTAAGGCGCTGCATAACTTTCTTTCAAAAAGAAAGCAAAAGATGCAGCTGCTCTGAAGCATATGCCACTTTATGCCTGGGATCTGACACCAGTTCTACTCTTGAAGTTAAGCAGATAACTGTGGGTGGATGAGCTTTAGGTGTGCATGGCAGCTGGGGCACTGCTAAAGGTGTATGTAAGAGAGAGAGGTTTTTTTATAATTGCAAGAAGAGTGCTGTACATATAGGCCAGGTACTTGAGGGTGAAATACTGTGGTCCTGAATATGATGGCGTAAAGCATATTCGCTGTTGCTGTCAGCAAGACAGAAATACAGTATGCTAAATTCTAATGTAGCATAATGCCTCTAGTAAGCAAGTACACGAAAATCGAAGGATGCTTTGGGTGTTTAGAAATGACCAAAGTAGCAGTTAATCAGGTTAGAGGATTGATGGCACAAAGCGAAAGAGTCAAATAAGTAATGAAGAGAAGGAAAAGGATAGAGCAGTTTAAACAGAGATTAAGTTTTGATTTATACTTACCGGTGCGGTGACAACTGTCATGCCAGCATCAGTGCAGGCGGCAGCTTAGGTAAACGCTGTGACAGTGAAGAGCAAGCAGAACAGAATGTTTGCAGTTGAAACTACGACATGTAACTGTTCTGCCGTGATATATAAGACCATTAGAAGCAAGGCTGTCTTGTTCAATACCACCGTGTCTAAGAACAGGTACAAGACAAAACGCCAATTCACCATAGGCTGAACCTAACCAAGTGAAAATCAGAGCTGCTGGGGAGAAATTGTGAGCTGGCGTGAAGTTGAGTGCCGGCCGGCATTTTTGGGACCAGAAAGTGCAGTGAAAACCCGGGCATTTTGCTAACCCTCTTATCGCCAACTGGTTCCCGCGTACACTGTGGAAGCCAGTCTTAATACTCACAGATCGCGCCCGTGGTGTCAGGTCAAAATTGCAGCGATTAGGTGCGACATCGTGTGCATCAAGATGACGTAGTTGCGTTTGTTCAGTTCTCAGAGTTTCGAAAGCCGAGAGCAAATTTAATGAATGATCTTTGTGAAGTGAAATGAAGGTTTGTCCCTCCAAAGCGAAGGCTTCAGACTCTTGTCCGGTGCATAGCGGAGCCCGCTATGCCAGTGGAGCGCGTCCCATAAATCCTCCGAGGGCCTGGTTTGCTGTGCAGTGTAGGAACCGGTCACATTAACAGCTAGTGCTGCTTCGCTGTAGAGGATGTAGCTCCCCATTCGAACAGTATTGTGAACAGGTCACGATGTGTCAACCTTTCGCCGGTAACAAGTGGGTGGCTGGCTTTGAGCACTGCTGCCCAAGCTAGCGATGTGGCAGCACTACTACAGCTCGTAACCATGCGCGTTGAGTTGGTCGGCACTGATTTAAGTGCTGCAGGCCCCGTTTTTAGCCGCAGTACGGTAGTATTAAATTGGCCTCCCGGCTCTCTGCCTGGACAAAAGCTGACTGATCCACCCGTAGAGACAGGATAGCACGCGAGAAAGGAAACGGAGCCATTCTTTTTGCAGTTCTGGTTCCCGTGGTGCATGGAGAAATGGGTGTGTTCAATTTGCGACATATCTCCGAGACGGTGACTATACTGGCGGTCAACTTCCGGTGGCTCTACAGCCAAGGCTGGGCAGGAAAGGGAAGGAGACGGGCCATTGGTGACAGTGACACAGCATTGTCACCATGCTGTGTCGCTGTACCAAGTAATCCGGCCAGCAAATGAGAGGGACCACAGTCTTTTGGCCGGTTACTGTGCAAAACCATCAGACAGCTTTAGAATAGGGGAACTCGATCAGTTAGGGGTATAGGGGAACAGCTGGGCACTTGTGTGCATGTGCAGAACAAGACTTTTAGAATAGGAGAACCCTATCTGTTAGGGGGACGATGGGGTGTCAGTATGCATACGAAGGACAATAACACCCCTGCTGTGAGAGTTATACCCGTGCCACACGGACAGACTTAATGCCATTAAGTGCTTACTGCCTTAAGTTTTAATGGCATTCATGTGGTGCCACATGCATAAATTTAATGGCATTAGCCTTACTGCCATTCGCGACCTACTGAGTTCGCCACAACTCATTCGCCCGTGCAATGTGTACTCTCGGTGTACTCTCGTTCCCATTCCACACACAGAAAAGCATGCAGCTTTGTTAGTAACAACTGCCTAACCAGTAGGAAATGGTTAATTCTTAACTTTCAGTCCGATGAGGCATCTATACCGCATTTTCGATGCGAAGAGCGCCATTTTAAACAGCCTTATTGACAGGTACTCTCAAGTTATGTGCTGACATGCGAGTTTATGCCTACTTTTTCGACTTGTAAAGCAGGAACAGCCGTATTTTCTGGAAAATCGTTTTTACATTATATTTGAACAACATTCCCGATATACTGTGCTCATTAAGAATGTTTATATTCAGATGAAACTTTTAACTACATTGCAAGCGTTATCACCATCGTCACTTCCAATAATGGCATTAAATGTGGACGTGTAGCACCAACTCCAGAAATAATGGCATTAACAAACTTAAGGCCTTAAGCATTTACTGCCATTTCTTGTGCGCGTGTGGCACGGGTATTATTGTTTTCCGAACGCGAACTGGCGCCCCGCTATTCCCTCATCCCCCTAACCGACAGGGTCCCCCTATTCTAAGGATCTCTATTCTTTGCCCTCACCTGCCATGCCTTGACCGCTGCTATCTTTCCAGGCCAGCTGGTGGGGTCAATGGCTAAACACATGTTAAAGCCTTCAGCCTTTCCTGCCTGGCCTTGGCTGCAGATCCACTGGAAGTTAACTTCGAGAATAACTGTGCTAGAATTGCACTCGCTCAGTGAAGTCCCGCTAGGTCAACTACGAATATCAATATGAAAAGGAATGCGAGTCCACGGCGGCACGTGGCAATGCAAGCCGATTGTGCGCTTGTGGCTGTTCTAATCATTGGAGGCACGCCCTCTCGAGCTTTCTTGCCGTTTGCGTTAGAAAGTGGTGTGGCAGGCTTTTGAAATAGAAGGCATGCCCAGTTGTGCTCGGGACGAGGTGGGCATCCCATATTTAGAACAGGCGCGCGATCGGTTTGCATCATCACAAGCTCATGTGTTCCTTTTAATACTTCTACCTGCAGGCTTATGCAATGGGCGATGCGGGGGAAGCAGCTTGTGCCAGTACCGTATGTTGTGTGATGACCATAGACGGGCTTCTCCCGGGCGAGTCATCAAGGACTCAGGTTGTACTGCCGGTGTACATTTGTCCGGTTTGCGTGAGGCTATCCGACGACCTTGAAGCTGCACACTGATTGCTTAAAATGAGTGCTTTCCCTCCTGCATAGAAATGAGCTGGTAGTAGGAGCGTTATATGGCGCATAATTTGCCACTACGCTTAGAGCTATTTGAATAACCTACACACTAGCAGCCTGCAGCCTGTCGACGTACGGTAGCTGGGCATCTGCACTTCTGCGTCTGTAGCGGCATCCGGTTTTCATACTTACGATCGAGTTTCCTCTTGAAACTTTTGCATCCAAGTCCCATTGCTTTGTTGCGGTTTCACCGTGCAGTCGTCTGTGGGAAGGCACTACAGCACAGTTGCAGCCTTTTTAAAATGCTAGATTGCATTGTGTCAGTCATCAGTATTAACAGTTTCTGTGGTAAATTTCTTATTCAAGGCTGCCAACTGCAACAGGCCAGTACTCACAAAGTCCTCGTCTCTTCATCTCGGTGCAGGAGAACAGGGTGCATCTCACAACTCGTGTAATAAGGCCAGACATTCCATGTAACCGTAGAGTTGCAACAAGCACATGAACGAGAGGCCCTGATACGATGCTGCACCCTTTGCAATCGTGTACTCGAACAGCTGTGGCTTTTTGCTGTGCCACCCAGAAATCTGCAACTGAAATCAGCCTGACGATATCGGTTTCATTTGAAATAAAATGACGAGTCTGGATGCTGATTAAGGCAAAAAAAAAGAAAATCATATAATGAGTGACCGTCTATTTCACTTTTCAAAATGATGATTGTATAGCACCATCTTTTCTTTTTCGTAGAAAGCTTTAGCACACTGCATACATCTGCCGAACAAAGCATGCGCAGGCCTTCAGGGCCTATCTCCGCATGCGCTGTATTAGGTATCGCTGTGCTGTCTGCTTAAGCTCTCTGCGAAAAGTAGAAACTGACTCATGATGATAATGATGAGTGCATTAGATGCGTCATTTAGATGGCAAATTACGCTAATGCCACCTCGGAAAGCAGTGACATGCATACATTAAAGTTGTGCACTGCACGCTTTATTACAACACCAGCATCGCTTATAATCGCCTCGCAAAATCCTGTTATTTTGGGCAGCTAGCATTCGGTGTTTTTATTCCACACTGTGGACCATTGTTAGGCTGCATGAGCTTGTCCAGAGGGCAGGGGTGAGAGGCAAGTGTCCTGGACTTGCTTCACGCCCATTCTAAATAGTGAGCATGTCTTTTTGTTTCTGCCAGAAGCTTTAGCAACTACCTTTTCATGCGATCTGTGGTCTTGCCAGCGCCTCGCTGCGAATTTCTTCTGCGACCCAGGGCATTTGACCTCTGTGAGGAGCATGTGACGGACTTGGCCGCACTGGCGATGTGGAACAGTTTTGGAATGCCTAGATTGAGGTCGCAAAGAGAGAGCGGGAAAGAACCTTCTTGTTCAAAGTCTTTGCAAAGCGTTGAAATAAAACTGTCAACAGTTTCTGGTTTCACTTTTCTTCATCGCATGTCCGCTGACTCTGGTGCTGGACTGGGGCTGTGGTCCCGGTGAAATAAGGGAGGCATACTGCGCACAGTGCGACTGCTTGATGGCTTGACCCTGAACCATCAGCGTGAAGAAAAAAAAAGTTCATGAGAGAGTGTCACGTGACAGTTTTGCAGCCATCACATAAAAAAAGTCGGCAGAGAGACTTAAGACTGTTAACGTGTGGGAGTGCAAAAGCGTTTATGGTTCACTGTTCATTGCATGAGCAAACAACCAGCCGCAATGAAATCGAGGAATGAAAAGTGAGCGTATGACACCACCCAGAACACTGTACGATGAATGGTTGCATTATAGTTGATGCGAAAGCTGATTGGGAAGGCATACAATTGAAGGTGTATATATGTCATCGGTTCGAATCCCTGTCTCAAGCTAGCCTCCAACTTGACTAGCAGATGTAAGCTATATGCAGCGAGAAATTGTATGACACCACTCGGACAAAACGGTTGCATCACAATTTTGGTATGAATGTCAGGAAAACTGGCGCCACATGGAGGCTAGCCAATGGCAAGTATATGTAGGCGATTGTATGTATAGGATTGGCTGTATAGTGGTGGTGCTCGTCTTGTGGTTTGTGAGGAGTGGTGGTGTGTTCTGGGTGGTATCATACGTGGTGCGTGTGTGTGCCACCTCAAACTGAAAGGCACGTTTCTCACATCATCCAAAAAACTCAATTCCCGATCTCTCAAGCCAGTGAAATCACCATCCACAAATCTCGAGGATGAACCTGCAATTCATTCGTACAATTCAAAGAACGTTAGTGCATGTACAGTCTTTGTCAAAAGTAACCAGGCTGCATGGTTTGCTTCTAGCTCGTACAGTGGAGCCCTTACAGCTTCCCTGAAACTGAAATAGTGGTTAAAGGTAAGGATTGGGGATCTTCTTACTTTCCAACACCTTTTGATCTTTAGGAAAGCCACAAGGGCTCCTCTATACAAGCTAGAAGCAAACCATGCAGCCTGGTTACTTTTGACAAAGACGGTACATACATTACGCAAAAGGAATGCACCCAGGGACAGTAATGCTTTCGCGTTCCCACATGCAAGTCTTGTCTATGCCAAATTTTAATTTCTTTGCTCTGCCATAAGTCATATTGGAGTCAATCAAGCAAGCACAGTACTGCTGTATTGTGCCGAAACAGCCCAAGATGACATCCCTGGGACCTCCTATGCGGGATATCCCTGACTGGGACATCCGCAGCATGCCGCTGTCAAGTACTGTGCGGTGTACCAGTACATTTGGAGTTTTTTCACTTCCCTGGGACAAGGTGTTTCCAGTGGATATGTTCTTTCTCTCCGAAGTACCGGCCGTACTTGTTAGCGCTTCCAGCGTAGACTGCAACCGTCAAATGTAAACGCGCCTCGCTCATCACGTTTGGCATGCAACTGACCGACCACCCTTACCTTCAAGCCTCATTCAGCCGCCAACCACACGGCGCGGTGGCTCAGTGGTCAGGGCGCTTTGGCTACCCGGGTTCGAACCCGACTGCGGCGGCCGTGTTTCCATGGAGGTGAAACGTAAAAGGCGCCCGTGTGCTGTGTGATGTCAGTGCAGGTTAAAGATCCCTACGTGGTCGAAATTATTCCGAAGCCCTCCACTATGGCACCTCCTTCTTTCTTCTTTGAGTCCCATCTTCCTTCCCTCACGACGCGGTTGAGGTGTCCACCGAGAAGCGTGACATTTACCTCGCTTTTTATTTCCTTATAACCAATCATTTAATTCGCGTCGGCGTAGCGCGGATGGTTTTTCGGCGCTGCTGCGAACCATCGACACGGGGCTCATTTATGAGCAGTGGTGTCTCATGCCGCAACTGAGAATTCCCTCAATTAGACCCAAATATCCCTCTTTCTGGCCCTTTCTCCCTGCAGTAGCCTGAAACCATAGAAAGGCGGGCCCATTCCTGTTCCTAAAATTCCCCGAAACCGCGTGAAAATTCCCTTTTCGCAAAAATTTATCCCTCAAATTCCCTAAAAAATTCTACTGATTGGATTAGCACTCTAAAATATGAGCCGCTACTCTACGATCCCCTTTTGTGTGGTGGCGTGGTGACCCCCTGGAACTACCAGACTGGCTACGGGACGAAGGGGCAAGAAGGCCACTGCGCGAATCGCTTCCAGCTGCCATTCATACTGCAAAACTGATGCCGTCGTTGTTGGCGTAACGACAAATGGCGCATACCCACACCGGGGGATCGGGCTATTCAGCTGCACATTTATGTGGAAGAAAGAAAAGCGCTGTGTCCTTCTCTGTGTGCGCTACCATTACCTGCTTCAGATGATAAACGCGCATTTAAAGCACATCGCCGAAACGTAGCTGCTGTGATACAAACTGTAGCCGGGATGATAGGTATGGCCGAATGTCACTTTTGAAAGGCTGTCAGCAACCTCATTTATTATCACACTGCTGTGACCTGGTACCCATATGAAATGCGGCCTTAATGGGAGCCACAGATCTCCCCACTTTTTTTTCGCCTTAATAAAGCCTGATCGTGCTCTTAATGCGAAATCAGTGTACATGGCTCATCTGCAACGAAACCCGGCGTCGGTGTTGACCGGCAGCAGTGGGCTCAAAAATCGCGGATGTCGTCACCGTGGTATCAAAAAATTGGCGGGGGCTTAGCTTTGTTTAAGCCTGTAGGTTGCGAAAGCAAAACCGCAGCGTCTCCAACTGAAGGAACGCAGTGCGCCGCGTCTACAGGTCACGCGTGGCTACCGGCCGCCGCTGCACGACGACTCAAAGCGTCTTCGGTATTTTCTTTATATTTTGTTTTTGATGTTGTTGCGACTGAGAGAAAGAAAACATAATCTACAGCTGGTATGACGTCACAGCGGCAGTAGCGCCACAGGTGCGCGGCGCGGCGTAACTGCAGCCGGGCTATCTGAAGGAGCGAGTTGGTCGCCCATATTCACTCCGCTAAAGGTCAAACGTAACTGCGGCCGGGTCACGCGAAGGCTTGAAAGTGCGAGTAGTATTGCTTTCGCAATAAAAAAATTCCGAAGGTGCGGGGAATTCTACCACCGAGGAATTGCTTAACCCGCCGCCGTGCCTCACTGGTTAAGGCGCTCGTCTATCAAGCCGGAGTGAGTACCCGGGTTCGAACCCGACCGCGGCGGCCGCGTTTCGATGGAGGCGAAACGCAAAAGGCGCCTGTGTGCTGTGTGATGCCAGTGCAAATTAAAGACCGCTAATGGATCGAAGTTCTACCTCTGACCTCTACTAGGGCACCTCTGTTGTGTCTCTACCCCCCCCCCCCCCCCTAACTCTCTTTGTGTGTTCCCGTCACATCTGTATCCACATACGCATTTCCCTGAAGCAGTGTGGGGTTCTGCTAATGTGGTGGTTCTCTGTGCACGCGCTCCCATGCGACCTGAAAAGACACCTGGAACCAAACACGAGGGACGCATTCGACTCCTGGATTCCACGTACCTCCACTTCTGCCTAACTGCCACGACGTGTTTTTCCGGAGTTCCCCTTAAAGGGATACTGAGGTGGTTTTCGAATCAGCTAATTTTTTAGGGTTTTGAAGTAGTGTCATTGCTGATCAAGTCTGTGAAATTATTTTTTCGATTTTGGCTAAAACAGTGGCACAATCACCAATTAAAAACGCGATGTTCAAATCTCCCGCGCCCCGCGCAAGCGTAGGAGAGGAGAACAGCGGAGAGGGAAACCTCGTCCATGTCGGCCATCGTGACGTCACGTTGAGGAGCCGGGGATACTTCGGCGCACCTGAGCGAGCTTTCAGCGCGCGTTGTTTCTCGTGTTGCGTGTGTTGTGACGTACAAAGCGTGTCAGCCGACCTTGAGAATCAGCTTCAACACGAGGTACTACTCTGCGTTCGTGTCCATGAACAAATACGGCCGAGACTGTGTCGTCTTCCACTGTTTTTAGCAAGATCAAAAGCTCGCAGTGCAAGCGCTCGCTGCTGTGACGAAGAATTCAAGCTGACCAAAGCAAGCCTACTCTGCTCGAAGCATTTTCGTAAGAGCGGCTACATGCAGAGCTTGTCCCTAACTCTGGCGATTTCTGTCGAAAAGCCACGGCTGAACCATATATGACCCACTTCCTTCGATTTTCTCGCGCATGAAAGGCGTGTCACCATTCCGAAGAAGCGCCTCTTCTAAAAGTAGAAACATGCTCACTTAGCCCATGAGGAAACCTTATAGAGGCTCAAGCATGTGTCGCTCTCCTCAGCTTAGGTGCGGCCAGACCACCTGAGACGTGCTCAGCAAGGCTCGGTTAGTGATTTTATGCTCGGTTCGACGTGTCCAAGCAGGCAAGCAAGCAGAGCAAAGCACAATAAAGCAAAGCAAGCAAGCATCGAAGCTCTTCATATGCGGCATCTCGTTTAATCGCAGCTAAGCAATTAAAATGAAAGCGTTCGACGTTGATTTCGGATGCAAATTTATGAGAGAAATGAATGCCAACCGAGTTTTTGCAAGAAAACAGCGCAACCTTACTCGGTTTCTTCATCGAGTTGTGGCAGCGGGCGAGTTGCAGCTAGCTTGGCTTTTAAACACACTTATAGTTGGCAATTACTTCACTGAACCTAAAATGCAAATCTGCAAATAAACGGCGAACGTTTCCGATGCAGCGATTAATATTTTCTGGCATCTGCTGAACGCGCCATGAGCAGCAGCCTTGTGCGCGTATTTGGCTTGGTTTCCAGCGCACTATGTTTGCGTCACTATCTTGTGGTCACATGCCTCGCAGTGCTTGGCCACTGCGCTTCGCTAATTTTGACACCAACTTTGTGCTCCGTCATCGTTTCCTTGAAATACTTTCTTGCCCCAACCTGCAACGCCGGGTGCTGAGAACAGGATTTTTTGTACACAGTGCTTTGGGCCTTTTCTTTAGGATGACGCTCTTCCGGGCGAGCCAGGAGGCGTCCGGTGGTGGTAATTGACTTGAGTATTGTTCGCACCACTTCCTTTCCGAGAATACGAGCCGAGGTTGTGCTGGCACCTTTTACGCATGGTCTGCATCGCGTCTTTGACGCTGGCGTATGCTTGTGCTAGGCGTAGAATTTTTTGCTTGCGTCTTTTTTGGTTTCAGGCGATACGTGGAATGAGCAAACTGTAGTATCCTTTTCTTTGGGGGTCAGTAAAAAAAATAGTCGCCGTATTCGCTTTTACAACGACACGGAAAGCTGCGATCTGCACTGAACGCAGCGCCGGATCCGCATCGGCAGCTTCTCCAGTCCTCAAAGTGACGTCACGACCTCTCTTGACCAATCACGGGCGGCGGCGCGCCGCGCGGCGTGCCCCGCGGCACAGGCCGCATATTTCGGCTAAAAAAGGAAATTCGCGCTTGTTTTTGCCTTATTTGGATGCGATATTTCAGTATACAGCATGAAAAACTTGCGACTATGTAGTCTGCGACTGGGTCTATTTATTCCCGGAAACCTAAAAAAACTACAAAGCGAAGCCGTCACACGACTGCCTGAAAGGCACCCCATGCGTTAGATGACTCCTTCTACCTTCTACCGTCTGCGGCGAGTTCAAAAAAAAAAAAGGCAGAAGCCGGTCGTTTAATTCGATTTAAATTATGGAAATCGGCCGCACAGGACAATAATTCGAAGTTTCTAAGAATGCTCGGAACGTGTAGATTAAGTTGCCGCGGTGAAAAGACGAGTTCAGATTCTTCTTCAGAGCACCTATAAGCTCTGCGTCCAGTAAAGTACAAACTGAGGAAATCCTCATTTGGATATTTATATATGGTACAATTCCCGCGCCTCGCTCTTTTGTCAACATCGAGGTGAAGCCGCAGCAGGTGTTCGCCTTTGGGGCATTTCCTTGAAACAAGATATAGGATCCATCATCCACGTGGCCGGAAAGCCGACTAGCCCGACACGCTCTTCTGGACACTTCCGAGTATCCAAGTGCCTCAGCCGAGGAAGACAACGAAGCGGGGAACGACCTTAAAAGTCCCTACGATTGGTCAAAAAAGGCGGGAAGATCTCGGGAGGGTCTATTTAAAGCGCTCGACTCGTTCATCGAGGAGCGATTCCCAGAGCGATTCCCTCAGCGTTTCCCTGAGACTTCTCAGCTTTTACCCGGTTTGTCTTTGCTTGTAAATAATCATGTATATGTGAATACAGTTTTTCCTTCACTTCCCCTGATCCCTGTCTCCGGCCCACGTTCCTTCCTCCTTCGGCACTGCGGCGGTGCTCCTGGACCCGATGCCTGGTGGAACACGCTACTAGCCCGGCAAAACACTTCACCTCTATCTTGCTTTCTTCTTTCACTCCCACCTTCCTCCACGACGCGGACTGCCTGACTGACTGAAAAACTTTATATATAAAATATAGGGAGTGAGGGGATCGGTCCTTAAGGGGCCGGTTGAGGTGTCCATCGAGATATGTGAAACAGTTACTGCTCCATTTCATTTCCTCAAAACCAACCAAACCCTTCTTGGTAAACAAAGGTGAACCTAGTATATGCGTTGCCTTACGCCTGTGTGCTGATGAGTAAGTGTGTCATTAGGGAAAAAATAAATAAAAAACTGGGGGAAACATTATGAATCAATCAATCAATCAATCAATCACTTCTCAGTGAAAGTAGAGTCTTAGTCGTTAGAATGCGGTAATCTGTCGATACAGGCCATCTTCAGTTTATCCGCAGTGTCCCTTTAAAAGCGTCCTTCGCCACTTAGGAAGCCTTGGACGAGCTGCGTTTACTGGCCACTATAGTGAACTATACTGGCCACGCTTGAATATGCAACCGAAAGTTCCTGTCTTCTCGGAACCACGCCGAGCCGCGTGGGTGCGTGGAGAAGCTCGCGCCACCAAGAGGAAGAAGAAGCACGCTCGAAGCCTCGTCTGCAGGAGCAGTCAACCTCGCTGATCTCGCCGCCTGTGTCTTCGCCAATCCACCGCAGTGGGTACGCGCCTTTATCTTGAGGACAGCAACAACAATCAACCGACCGTCCCGAAACGGTTCCACATCATGCGAGGAAGGTAAGGCACCGTCGGCTGCGCCCCTCCGCTTATTGCAGATCAGTGGCTGTGCGTCGCTACATCCTGAGCACGATGGGAGTAGAAAGGGAATAAGCTGTCCTCTAGCGCACACCCTTTGAGGGGCAGGGTATGCTGTCCAAGCCCTGGGGTAGATTTTCATCACTAAATATACGGAATACTTAAGGTTGGCAATGGAAACTAATTGCCTCTTCAAAACATGCGAAGTAGCAGCAGTTATGAAGACTTCAACCGAGGTTTCGATCTCCTCTATTTGCTAACCTCAGGACCTTCGGTGCAGCGTTTAAAAGCGCCCGCCCATTGCTAACAGCCTCAAGTTACTATGCTTCGCACTTGGTAATAAGCTCCGTTACCATTTCGCATACTTAGTGATCGAAATCTACTAGGAATCTTAGGCAGCAACTCTGCCCCTAAAAGTAAGTGCGTTAGAGGACAGCTTACTCCCTTTTCACTCCCTTATACGCTTATTCGTGTTTAGAGTGTAATAACTGCTACCGCACTTAGTCGTTGCGCCGCCGCGGTGGCTCAGTGGCTATGGTGCTCGGCTGCTGACCCAAAAGACGCGGGTTCGATCCCGGCCGCGGCGGCTGGAATTTCTTTGGAGGAGAAATTCTAGAGGCCCGTGTACTGTGCGATGTCAGTGCACGTTAAAGAACCCCATGTGGTAGAAACTTCCGGAGCCCTCCACTACGGCGTCTCTCATAGCCTTAGCCGCTTTGGGACGTTAAACCCCATAAACCAACCAACTTAGTCGTTGCGATTCTTTTCGTCCTACAGTTTGCTGGCTTCATTTTGTTATCGAGTTGCACTGGGAAGGCTTGGATGACACCATTAAACACCTTCGCGGCTTTTGCCTACAGTCGACGAAATTTGTTAGCTTGGGCAGGCCGGAAGCTCTCGTAACGAATTTGGCAACACGCGTTTATAGCCAAAGACTCGGACGTATCGGAACCAATAACTGTTCGCTAAAGAATAAAATCCATTTAAACGGGCAGCATGCTATGAATTTTACAAAAGAGCCCAAAGCTGTTGGGGAGATGGGGTAGGGGTTCGGGACTGATCGGGATCTATCTTTCGTGCTCCAAGTCTTGCGAGGTCTGGGTCATAAATTGTAGCTCGCACTCACACATGAAGCTCTGCAGACTCGTGTGTAGACAGGATACTTCAAACGGTTCCGCATATAGATGAGAGGCACAGACAGCGGACGTGCTAAGGGTTGAGTATGCCTCCTTGTGAGGCAAAGAGGGAACATAGGGGTTTTGGCGATGCTTGCGTGTACAAGGACATTGCGCCGGTGGCGGTTCGGGTGGAAGCTAGTCTTTAGGCGTTTCCTTGACCACTTCATCGCACCACTCCGAATTAAGCACTACGTCCTCTGCGAGTTTTCTGGTTCTGACTTTGTTGAACACCTCTGCCAAGCTGCGGGGACGTTGAGGCCTCGATGTAGGATTCGCGTTCGCATGGGTGCTTTCCACCTTCCGCTGCTGGCGCGAGCTGATCGGATCGTTGTGTATAGCACAGAATTCGGCTGCAAGGCTGACACAAGCCCTCATCGGGTCGTCGGATAAATGCCCGGTCAAGTTCATCCCCCTGAACACCCTGACAGACGTCCGAGGCACCTTTCTGTGCTTCTGGAGGTCTTGAAGGAGCCCCGGACGGCGGTCTGAAATGGCAAGGGTGCGGGCCGTCTGCGGATTGAGGAGTCAGTGCTTCCAACGAGTCGGTGCATGCGGTGATATCCTCTTACTCTCCACTGACCAGGTTCTGGCGCGCACGAAATCCTTAATCTTGGTGAAAGCCAAAACTATAGCATGAAGTCCGTTCCGTTAGTTCGTTCTAGGGCAGATGCCGTCTCTCATCATCATCAGCCTAATAACGCTCACTGCAGGGCAAAGGGCTCTCCCATGTCTCTCCAATTAACCCTGTCCTTTGCCAGTTGCGGCCACTGTATCTCCACAAACTTCTTAATCTCGTCCGCCCATCTACCTTTCTGCCGCCCTCTGCTACGCTTGCCTTCTCTTTGAATCCACTCCGTTTACCCTTAAGGTGCAGCGGTTATCTTGCCTTCGCGTTACATGCCATGCCCAAGCCCATTTCTTCCTCTGATTTTGACTACCGTCTCTACAACGCTGCTAAGCTAGATACTTTGGGAGCAATTTGTGCTGTGAATGGAACCTGGTGTTTCCCCATCAAAGCCCTACGAAATTCTGAGCAACTCTGAATTGCTTGTCTTATAGGACACATAAAAAACCGTCGCTTTCGGGATATGCGTTTTGGAAGCGGTCTGGTCGATACTGTTACAAAATCAGGTTTAGATTATTGTCCTTTCGTACGTATTTAAAGGGGCGTTTTTTATACTCCGATAGCAATACCTATGACGTTGACGAAAATGCCGGCGTCGTCTGCGTAAAGTTTCTGTGAGTGAACTCTCCAGCCTCTAGCTGCCTCCCAAACACCAGGGGACTGCCCAACCAGCCACCGCCACCCTCGATCCACCCCGCCACCCACCTATACGCAACTCTACCCTCCAGAAGTTCCGCCCTCCACAAGGCCTGTACCCATGAGAAGCCCACGCAACAGTGGGATGAATAATGGGACTGCGAAATCTTATTCAAAGACGCAGTGGGACAGCCTGCCACCCTCCAGAAGCACCAGCCGTGGACCACCCCATCTACCTTTGCCCACCTTCACACTGTAGATAAATTCTGTAGCGTGTGTGAAGCATCGGCTCATAGAGCACTCAGAGTAAAAGCATCGAAGTAATCACCGAAGGGAAATCCAGCTGCTATCGCTACTTTCTCACATCTGCATCGAGGTTCTTGATCGCCCTGCCATTTTTTTCTTCTGCAAACAGTTATACAGTTGAACCTCGTAATAACGAAGTTGAAGGGGCCCGACAATTACTTCGTTACAGTCATAACTTCGTTATAGCCCGTGTTGGCCAAGCCTCTAAGGGGAATCCTCATTCCTTCGTTATATCCATTACTTCGTTATAACGAGGTATGACTAACTGCGTTTCGCGCGTCCGTGACTTCTCCAATCCATGCGACCGCACCGAATCTTCCATTGCGGGCATGGAGGAAGGACACGAATTCCTTCCTTCATGACCACGGGTTTTCAACTAATGAGTGTCGATTCCATGGAGGAAGGAAAAAGGACAGGAGGTGCCCTGACGTCACTTTTCCTGAAGCTGAAAGCGCAACTAGCCCGCCATAGTAACTACAACACCGTTCCCAGCAAACCAAAAACGTCTCTGAGAGGTTTTTGGTTTGCTGGGTTGCTAAGAGCGCCCAGATCAGATGGGCTCCAGAACCACATGACTTCCGCGTCGTATTGCTTACTGGGCTCCTGTGTGTTCACGCGCTGTGCCGTAATCGCCAAAATCGTTCGCCGACGCACGGCAGTGAATTCACCCACACAGAGCCAAAGGACTCGTGTGCGCTGCTTGGCCGCAGGGGAAGCGCCGCGGGGCAGCTGCTGAGTCCAGACAAGCGCAGGAAGCAGCAGACCCGTCCTCCTCGCGGCACCAAGAACGACCCGGCGGCCACCAGCTTCCGCAGTGGCGCTGCTAGCGCTGCCTCGGTAAGCGCGGCACAGAAAACAAAGTGATTGGTTTTAGAGTGTAGCTCTACTCACTGGGGTACAACTTCGGAAAACGCCTCATGCCGGTACTTTAACCTTCAAGATCAGCCAAGGTCAAAGCGAGACTTAGTCGATTTCACTACTGTCTAGCTATGTCTCTAAGCATAATACAGGGTCTGTTCTGAAAGTAGTAGGACTCATTTTTTAAAATAAAATTTATTCATGAGAGTAGTAAAACCGATTAGAATTTTTCAAATCAGCACCCTCCCGCACCTACACGCTGCTGCTAATGAGTTTTCCAGTTTTCGTACGCCTCCAGGAACGCCTGGACCCGAATGCTGTTTAGCTCCCTCGTCACGGCCTGTTGAACCGCCTCTACCAATCCGTGATGTTTCCCCTTGAGCATCGATTTTATTTTCGGGAATAGAAAAAAGTCTGGCGGGGCCAAGTCGGGGCTGTAGGGGGGCTGAGGCAACATTGCCGCCTTGTGCTGGGCAAAAAATTGGGGTCCTCATTCACACGATGAAGATCCTGGCAGATCGCTTTCCGGTTGGCCTTTTGCTCCTCTGACAACACTCCCGGCACCAACTTCGCGCACTTTCCTCATGGCTAAGTTTTCTGTCACGATCTCAAAAACTTGGCTTGGGTTTCAGGAATGCTGAAGTCATCAGTAATATTTCTGATGCTCATCCTACAATCACTGTTCAGTAAATGTTTCACTCGCTACACATTTTCGTTGGTCTTGCTGGTCGAAGGGCGTCCGGAGCGGTCGTCATCTTCTACTTTTTCCTTACCTTCTCGGAGCAGCTTGCGCCACTCAAAAAACACCTGGTCTACCCATGGCAGCGTAACCGTAGGCCTCCTTAATCATGTCGTGAGTCTCTCTGCCCGTTTTACCAAGATTTACTCAAAATTTGATCGCGTATCGCTGATCCGGTAAACGCTCATTGATTCTGCGTGACAAGACGTTTCGACAGGGGTTCACAGTACACGCGACCTGCTCTCTTCAAAGGCCGAGAGCCGACTGGCGATTTTCCCCAGCATTCCCAATATCCCCATTCAACGATTCTGCACGCGCTGACCGCCTCTCGTCCGCCCGTTCGCCCAGAAAGAAACCAGTCCTACTACTTTCAGAACGGACCCTGTATGACACGTGATCAACCATGAGTTTGGACCATTGGTTAATTATGCTGTTATGGCGACTAATTACTGGGCCGAACTAATCAGTATTAATTAGCTTGTTGCAATCTAAACAAAACCTTGCGCTCTATCATCGAGTCATGTCACAATGGAAAGCTAAGGCATGAAGGTATGGGCTCGTAGAAAGAACCAACATAGGCGAAGTGATACACAAAGAGGACGCAAGGCCGTCCCCTGGCATCAGGCGCCATACCCTAAAGTCGGAGCTTAAGAGTCCGCTCAAGTTTTTTTAAAATATATAGAAATGTTGATGAGCGACGTCACCAGAGCCGACATCAGCGGGGCAAGGCTTTAAACTACACGTGGAACGCCGAATGGATATCTGTTAGAGTTGATGCTGTTTAAATTTTAAGGTAGTGATAACGGCTTTGTCATCACTAGGAACAGCTGTCTAACTCTGCAGAAATTCAGTGGCTTAGGCACTATTCCACGGGTATTACGGCAGCAAATTTGCACGTATGGACATCTTGTACTCCAAAGCATCCAAGTTGCAACTTAAGTGGCAGGGCTGATGTTCCTGCCTGCAGGAGCCATTGATCAGCGCAGCAGTCTGTTTAGTCTGCGTTTAGAGTTTCGTCTGCAGCGTTTCGTCTGTTAAGTCTGCAGCAGCGTTTAGTCTGTCAGTCAAATGCTGGCCTGGAAGATGCAGTTCGTCTCCTCGCTCGACCGCTCTTGGATTTCTGCAGGCCTCCACATTTAAAGAGGGCGCGACCTCTGGTGCCGCAAGCGCGGCGGGTGGCTTTTGTAGCGCTGCCGGTTCCGTACACCCGGATGCCGCGTCGCCTAGCATTGGTAGCCCTGACGTGGCTGGAATCGGCGCCACCGGCTCTCCGGCCGCCGGTCTCCCGGGCTCCTACAAGAGCTTCAGAAGTCCAGGAGCAGCCAGCGCCCACGGAGTCGCGTCGTCCCCAGACCCCGGCGTCTCGCATCCTCTCCGAGGCCAAATCGGCTGCGTCGGACGTGGCGTTCCCACCAGCCCTGGCGCTCGCGGCCCGGGAGCCTCGTCTCCGCCCCCGCCGCCGCCAAGTGGGGGTTTGCCCTCCAGTGCCACCACCTCGCCCGCTCCACCGGGTTACGCCGGGATGTCGTACAGCCCGCTCGGAAAGGAAGGAAGCCCGGTGGTTGCGACGCCCTCACATGCCGCCGGAAGGTGTGGGCCCAGTCTGCTTTTGGCGAGTAGCGCTAAAAAACAGGGACAAGGGTAGGCGAAGACAACACAGGCGCTAGTTACATCAACTGACTTCATTCTCGAAAAGAACCACGAATTTATAAGTGACAATCAGGAGCAAAAAAATCAACATTCGAATCGCATGCGTGACGGCACTTCCCGATACAGGAACTTCAAATCTTTAGTTCACAGATAAACATTAGGCTTTCTCACACATGATTGTCTTTCCATGTGAATAAGAAAGGCTTCCAATACCTCCCGCTCCTTTTGGTCTGCATTTACATATATCACACGTGTCTGCTCAAACAAAGACATCGTTTGCAGTGTACCGCCAAGTGTCCAGGGCCTGATATAGCAGCTGTCAGATTCGTGTGCTCCATGAGGCGAACGTTGATACTTTCTTGGGATGGCGTTGCGCACACGAAAAAAACATACACAGGAAAAGGAGGAAGACAGAAAGAGCGCTCTTTCTGTCTTCTGCCTCTTCCTGTGTGTTTTTTTCGTGTGCGCAACGCCATCCCAAGAAAGCAATGCACCAATTCGCCTAGCAAGAAGTTCTTCTACAGAACGTTGATACAACGGCCAGTTTGGCCGATGTAGCATTTTCCGCAAGGTAGTGGAATCCGGTAGACCACATTGGTCCTGCAGGCCATAAACTAGCGCCTGTGTTGTCTTCTCCTACCCTTGTCCCTGTTTTTCAGCGCTACTACTATGTCCTCTCAATCGGAGTTAGGTCCGAAGTGGTCTGAACTTAAGTGGGCGGATGAGCTATAGACACCTTATTTTGGTGGCATTTTTTCTTCTCGACAGTGATGCGGAAGACACTGCTATGCATGAATCACCGTGTGGTATTCGCCTACAACCACTAAATATTCATAATCGAATTTTTCTGAAGACCATGAAGGGTGCCGTGACCTGATAGGTTTAGCAGTGTATGCTGACAATCTCGCGCCATACAGAACAGCCAGAAAGGAGTACCCAACACCACACAAATCCCTCAATAAGTTAGAAGAGAACACCCTTAGGAGACTACAAACCAACACATACCCAACACCAGCTAAATTACACCTGTGGTACCCTACACTATACTCTCCGCAGTGCCCACACTGTGGAGAGGTAGATAACCTCTACCATATGGTGTGGGCATGCCAATTTAATCCCTTACTTGACCTCATTCCCAACCCCTCGGAGGAGCAGTGGGAGGCTATTCTGCTCAGCGATGATCCTGACCGTCAGCACTGGCTGGTGGGGAGGGCCACCGCAGCAGCAGCAGCCAATGGACTACCGGACTAGGCGGCCCACCCACATGTTCTGAAAATACTGAATAAATAAAGATGTTTTCAATCAATCAATTTCTGAATGCACCTGCATGCCTGTCCAGCTGGCGGACACCGGAGCGGCGCGCCCAGCTGGACGCGGCGCGGCGTGCCGAGGTGCGTCGCAACCTGTTCCCCTTCTTCGTGTCCTCGGTGGCGGGCCTGTCGCTGCTCTACTTCATGTGGAGTCGCCTCTCGCGCGCCGTGCTCGTCACGCGACCGCCGGAGTCCGACGTGCCCATGGGAAACTTCTCCACCTGGGCCGCCGTCAGCGTCAAGGAGTGCTCCGACGTCGCAAGGTCCGTGCCACCCCAAAAATACCAACCCGCTATAGGTTGCAGGGTTTGTTTTCTGCGCCCGCTGACGTCACGGAGGTGCCCCCAATCTTTGATGCGCACCCACTGGTAGATAGGGTGTTCCGCCTAAGACTTGACACGATTTTTAAGAATAGGCTTTTTGAGTTGTCGAGCGCTTTTTTCGCCATAGCATTGTCAGCGGTGTAGTACTATCGGGGACAAAAGTGGTATGCTCCACGTGGCTGGAGCCAACGGAAAACTGCGGCTTCTTGGCGGGCTAAAGCATGAAACATTGAAACGAGCCAAGCGACATGTCTGCTGATAATAAAGGTCACGCATTGGCTGTCTCGATACCAGATGCCGCCTGTAGATGGCGTTGCAACGCAGTTTACCGTTGCTCCGGCTCCCGCCGCGTGGAGTATACCACTTTTGTCCCCGATAGTATATCAGAATAGAACTAAGACGTGCTAACTAGCAGGCTGGTTAACTAATATTGAACAGTTAACTTCTAACAATTACCATTAGCCTAAATTATTACGAGCCGCGTAGCCCATCGTAATTAACATTTATATCAGCTTTTAGAATTTTTCGAAAACGCGGTTACCCTCGGCGCCGGGGCCCAACAAATTTTGGCTACTTCAACGAGTAACGTGCACTGGAAAGGTTGCTTTGCCTGCAAGCTTCTCGAAGGCCCATGCGTTTTGACGCTATGTAGCCAAAATTTGTTGGGCCACAGCGGCGAGGATAACCGAAGTTTCAAAATTCTAAAAACTGATATGGCTATTAATTACGGTGGGCTATTCACCGTGGCAAGTGCATGGTGGCACGGAAAAGCGGGCTACCGCGAAAGCCGCGCCCGCATTCATCCGCGCCCGAGCCTGGTACGGCGATCTTGATTTCGCATTCGGAAAATAATGTTTGCTAAATGCCGGCAACACGCACCAGTCTCCACTTCGTGACGTCAGGGGCCTTGAGAGTCTAGTCGGTAGTGCCTGTGTTCTCGTCTTCACGTCCCGTCCTCTACGCACGCTAAAATGCTAGTCAGTGCATAACCAATTCACCCAAACTGTCCCACTTCTCAACTGGGACAAACACGCGGAGCTGACGAAAGGCCATACTGCGCATGCGCGGGAGCAGTGACGTCACACAGCTGGCGCGCCGCCGCCGTCGCTGCACGGGTGACTCAGGTGCCGCCGCCGCGCTCGCCAGTTGGGCATGCGCAGTAGCGGCGCATAGCTAGCGTGCCGGGGCCGTTGTCGCGCGCTCTCCATCGCCTCTCTCTCTCTCCTCGTTGCTTTCGCAATCCTCCAGGTTTAACCACAGCTAAACCACTGGCAATTTTTTCGCGCACCCGTGGCACGCGATGAAATAAACGTGCAAATAGCAGAGATGCGAGGACTGCAACTCTGAACTACTCAGGAAGGGCATGTAGTCCATTCCACGACATCGACAAGGGCTGGATGCTGACGCAAAAGCTTTAGACCGCAATCTGCCGTGCTTCCGTAATCTCCCTGGCGACTAATTTTTTGATAAATTCCAGTTGTGAGTTAAGCGCTGTCTTCGTCCTTCCTTCCTATGTCGTTCTTGACCGTCCATGCTGGTGTATCTTCAAGACCAAACATCAACTACAACCCAATCGTCACTCGACTGTTACTGACCCCTGGTGGCATGCAGGCGAGTGTTCGGAGAACGCGGCACCGTGGGCGACGCCGCCGTTGCCCTGACTCTATGCAGCTGCGTCGTCCTGCCCATGCACTGCGGACCCGGAGGTGGAATGGTGGCGCTCTACTACCGAAAGTGCGTACCGGCTAGCCTCTCGAAAACTCCCTATTTTTTTGCGCCCTCCGTAGAGGGAAGAATATGTGGCCACGATGGCTGCACCGCGCACCCGTATGAACCACGTGACCACGCTATCAAGATGCAAATTAACTTTTGTAGCGAAAGCCACACTACTGTAGCTGCGCCGCATTTCGCCTTGAGCCTCCGAATGACCTTCAAACGACCTTGAGATAATTCATGGCTAGTGCTGCTATACACATTACCTAACCATGTGGGGTCCACTATAAGTGGACCGACAACCTTTGACGTTGAACTTGGACAAACGACACACATTTCGCCGTGAGCCTCCGAATGACCTTGAAACGACCTTGAGATAAGTAATGCTTGCAGATCTGCCTTCGAAAATCCGGTGTCGTCGTCGTTGACCGTCGGAGAAAAATCACACGAAAAAAGTAAAGCAACCTAGGAGGCAGGTGGACCACCTAGCTAGGTCACGTAACCTTGTCGTATCATCGCAATCTGCCCACCTGATTGTGGGCAAAATGTGCACCGTGGCAGGTGGAATTTAATGATTAGCATAAAGAGGTTGCTCTGGAAGAGCAACCGGCCGTGACGTGACGCGGTGCCTCTCCACAGAGCTGACATTTGTGTCGCTACACTTCGGAGTATAACTTGCGACTTCGATGTGGATTAGACAATGACCATCAATTGCTAACAAAGTCAAAACGAACTTAACTGCGCGGTGGTATGGCCCAAGCATTGGTAGTATGACCACATGACCATACGAATATATGACCATTGGGTACATGAGCTTTGACCTTGACAGTTCATTTGAGAGTATCGCATCGACAATGACCTTCAGCTCACAAGGTCAAACCGAACTTGACTGCGTGATTGTATGGACCAAGCTATGGTGTATGGCCATGTGATCATACGACTGACCATTGTGTACCTGGCCTTTGACGTTTCATTTAAGACAATGCTTAACAGAGCTTCCGCTCGTATAACTAGGTTCAAGCCACGTTGAGCCCTAGGCATTTTTTTCTTTTTTTGCCCCAATCGACCGGTGTCTCTCAATGACCGTCCACATTCAGGTCAACCGGGAAGACGTGGTTCGTCGACGGCCGTGAGAAATCGCCATCAGCAGCGTCGAAGTCATTCTACAAGATCGGAAACTCATCGGTGCGAAGTGAGTTTCGATTTTCTTCTTTTCACAGTGAAAGCTGTAACAGCTTTGCACAAGCCATTTAGGGAGTACAACGGCAGCTGGCATGTACTATCGCGCTCAATATGAGTTGCAACGCGCGGTCATCGACCGGGGCTCGTGCCGTGGTGTGCCTCCTCCAAACAGTGGCTCGGAATTCTGGGAGAAACTGCTGTTCCAGGAAACAACAGCACCCCCGCTCAGGAAAAAGTTTCTCCCAGAATTCCGAGCGACTGTTTGGAGGAGGCACACCACGGAACGAGCCCCGGTCGATGACCGCGCGTTGCAACTCATATTGAGCGCGATAGTACACTCCCTCCCATCGACAGGAATGTGAAAGCCAGTATAGCCACATCTGGCGAAGAGAGGAGGACAGGAAGGAAAGGAAAAGAGCGGAACCACGCCGAAGGGGGGGGGGGGGGCAGAGGACGGGGTAGGCAGTGAGTTGTAAGTGAAAGAAGAAAGAAAAAGGTGCCGCTGCTTATGATTGGTTGCCAGGAAAGGAAAGGCGCGGTAACTGTCTCACTTCTCGGTGGACACCTCATAGGCGCCATGAGGTAAGAGAGGAACCTGTGAGAGAAGAAGAAAGAGGAAGAGGTGCCGCAGTGGAGGGCTCCGGAATAATTTCGACCCTCTGAGGATCTTTAATGTGCACTGAGATCGCACAGAACCTGGGTGCCTTTTGCGTTTCGCCTCCATCTAATTTCCGTAAAAAAATTGTTGGCGTTTTTAGCATTGCTAAGCACGAAATACTGAGCTAAAGCACAGGTTTTTGCAGGTGGACATCACCGCCGCGTACGTGAAAGCGCGATTGAGGTGTCCACTAAACCAGGGAGCCAGTTTACTTGTCTTCAACGTTTTCCTCGTCAGTGTCAATTTACCTAATGTACGCCGGCAGCATGCTTCAGGGGCCACGTTTCTGCCGTAGTGTTGTCAAAGCCAACGCGTATTGGTCCAGTGCCGTGTTTCTGCCACAATGTTGTCGTGCAGCGCACATCTCTCAGTCACTACCGTACCGCCACATAGTTCGAAACCCGAATATTATTTTAAAACCGTATTAGTGGATGAAGACGATGTGCAATGCACAGCGCTCCGAGAGTGTGTTGTAGTTTAACATGAGGCATAGCTCTGCGGCGATAGCCTAGTGCTTTCGCGCAGCGGCCTGCGAAGCTGATCTTTGTTCTCGCCGCCGGGGATCTAATCCCAGTCGCGGATATTCAGGCGAAAGCCTTTAGAGCCTCGTCGTTGTCGACAGAAGGTTGTCAGCTGAGGTGTCACGCTTTTCGGTTGGTCGAAATGACGTCAAAGTACGCGGATTCGAAGCAATAAGGTCACCTACGAATGCCTGACGCCCCCTTTTGGAGCAGACGAGAACTAATAAAAAATAGTTGTTGTTCACTCCGACAGGTGGCGTAAGGCGTCCACCAAACAATGCGCCAGGAAAGGTTTTCGCCTAGCACTATATCCGCAAGATCTTGCTCGGGTTTGAGCGATCTGAATAGCGCTTTGGCGCTAAAATACGTTAGCAGTGTCTACTCGGCCAAGCAGCACAGGTAATCGGCCCAATATTGGAAACATATTGGCAAAGGCCGGTCCTACAAAGGACCAGTGTGAAACCATACACTTGCAATAATGGGCCCATATTACCTGCGCTGCTTGGAGTCACTTCTGCTGAAGCCAGAAACCTTTCAAAGAGATAAGTGCAGCGGCGGTTGCGGCCCCGCAGGCGTGCTGTCGATCGCCGTGCCCGGCCAGATACGCGGTCTGGCCAAGCTACTCGAGCTGACAGGAAACAACGTCCCCTGGCGGGCGCTCTTCAAGGAGGCCATCGACCTGGCCAGCAAGGGCATCGAAGTGAGCCCGGCGGTAGCCCGACACATCGCCGAGCACGACCAAGTCATCAGCAGCAGCCGAGCGCTCAGGTATTACGCCGCGCTTCGCGTGAGCCACACTACAGATTTGCCACAGCTGCGCATGCGCGAAACCAAGTGACGTCACGCGGAGCGCAGATGGCCGCTGCTGCCGCAGCCGTCGTCGCCGCCGCGCGCTGACTCCGTAGCCTGACCTTTCGCCGCAGCCGTGCGCAGTTGAAAAGAGGGGTATATAAGGAGCGCTTGCCCATAGAACAGGCGCAGACACTCGCCATGGAAGGAGAAGAAGAAGCAACAGTCGGACGGCGCAGAAACACCGATCCAGAAATGGTAGCTTGGGAGTTGGCTGGAAAGCAGCGAGGGCTTTTCGCTTCGAGATATCCAGGCTTAACCTCAGAGAAGCGACAGCCAATTTTTTTGTAGTGAAAGCTACATTGGCCGCAGTCTCGCCGTTTCGCGTGCTCGAGCATACTGCGCATGCGCTAGGAGCAAGTGACGTCACTACGGACAGCTGGCGTGCCTCGCCGCGCGCGCTTGGTGTCCACTGACACAGGGAGCCATTATGCGCACTTCCTTTCCTTAAAATGATCGGAGTGTAAAACGTAGTCAACGCCAGCGAACACAACGAGCGACGAAGACCTATGGCTTCAGCGCCGCGTTTCTGGCCCAACGTTGCCAATGCCAACGCATGTAGCGCGCACCTGTCACTACCGCCACATAGCTTAAAGCACGATTGAGGTGTCCACTGTTCCCAGAGGGCAGTTATGTGCCTTCCATCTGGTGCAGGTGTCCACCGAGATGTGGACACTTCGCCGCAGCGGGCTACTGCGCATGCGCGAGGAGATTGCGCAACGTGTATAAATGTGAAGGGATAAACAGCTACTGCGCATCTGTTCTCGCTTCGGCGAGCGCGGCTTCGGCCGCTTCTTTTTGAGCAGCGTCCGCTCCGGCGGACGCAGTTGTTGCTGCGACGCGCGTCTTTTCTGTCCTTTTTCTCTTTCCTCTGATCTTTTAACTCTCCTCTATCTGCACGTGGCAGCGGTGGTGGCTTGGCTCGAGCCAGTAGCAGGCCCGTGCAATTTCCTCTTCATCCTTCTCTCAGTCACAACAACACAACACAGCTACTGCGCCGTGTTCCATGGAGAAAAAAGTGTCCGGCTGCTGCTGCGCGGCGCAGGAGATTTGAAAAACTCAATTAATCGGACCCCGAGATTGTCGTGTGGCATTGGCCGTTGAACGCAAGAAAAATGATACCAACCTGCAAATTTCACTGCCAATGACAACTGATAGTGCACATTGTCTCGTCTTTAATTCAGTCATAGTTACACACACCGGATTTTCAAGGTTTAACAGGGGGCAAACCAAACTAATAACAACAAGCTTAACCAAGATATACCAACACCTCACGCTACGTATATCCTGGCATAGCAGAGCTAAGCCACTGCCAATTTTTCTGGAAGGCGCTTACGTTCAGAGCAGTTCTACAGCCGGCGCCAAAAATATTCGGGCCAAGGAATTTACTTCCGAGACATGCAATGTGGCTCGTTTTGTATCGTCAGAGGTAAGAATCTGTCGAAGTTGGGAGGAGCCCTTGTCATCGCCCCTCTGTAGCTGAGGGCTTCCAGGGGTGCTGAGGGCCTTGCTACACAATTTAAATTTGAGTTGTTATTAGCTATGTTGGTGTTAGGCTTACAATTTAAGCGGCACTTATTGATTGCAAGGATTTTGTCACAGATCTGTGACCTAACACAGCTGCACCTCCGCGCACACAGACATCCAGAACAGTCATCAACTGCTGCTGTCACCATTTAGAGCCCAGTATATCTTGAAGTAATGTTAGAAGAAGCCGGGAAGCCTCCTTCATATACAGATTTTGTTTAAATGTTTACAGATCGTTTTTGTTAAACCCTGCGAGAGACACGTCAGTGCGGTCTGTGGAGGTGAATTGTACAGCAAGGCGGACATTCATGTACGTGATAGAGCTCAGTGATTAAACGATTAGTTAATTGAAATTAAGCAATCAACTTTTTAACTTTTGATTTCAAGGATCAACGTTATATTAAGAAACTGAAGGCTGTCAACACAGAACCTTACGATATTGAAAAGAGAGAGAAACAACTTTATTGCCATAGATTGGCGGGATTTAGGGCAGGTGGGCTTGGTGTGGCCCCCAGGTGGGGGCGACTTCCTGGGCCCACGAAATGAGTGCCAGTTGGATGCTCTTGTCTGGCCTTCTGAGGAGTTGGTTCCATCCGTCTTCGGAGGGAGCTGGCAGTAAGGTTCGAGGGGGCGGATTTCCCGCGCAACCCCAGAGGATGTGAGCCTGGGTGGCGATTTCTCCCTGGTAACAATTTTGGCAGACGGGGTCGTATTCCCCGTCTGTGATGAGTGAAAGTCTAGAATGGCTAAGGATGAAGTGTGTCTGCAACCTGCGGAGCAAGGTGGCTTGCGCTCGATTCAAGTCGGGGTGTGGAGGCGGGAACTGGCGTCTCATCTCTCTGTAGAGGTTGGTAATCTCGGCAAAGGTCTGGGGAGCCTCGGCAAGAGCGTCTGGGTCCGTGGGGCCGGCCGCCCGGTTGGTTAGTCCTCGGGCTAGTCGGTCGACCCCTTCGTTTCCAGAGTTTCCCGCGTGGGCGGGTACCCAGACCAGATTGATCTTATGGTCGGGAGTGCAGCCGCGAAGGATGCGTGCAGCGGGGTGGCAGATAAAACCTGCCGAGTAATTTTGTATCGCTCTTTTGGAGTCGCTGAGGACTGTGCGCGTACGTGGGTCAGCGATGGCCAGCGCGATGGCGGTTTCTTCTGCCGCTGTCGGAGAGTGAGCTACTACTGTGGCGGCGGTGACGATAGTAGATTGTGGCGTGGTTGCACAAGCCACGTATGTGTTTGCACTTTGCCGTGCAGCATCTACGTATATTGCGTGTTCGTCGGCAAGGTATGTGGCGTCTAGTGCTTGGGCTTTCAGCTGACGGCGCGTATCATGGCGGCCAGGTAGCATGTTTTTGGGGAACACCGCGAAAGACGATGGACGAGGAGAGACTAACACAGAGCTCTGTTTGTCTCGCCTCTTCTCGTCTGTCGTCTTTCGCGGTGTTCCTCAATATCGCAATTCATAATCAACTCGCCCAGCTTTCGGTACTCCAGATAGAAGCTTAGTCGAGTTTTTAAATTTTCTTTATCGGTAATGCATTTCGAAATATTCAATGTCAAAAATACACATTTTTTTCCGGAGCCCTCCACTACGGCGTCTCTCATAGCCTTAGTCGCTTTGGGACGTTAAACCCCATAAACCATAAACCAAACCACACATTTTTAGCTGGGAAAGTTGGCTTCCCGCAATGCACTTTTTTAAAGTTACAGGATTGCACATAAGTCTGCGTAAGACCGGAAAAGCGAAAGCCTTTTCCTGTCCTCTCTTTCTCCCTCCTTTTCTTTATTTCGTTTACTTATTGTTTTTATTTTTGCTTTATTCTTGTTTGCTTTCATTTTTGTTTCGCTACTAATTAGTGATGGTTAAGTAGTGGCCATTGTTAATTGGTGACTAATTAGTGATGGTTAATGGCGTGAACACTTTTCACGAAACCTGCGGACGCCACTCATGAGCAAGAAATGCTTTCGCATTAGAACGCCGAGCATTCCGCTCGCGATGTTTGGTTGTGGCAGCAGGCGCGTCAGGTACGTCCGTGTCTGCAGGACTGTGTTCAAGCCCGGAGGCACGCCGCTGCAGGCCGGCTCGAAGCTCCGCCAGGAGAAGATGGCCCAGACCCTGTCTGAACTGGCGAGCCAGGGCCGGGCGGGATACTTCTACGAAGAGCAATACGCAAAGACCTGGCTGGCGGAGATCACCAGCATCGGTACGTACTACAAGCACCCCTCTGTTTGTGGTCACTTCCCTCGGTCACGGTGAACGGCACAGCGCAACGTGACCTGTGAGGATGCTGTCCGTACAGGCGCTATCAGGAATGCGCCCCATGTGACCTACAATGCTGTGTCGCCACCTTCTTTACTCCCTTCCCCCTCAAGTATTTTTAATTCCACAAAGATGCAAGCAGTCGAGACAGAAAGCAGTGCGCCTTTAATTTGCTCTGGAGAAGTGCACCAAATAGTCCTGCAACACATTTTGTTGCCAAAGCAACACTACACCAGCCAGCTAGGCTCGTTGCGTGGTCGCACTTCAGCCGTATGCCGTGGCCCACGAACGACCTTGAGCTGCCGTTGCCTAGCAACGCCGAAGCCGCGCTCTAACAGATGGCGCCTCCATCGACGCCGCTGCCGTCGCTCCAACAGATGTGCTCCGCTGGGGTAGAGGGAGAGGAGGTGTCGCCTCGCGGGGGGGGGGGGGGAGGTATATGAGGCAGTTTTCCGCAACGTACGTAAGTTAAAAGGTAGCGGTATATCTATTCAGCATGACTACAGCAAGGAAACTCTGAGAAAGCGTAAACTTCTACGGGAAACTGCCAAACCAGATGTCGACAGCGGAAAACGTGCTTTTCTTATCAATGATAAACTGAAAGTTGATGGCTGCCTTTATGCTTGGGATGATAATCAAAATCAACGAGTTGTCGTAAGCCACGAACGGCAAACTTCTGATAACGAATGACACAACACCCGCGTCGTTTCCAAAAGCCTGAGAATTCTAAATTTCAATGCAAGAAGTATAGTAAATAAGGTAGAACAACTTGAATTCCTTCTGCTCAAGTATGACCCCCACATTACAATTGTCACAGAAACCTGGCTGCATGATGGTGTTAGCGAAGAAATACTGGTACCTCCGACACATCAGATATTTCGTCGGGATCGTGGTTCGAGGGGAGGAGGTATCGCGATCATTTTAAAAAGCACGGTTACCGCAGAAATACTTCGTCAGATTGATAACCATGAAAGTCTGTTTTTAAAGATTAACTGTTGGGGACACGTAGTTGTGGTATGTGCAATTTATAGGCCACCGTCATCCTCTCCCGAGTTCTTGGCCTCACTGCGTGATTACATGACTGCGCTTCAACCCCGGAAAATTATTATGGCGGGTGATTTTAATCTGCCTGCTGTAGACTGGTTAAATAGGCCTGAAATACAGCTTGCAGATAGCCCTCTTCTTGACATAATGCTTGCATGCGACTTAAAACAAGTTGTACTTGAAAACACGCGTGAAAGTGGTGACACTGGTTCAATGATGGATCCTGTATTTGTTAGCAAAAATATTACAGAGTTCGAAGTATGCGTGGAGGAGAGAATATCTGACCACAAGCTTGTGCTGTTCACTAGCAGGCTTGGGAACTGTAAGAAGCCAGACATTAAGCTTCGCAAAACTGTTAAAGACTTCGCTCATGCCGATGATCAATCTATCCTTGATGAACTATGGAGGCTGGTTGACAACTTACCAAAAACTGATATTACTTCACTATGGAAGGCGTTTGTAACTTGCTGTAAATACTGCATTGATGCCTTTGTTCCGACCAAACATATTAAACCACAACGAGCACACCCATGGGTGGACAGAAAAATTATACATTTAAAGCGTAGGCTAAAACGCGCGAAAAAGCGAAAGAACAGAAGCCCTGAAGATATTCGTCAATTGCAAACCCAGCTTTCTGATGCATTATTGCTAGCGCGACAAAAATATTTTTCCAGTACCTTGCCGAAGTACATAAAAACTTGCCCCGATAAATTCTGGCGATACCTTGGCAATAAGAAGGTGCACTTGCAAGAAATAAGGCAGCGCAATACGCTTGTCGCTGATCCCCAGGAAATCTCTAACATAATGAATGAGTACTTTCACTCTGTATTCAACCAGGAAGATAGTGTTACAGAGGCTTCGTCTTCTTTGTGCCAAGTGTCAGACTTCATATCATTTGAGGGCGTACTTTCATTACTGCTAAATGTTAAACAAAAATCTTCTGGGGGCCCGGATGGAATACCGAATTCTTTCCTTCACCGTTACGCCGAGCCTATTGCACACATTTTAACAGCTATATTTTCTTTATCTACTAACACGGCAACTTTACCTGACGATTGGCGTGTGGCCCGTGTCATAGCAGTCCACAAAAAGGGTGACCGTCAGCTTGTGGAAAACTACCGCCCCATTTCGCTCACATCTACGAGCTGCAAAACACTAGAACACATTATCGCTCACTACATTACTAATTTTCTTAAGATAACAACTTACTCTCTCCATTCCAGCATGGATTTAGGAAGGGCTTGTCAACATGTACGCAGCTTTTAACAACTGTTCACGAAATCGCTCTAACACTTGATTCTTCTGGGCAGGCTGATCTTATCTTCCTTGATTTCAGCAAAGCGTTCGATCGCGTTCCTCATGGCAAACTTCTTGAAAAACTTACTAATCTCGCTTTTCCTGCATTTATTATAAACTGGATAAGAGCGTACCTTTCAAACCGCACTCAGTTCGTGGATGTTAATGGCCATGTCTCCAAGGCATTACCGGTTTCATCCCGAGTGCCTCAGGGAAGCGTATTGGGACCGATTCTTTTCTTAATATATGTTAATGATATAACTAGTGCTATCCATCCTCATGTTAACATCAGACTGTTTGCGGACGATTGTCTGCTTTTTAAACAGGTTACATGCCCTGGTGATCAAATTCAATTAAACAGTAGTTTAACCGCACTTAATGAATGGTGTTCGAAACACACACACACACACACACACACACAGAAAAAACTGTCTTACTTCGCGTTACGAACAAAAAACAACCACTTTCATTTTCGTATTGCATCAATAATACCCAAACAAGGGAAGTTACAGAATACAAATACCTAGGCGTAACGTTTACAAACACTCTTTCATGGTCAAAACACATTGAGAACATTTGCGCAGCCGCCTCTCGAAAACTCGGCTTTCTGCGTCACAAACTGAAAACAGCACCTCCTGATTTAAAACTTCTAGCCTACAAAACTTACATATTGCCAAAATTAGAATACGCAGCAATAGTATACCTAAAGGATAAACGTAAACTTGAAATGGTTCAGAGACGAGCAATCAGGTTCATCTTCAACAAGTTCAGGTCCACAGGTTCCCCGTCACAACTCATGGCTGTCAACCACATACCTACCTTAGAGTCACGAAGATCTATAGCCCGACTTAAATTTCTTTTCACGATGTATCATAAGTCACTGAAATTCAACGGACGGCCGTACATTCAATCATACCTGCCACGCGCATCAAGACACCGTCACGCTCACAATTTGCTGCCTTTCCACGCACGCACTAATTTATTTAAAAATTCCTTTTTTCCTCGTACAGTTAGTCAGTGGAACGATCTGCCGGCTGAAATTTTTTCCACTGACAATTTTGACCAGGCGCTACTTATGTATTTTGTAACGTAATATTCTTTCTGTGCCATTTTTCCGTGTTTTCATTCAGTTGTGTTTTTTATGTGTTTTTTCTGCGCAGTAGCGCATGCAAGCGCATTTTTTTTTTCTGATTATGCGAAGGTCGTTATTGTGCAAAATTGAAATGCGAACTTGTTAATTTTTTCACTTTTTGCTGCTCCCCCCCCATGTCAAACACAAGAGAATAATATCACTTGATGTTAATGAAATGAAAATGTTGTACACATGCCCACCTGCTTGGTCTCCTTGAGACCACAGTACTTGTAAATAAAATAAATAAAATAAATATATGCGCTTCGCCTCTCGGCCGCTTATCCGTTTTTTGAGCAGCGTCCGTTCCGGCGGACGCAGTTGTTGCTGCGACGCGCGTCTTTTCTTTCCTTTTTCTCTTTCCTCTGATCTTTGACTCTCCTCTATCTGCACGAGGCAGCGGTGGTGGCTCGGCTTGAGCCAGTAGGCAGGCCCGTGCAATTTCCTTTTCATCCTTCTCTCAGTCGCAACTACTTACTAGTGGATTGGCAGAAGAACGCACCGCACGACTCGAGATGCGTCGTAACGAACCTAGTCGTTACCTGAACAGTGTGTCCTGTTGTGTCCATACAATAGAGCTAAACCAAACGCTTAACCACAAGCGTAGCCATGCAGCTCTTGATTTCGCAGTTCAACAAGGGTTAACCAGAGCTAAACCACAGCCATTTTTTAGTGGCAGCTGAGGCTCTTTATTGTGCCATTTCTTTTACGGTGCCGAAGTGGTAACTAGCGCGTGTCTTTTAGAGCGAGAGCTCTAATACGCGAGGTACAACTTCTGATATTACCGTCGGTTCGTCGCTGTGACCTTCAAAGCCTAGCAAGGTCAAACCAGGACTTAATCATTCTGCCATAGCTATGATATACGAAGTATGGAATGGGGGTGTATCTAATTACCAAATAGCATGCATGACCACTGACCAGCGGTCATGTAACCTTGACTTCAGAGCAGAGATTCGGA
This sequence comes from Amblyomma mixtum, assembly GCF_055824585.1. Lineage (NCBI taxonomy): Eukaryota > Metazoa > Arthropoda > Arachnida > Ixodida > Ixodidae > Amblyomma > Amblyomma mixtum. Next base: position 433,854,347 of record NC_143014.1, read on the forward strand.
TCGCCTGACGTAGCAATACGTCACACCAATCTTCTCTATAAATACCGCCGGCTTTGCTTTCGCTCGTCTGCTACGTTAAGCCGGGTTGAACCTCAGACAATTTTTTTAGCGCTGGTCACCACGTCGGCAGCAGGTTTCTTGAACCATCGTAGAGGCCCAGACCCGCGCTCTCCGCTTCCAAAACATCGCCAAACTGCATTCTTGCCGAGTCAGCGCTAGTGTTCGTGTGTTGTTGCCGCAGAGAGTAGGGCTGTGTGGAAGTCCGCCATTATGTTCCAAGCTCTGCGGGAAAGTTGCTTAAGCGAAATCTGCGCATGCGAACCAGCAGCACTGCACCTGTCAAGTCGAGCTGGCGCCTCTCCCACCCCCTCAGTCGGATAACAGAGCAGACTGCACTCAAGATGGGAGCGGCTGGCCCCCTCAGACTCATGTTGGGTATGAGCCGAAGCGAATTGGAACATTTGACGTCAGCAAGATCACGTGATCGCCTCTCTGCGAATAGTGTTACGAGGTGCGGGAAAAGTTGCTCCATGCATGCGACGAAAAAAGGGCGTTGTCAAAATGGCGACGCTCTCTGAAGCAGGGCCCTCGGTTCGGAGCGAATTCCTCGTTTTGCCGCGTGTTTCAGGACGACCTATAAATGGCTCATAAAGCTTTCGCTTCGTCTCGTCTGTAACAAAATGGACGAGCAATAAGTTAGGCCTATTTTTGATTTCGTTTGACGACTCAACAGCTCCTAGGCCTAACGAGACTCGTCGGCTTGTTGACAAAAATAGTTCACTTCATAAAAACTAGATGGCGCCACTCTGACTGCGGTTGTCGTCGCGTCTGCCAATGATCACCTAAAACGGCGGATGCGACAAACAGCATAACGTACCGAAAAATGCTCATGTTCAGCGTATGTAAACGTGCATGAGCTATTATAAAGCAGTCAATTATATACACAATGTGTTCCTTCCAACCAGATAGAGGAGCCAAAATAGGCTGCAAGGAACTACTGCGCTGCGCACAGGGACACCCCAAACCCGTCGCGAGCAGTGAACGGCGCCATTTCCGTTTGCTCTCGGTTCTCTTTCGTGCAACCGCGCTAACGACGCCGCCAAACCGGGGAACATCCCCTCAACTGCTATCGCAGTAAAATTGAATGGAATTAGTGGCCGCGTTCTATTTCTGAGCGAGTGGGCCTGGTGCAATCCCTGGAATAAGCCACTGCCTCATGTGGGGTCACCTGCATTTCAAGAAGCGTGGCAAAGATCTCGTTTGCCCACAGCTCGACACTAAGAATGACAAGTCACGCGCTGATGCGGCGCGCACGGACCCGCTGATTGAGCACGTCGCCCCATGCCCTCTTTCTTTCCCCCAGGGTCGCTGATGAAAATGCAGGACGTGAACAGCTACGAGGCGAGGGCACTGCCGGCTGTGACCATGGAGCTGCAGGACAACGTCACCCTGATCACGTCACCGCCGCCCACCACGGGCGCCATCACGGCCACCATATTCGGTAACATTATAAACACCTTTAGCATTCCGTGTTACCGTTATCGGAGTGCCAAGAGTCCGCCCACCGCCGGTGAGCACGCGCTGATTGGTCCCGATGCTGCAGGCGCGCACGTAGCTGCCGGGTATGTGGCGCCATCTGGCGACGTCTAGGAGATTTGCGCAGGCTCATTGGCTGCGCGCGCGCTCCCGGTACTCGGGCACATGTAATGGAAACACAGTACACAGTATGCTAAAGGTGTCTATTAAACACCTTCACCATACTGAGTGCGCTGATTGGTCCAGATGCGGCCGGCGCGTGCGCAGCTGCCGGGTATCTGGCGCCCTCGAGGCAATCTGCGCATGCGCACTGATGGCGCCCAGGATCCCGGCGCTCCGGTACCGTTAACGGTAACACGATGCACGATATGCTGTGTCTATTGGCTCGCTTGTGTGCACCTTCGGTCGGCGAGAGCCTTGAAGATGCGCTGTCTGCTCCGCGCAGCGTGCTCCTTTTAGTGCAAAAACACTACTTCACTAGCTATCCTGAAAAAGCCGATGGGTCCTGAAGCGTGCACCTTTGACCCTTGAGGTGAAATGACTTGGGCACGGTGTGGCGCAAGGGAAGGTCACGTGGTACGAAAGTTTAAAATAAATGGGTTTGGTTTTATTGGGATTTAACGTCCCGAAGCAACTCAGGCTATGAGGGACGCCGTAGTGAAGGGCTCCGGAAATTTCGACCACCCGGAGTTCTTTAACGTGCACTGACATCGCACAGCACACGGGCCTCTAGAATTTTGCCTCCATCGAAATTCATCCACCGCGGCCGGGATCGAACCCGCGTCTTTCGGATCAGCAGCCGAGCGCCGTAACCACCGAGCCACCGCAGCGGGGTTTAAAATAAATGGTCCTAGGACAATGTAAGGCAATGTCTAGCCAATTCGAAGGACAAATTAAGTTAAGGCAACGTTTAGGCAGTAGTCAATCTAATTAGAAACCAAGTGCTTTCGCACATTATACTCGGTTTACCGGCGTTAAAACTCTCTGACACCTCCTGGGGAATGAATGCGATAAAATAAGTCTGAAAATAAAACTGGTTGAAAACAAACGCACGCGGTCAACGAAGGTGCGGTCCGTTTGCATGAGTCGCCAACTGCGCATGCGAAGTGGCAGTTGTATGCAGCTGCCGCTATCTGTCGCTTGCACTTGTCATCAAAGAGTAGGTTGGGGCAACCGAAAAGGAAATAAAAATAATATATCATCAGCACGAACTGCGCACTCGCGAGATCGCGGCGAGTCCTCATACCACTACCGGGGCAGTGGCGCAGCGGTTAAGCGATGCGCCACTGCACCGGCAGGCTGTTTGAAACACAGCCGCTAGTGGGGCCTGTGAGACCCAGGTCGCTGTTCCTGAGCCATGCGAGAAGGAATAACTTCCTCAAGCTTCATTGTTGCACATATTGTTCTTCGGGAGGCTGCATGTTTTGCACGTAGGCCTTCTTTTGTCTGAGTCATTTTCTTCTCATTTCAATTTTTGCTGAGTCATTCTTCATGCGGTGCTCCCTCATATACCCAACAGATGGAGAGGAGGAGGGGGAGAAGGGGACGGCTGACTGGTAGAAGGTGGAGAGATGCGAATCCTCCCGAACACCACTCTCGCAGGTGAAGGTTTAACACAGACGCCAACACCGACGCCGACGGACAGTTTCCGCCTTCATGGCCCTTTTAAAGCTATCGTATTAAAATACAGTTACTCAGAGGTTATGGCACTCGGCTGCTGACCCGAAATACGCGGGTGTGATCCCGGCCGCGGCGGCCGAATTCCGATCGAGGCGAAATCCTAGGCGCCCGTGTACTGTGCGATGTCAGTGCACGTCAAAGAACCCCAGGTGGTCGAAATTATCCGGAGCCCTTCACTACAACGTCCCTCACAACCTGAGTCGCTTTGGGACGTTAAACCCCGATAAACCTGGTCATTAATGTTTAGGGGAATCCCCCAAGGTGGTGTACATTTATAATAAGGGAGTAACTACTCATTGACATCCATGCACCCGAGCGCAGCCATACGGCTACAAAGGAAAGCTATACAGCTCTCTATATACAAATATACTCCACCTTGGGGTATCCCCCAAAACATATGACCAACACTGCTGCCACTTCGAGTTATTGATCAATTCGCTCTCGCCCTACCGTAAGCTCGCCGTCCCGGTTGGCTCAATTGGTAGAGCGACTGCTCCGGTGAAACGGTGGTCCCGGGTTCGAACCCGGACCAGAACGAATTTTTCTTTAACTACGAAGTTTCTGAGAAAGCTGTATAGCTTTCTTTTGTAGCCGGTATGGCTGCGCTCGGGTGGATGTCAATGCGTAATTACCCCATAAACCTACAAAATCCGTAACTACGACGCCCCTTCCTCCTTCCATCCCCTCCATGACGGCGTGGTTCAGGTGTACACTTATTGCGCCTTTCCTTTTCCTCATAACCAATGGCGTTACTCCCCGCAGGCATCGTGGAGCAGTGGTACCAGAGCCGGGAGCTACACGATGACGCTACCTTCCTGCATGTGCTGGCCGAGGCGTTCAAGTTTGGATTCGGACGGCGTAGCTGGTTCGGAGACTACAACGAAACCGACCCCAAGGTGCGCGCCTTCTCCAAGCGTATAGTGTTTCTTCAGCGCGGGGAAAGATATGAACAACCGGTGCGGGATACCGGCTTTAAACTTATACAGCGACAGCTGTTAAGCGCCCGTTCCTGGGTTCCGCGTCGTAGTCGTCGGCGTAACCGGTGGGTGCGTTGCCATGGGAACCACTTGGAGGGTGGTTACCGTGCAAGGAGGAAGGTGTCACGTGAACAGAGAAATGCGTAAGCGCGCTTTGTGGTTACCACAGAAACCATCGAGAAGGTGGTTAACCTGGAAAGGAAGAAGGTATCCGGAGAGCGGAGGAAACCCCAACCGGAGGTTGGTTAATCTGGAAGGACGAGGAGGGCTACCATGGAAGAAAGCTCTGCAGCGAGAACATAGGAAGGCGTAACCAGATGATGGTTACAACGGTAACCGTGGAAAGAGGAGGGTGTGGCGAGAGCGTGAGAAGGCGCCCCTGTTACCTTGTTGCCATGGGAACGAACCGGAGGGTAGTTACCCCAGAAGGAGAAGAAAGGTATGGCGAGAGTGTGGCAAGGCGGACTACGGTAACCACCCGGAACGTGGTTACCGTAGAAGGAGGAGGAAGGGTATGGAGAGAGCAGATAAAAGTAGCACAGTCCATCTGCGACAGCTGCTGCGAAACGTGCCGCCAGAGGAGAGGATCTTCGTTTATTGGGGTTTAACGTCCCGAAGCAACTCAGGCTATGATGGACGCCGTAGTGAAGGGCTCCGGAGATTTCGACCACCTGGTGTTCTTTAACGTGCACTGACATCGCACAGTACACGGGCCTCTAGAATTTCGCCTTCATCGAAATTCGGCCGCCGCGGCCGGGATCGAACCGGCGTGTTTCGGGACAGCAGCCGAGCGCCGTAACCACTGAGCCACCGCGGCGGGGCAGAGGAGAGGATCATCGGCGGCGCTGCGCTTCTATAGAACAGCGGACTGGAGAGCAGACGTAGACGAAACACGAACATGTGCGGAAGACTAAAAAGCGTCCTAGAGCTATAGAGACGTGAGGTCGCTTTCATATTCTCTACCGCAACTGCCCCGACAGGTAGCTGTTCTAAACAAACACAGCCGCCGATGGGGCTTGTGAGATCCAGGTTGTTTTTCCCGAGCAATCTCTCGAGACAGATCATTAATCAACGGCCACCTGCCAAGGTAGGCAGTTTTCTCACGATCCTATGGACAGGTTGTGACGACGTCACAATGTCACGCGACCTAGGTGGGCAATTGCTTCTATGGGGCGCGCCTCGCTGTAGTGTCCTGAACCTCGCAACCAGCGGCCTGACGCTCCTTAAAGGTGCACTGAAGAGAAATCTGAACTAGTCTTTTTGCCGCGGGAACTCGATCTACACGTTCCCAGTATTCTTGGAAACTTCAAATCATTGCCCTGTGCGGCCGATTTCCCTAATTAAATTGGATCAACGTCCGGCTCCCGCCTTTTTTTTTTAATTCCCTGCATACGGTGGGAGGAGTCGACCAACGCATGGAGTGCCTTTCAGGCAGTCGCGTGGCGACTTCGCTTTCGCTTTTATTTTGTTTCTTTTAGGTTTCCGTAAATAAATAGGCCTAGTCAGAGACCACATAGCTGCAAATCAGGCCGACGGAAATAAAAATACGCGTGGACTCACTGATTTCGCCGATCACTACGTATCACTCCACCGATGGCAGAGCGGCAAGCCGCCACGGGACTGGCTGAAAGGTTGGTCGACTCCTCCCACCGTTTGCGGGGAATTAAAAAAAGAAAGGCGGGAGCCCGACGTGAATCCGATGTAAATTAGGAAAATCGGCCGCACAGGGCAATGATTCAAAGTTTCCAAAAACGCTTGGAACGTGTAGATCGAGTTCCAGCCGTAAAAATACGAGTTCAGATTCCTCTTCAGTACACCTTTAAATACCTGAGACATGTGACCAGCCACTGTTATGTAATGACAACGTAATAAAATGCGCGTGACCTCGTAAGTGACGCACAGTGACGAGGCTTAGACTTTCGGAGTTGACACGTGCTCCTCGCAAGTAAAAATAACATACAAAATTAGCGCTGGTGCATGCAGAAAGCAATAATCAACACGCATTGCGGAGTTAAAGGCATGGCACAGAAACACGTGGCCAGTCACCTCATCAACTTATAAACAATAACATTCAACACAACAGAGTACACGGGGCATAGGTGATACAGTGCACAAGTATTCGACGAATTGACAGGTGTTGTGCTCGAGTCATGCACCTTCGAGATGAAAAGGAAGTAACGGAGAAAAACAAGCTTATTCAAACATACTAAACAGTACTGCATGGATAGCGCAGGAAATCAGGCACAGCCAACGGCAATCAACACGTGTTGCGTTCGTTGTGTCACTATACAATGCAGTCGTGTGATGTTAGTCACACCTGTCGTCGAAAAAAAAAATGCTCTTCGTTAAATGCATGAGCATCAGAAGCCTTAAAGACGATCAAGCTCTCGTGAACAGAATTATCGCTACCTTGAGCGAAAAGATGTTTTCCCTGGGTTTTCATTCAAACCAGAAGTTAGTGCTTTGAATTTTAAAATTAGGAAGGATCCTCGAACCTCTCTTGTCATGGTGAGATTTGAAGCCAGATTCAAGTATTGTGGCTGTAATGTTACCAAATGAGTGGCCGGGAGTCGCGACATGTCTTGAGAGCGGAATATTAGGAAGGGTATTGGCATATGACCGGTGGTTATTGAATCGCAACCTGAAGGGTAGTTCAGTCTGTCCGATGTACCGGGGGGGGGGGGGGGGGGGGGGGGATCTGACTGTGCCCCCCCGCCACCGGATACGGGCCGGTGTAGTTTCGGCTACTAGGCTTTGTTCCGGTGCAACGCCAGCAGTGCGGATGGGACGGCCGGGACCCATCCTCTGGGGATGCAAAACCCCATGGGAGTGGCAGCGACCCCCAGGCAACTGTGAGGGCCAGTCGCGCGCGTGAGGTCAGATGCCTGAGCGAAGGCAGGCCTGGGTTTATACTCAGGTTGGACCCACGAAATCCGGCACGGAAGGCATGTCAAAAGTTCCAAAGGTTTCAAATACATGCTACTTCCCTTCGCACGCGGGTGCGTGCAAGTCTGGCTACCGACGCGTCGGTTTCTGGTTACGGAGAAACCAGGTCCGCGCGGGGTTTCACAGTAGCCAGGCTCTGAAACGGCGCCTCGGGGAAGCGACCTCACGGCTGGCCGCGGAGCTGTAACGGCTTCGCGGGACACCGGGGGATGGGGGAATAGTACGACCTCGAAGCGTCCAGCAAACACCGTCGATGTTGTGTAGTACCGGCGGAGTAGGCCCGGGCCATCTCACCCTCAACCACGTTCTTGGTTCGTGGTCGCCCGGCCTTGAACACTCCCTCCTCAATAGGAGAAGAGCAAGCTAGGGGAGAAAATAAGTGCAGGGTTGGTTGGAAGCACAGATGGGTCCCCCCGGAGGTGTTAGGTCATGACGCCGAGGACCGGAGGGCTGTTAGGCTGACGACCTAAGCCTCTACTGGCTGGATCACATCACACATACTTCCGGTGTCTGAAAAACCGCGAAAAGCACTCGACTGACGGTAAGTAGCTGGCTGGTTGGAAACACCCCTTAGGATCGTGGAGGGGCCCCAGGTAGCTGCTGACCCCGTGTTAGGTTCTCCTGTCTCCGGCGGTCGGAGCCCGCTGCGTATGGTGGGTGGTCGGGCATCCCGTGAGCGGGGCCGCAACACTGGGCAATCTAGATGCTCTCCCTGCCCTGGCCAGGCAGGCCAGCAATGGAGTCGAGATAATTGAAGGATCAGAGCAAAAACCTCGCTGTCCCCATTCCCATCCACAATTTCTAACCCATTCCTGACAACCACTCAACCCATCTCTTTTTACCCATGCTTCCCGCTACTTCCCAGGGGAGATCAGGGGAGTCTGCCCGGGCCCGCTCCCCCGGCTGTGGGTCGCTACAGTAGCTTTTCCCTTTTCTTTTCATCTTTCCACCTACGGGTGGTAAAATTATAATTTGCCCACGGGCCTATTTTATTTTCGAACTGGGTTAAGCCTTTTGTACGTACGTGGTGCAAACAGGGGATTATTTTTATTTCCTTTTAGGTCGCCCCAACCTATTCATTGTCCGATGTACTGCAGCTTACACACACCGCCTTCGAGCAGATAGACAACATTGTCGGTGCTACTACGCCGCCCCCGGAGATGGGGTGGCGAAGGCGCGCAGACGATTAAATTAAAATTTTCAGTACAGATAACCCATCTTCTACAAAGCCCGTTAAAAAAAATGCTTCCTGGACAATATTCTTGAAGCGGCGCGCTTTAACATTCCGAGCGTACCACAACTTTATTAGAGCCCCTTTAAGGCGGAGCACAAGTGTGCCCTCCAGTTCTTTTCGGACGGGCGGTATACCGCTGCAGGTGCTGATGACACTGACGGACCGGGCGTATACCAAGGGTCTGGCGGACCGCATCAGACGGGCTGGCGTCCTGCCCATATCGCAGTACGCCGACGCGTTCAGCGCCGACACGAGCAAGGGCACGGCGCCGATCCTTGTATCGGCACCCAACGGCGACGTCGTCGGCCTCCTCTCGTCCATCAACTCGATGTGAGTGATACACGAGCATGTATACAGCGGCCGCGGTTTAAATTTCCTACAAGTCATGCGTTTAGCCACGAAGCATGAACTTATATGTTGTCCTTGTCAAAAGTGTCCTTCCCCCGCGATTGGCCGTCAAGCCTGTGGGTTTTAAAATGGGGAGATAAATACGTTCTCCCCGCTTAACTGCGGCTGACCCAGTTCAACACCGCGCCGACCCCACCCCGTGGTCGCGAGCGCTACCGAGCGCACGCCGACCACGGCGGGCCTTGCTCTGCGGGAACAAAGGAACGACACACTGGCTGACACAAACAAGGCATTTATTGCTACAACAACAATAACGCCAGCTAGCAACAAAATACACTGAGGAATCGAGGATGTCCGACTCACCAGCACGGTTACGAGCGAATGTTCGCCCACCTAGGGCAGGGGGAAAAACTCCGAGGCCGGACGGGTCGAGCTGAGAGGAACGTGTTTCCACACGAGGTCGCCCGCCGGCGAAGAGCGGAGCGGCGCGCGAAACGTCCGCGAGCTTTCCCGGTCCCAAGAAGAGAGCTGTGCCTCCCCCCCGCGCGCTCAGCAAAACGCCATCCGTGGCGCTGCGACGCGAGCGCCCTCCCCTATTAGTTAAAGTAACCAACTGAGAAGAGTGCGTTGCGGGGGAGCTAACCACAGTTGGGGTGCATTGCGGGAATGCGAACCACGGGGGGGGGGGGGGGGGGGGGGGGGGGCGAGGCGTCCGGCCGAGGCTGAAGTCCAGAGCGTTCTCCTCCGCGTGCCCACCGCTTCTTCCGCGTGCCGATACGGTGGCGCTACAATGTCATACGTTTTTGTTTCATGTGGTTTAACGCCCCAAAGCGACTCAGGCTATGAGGGACGCCGTAGTGGAGGGCTCCGGAAATGTCGACCACCTGGGGTTCTTTAACGTGCACTGACATCGCACAGTAAACAAGCCTCTAGCATTTCTCCTCCATCGAAATAGACCGCCGCGGCCCGGGATCGAACCCGCGTTTTTCGGGTCACACCGCGGTGGCCTCGAGTCATTCGCATGAAATGGAAATCATGTGTGAGCTATATGGAAAGGAAGCGTCTTGCCCTAAAACGAGGAAATAGTACAGATTTCCGCATGTTATGATACTTCTGATCGGTTCCAGCCACAGCAAAATGGACAGTACACTGACTCGGACCTCGACATGAAAATAGCGCTCTATCCCCATTTACCCCACAGCTGTCTTGTGCCTTCCTGTTCAGAACAAAGGTCTTTCCATCAGTCAGTACACATCATAGGGACTCCGTTTCCCATAATTCCACATACACACCTCATACGGGACGTTCCTGGGTTTGGGATACTTACGACTCACCTAAAGCTGTGCGCTGCACTGGGGTAACGCAAAACGGTCACTTCACCCTCCTGGGATTTGCAGCTCAACTGTCCTGCTACAGGTCGTTTTGATGTATACGCTGTGCCATCTAATATGCATGCGTTGATGACAGCCCAAGAACGGCCCTTCTTGGATGTAGCCCGTCCAACTGTATACGGGGCGCGCTTGCAGCTTCGGCTCAGCGGTGATGTCCGAGCTGACGGGCGTCATCTTCAACAACGTGATGAACGACTTCGACATCCCGGGCCAGGTCAACGTGTGGGGCTTCCCCGGGTCTCAGTCGCTCAACCAGCTGGAGCCCAACCGGCGTCCTGTCTCGTCAATGGCGCCCGTGTTCCTCTTCCAAGACGGCAAGTTCCTGGCCGCCGCTGTCGGCACGGGCGGGGGACAAGCCATCACCGGCACCGCGCAGGTCAGCTCACGCCACGATATATATCCCTTATGAAAATGGTCTATAGACTGCCTGTAGACTTGCTATAGACTATTGCCTTCCTATAGAATTTCCTTTTGTCAATTCAAGGCCTATAGAGTGTGTATAGAAAAAAGTCTACTAAAAATGTATCGCCATGAATCTATAGTTTAGTTTAGCCGCCGCGGTGGCTCAGTGGCTATGGCCTACTGGCTCGACTCGACTACTGACGTGAAAGACGCGGGTTCGAACCCGGCCGCGGCAGTCGAATTTCTATGGAGGCGAAATTCCAGAGGCCTGTGTACTGCGCGATGTCAGTGCACGTTAACGAACCCCAGGTGGTCGAAATTTGCGGAGCCCTTCACTATGGTGTCCCTCATGGCCTGAGTCGCTTTGGGACGTTAAGCCCCATAAACCTAAAGTCAACACGTCGGATCACTGGAGGAACACGCGCATTTCTGGAAGCCAGTGTCTTCGAGAGGGCGGCGTCCTAAAATGGCTACGAGAGGCGGTGCGATTTTTTTCATCCAACACTTGATACGTTCTTACCACTGTATAGCAAAGCATGAGGACCAGCCATATGGTTTATCCTCGTAGACTGGCTAATCTCGAACGCAACGCGGATCTGGCGTCTCGTAGCTGTTGTCATCTTTCTGAGCGCAGCGCGCTGTCTCAACAAGGTGCCGCCCCACCAACAATGGAAATGGAGCATGGAAATGGGAATAGAGGCTACGGCGCAGCTATCGCTGGCACTTCTTTGACCTCAGGGGGCGGAGTCTATGCAGGCCGCATATGGTGGAGTATACTCCAAACGCGAAAGGACTGAAAAGGGAGTAAGATGTCCTCTAGCGCGCTCCCTTTAATGGGCAGGGTATGCTGCCCTAGCTCTGTGGTAGATTTCTATCACTAAAAATACGGAGTACTTACAGTTGGCGATGGAAACAAATTCCCTCTTCAGAACATGCAAGGTTGTAGCAGTTACAAAAATTTTAACCGAGGTTTCCACCTCCTCTGTTTGCTAACCTATGTATGAACCTCCGGTGCTGCATTTAAAAGACTCCTCCCATTACCATACTTTGCAGTGGGAATGCACCTCCGTTGCCAAGAGTAAGCATTTCGTATATTTAGTGCTCGAAATCTACCCCGATTCTTGAGCATCAGACTCTGCCTTAAAAAGAAAGTGCTTTAGAGGACAGCTTACTCCCTTTTAACTCCAATATTAGGCTTATTCATATTTTTAGTGCAGCGACACCAGGGCTATGTGCAGGAGCCGTAGTGGACTCGGGTAATTTAGACCACTGGGGCTCTCTAATTACCGTGCAATGGCATTGAACAGTACACGGGCACCTTTTTGCATTAAAAATCTCTGCCTCTCCCGTAAACGAGAGTAGAGTAAGCATGAAATGTTTACGGGCCTAATGTCATCTCGGTGGACACCCGAACCGCACCGTACAGGAAGGGAGGAACGCCACCACCCGTTCAGCGCGATGCCTTGCCATTTGAACGCAAGGTTTTTTGAGGAAAGGAAATGGCGCAGTAATTCTCTGCTATCTCGGTGGACACCCGAACCGCACCGTAAAGGAAGGGAGGAACGCCACCACCCGTTCGGCGCGATGCCTTGCCCTTTGAACGCAGCGCTTCTCCCCCGGATCACGTATGACAACGAAGTGTAACGTGGCATTTATGTGCTTTTTGCACGCGTTATTAGAAATCGGAAATTATAATTCCGTGCATTATCAAACCCACAGCTCCACTGATATCTTGATAAACATTGAGAAGGCACTGGCAGCAGTTATTTTTTGTCTCATTTGGAGACCAACCGGCGCTTGCATGCCGGTCGCGTAGGAGGGCTTAGAGAGTCTCGTTAAATCTCGTTAAGTCTCGTACGGTGCCCGGATGTTCTCGTTTCAGAGCCGGGATGACTGGAATTCAGTGCCCGGATGAGTGGATTTCAGTGCCCGGATGACTGGAATTCAGTGCCCGGATGACTGGAATTCAGTGCCCGGATGATTGGATTTCAGTGCCCGGATGACTGGAATTCAGTGCCCGGATGAGTGGATTTCAGTGCCCGGATGATGGCTCTCGGTCTCGGCGTGACGTCACCACACTGCCGACAACGGGAGCTAAAAGCATTTCATGCTTAAAAACAAATTGGTTTTTGAAGAATGGAAATGGCGCAGTAACTGTCTCACATGTCGACCCGAACCGCGCCGTAAGGGAAGAGATAAAGGTGGAAGTGAAAGAAGGAAGAGAGAAAGAGGTGCCGTAGTGGAGAGCTCCGGAATAAATTCGACCACCTGAGATTCTTTAACGTGCACTGACATTGTACAGTACAGGGATGCCTTTGCGTTTCGCTTCCATCGAAACGCAGTCGCCGCGGCCGGGTTCGAACCCGGGTACTCCGGCACCGGGAAAAGTGAAGAGGAATCAGCAAGGCACGTGATGTGTGGTCATGGTATATGACGTCGCATACCACGTGGCCTCACCAAATCGCCAAACGGAAGTTACGCCGCAAAGCCGGAAGTACCGAGCATAAGTGACGTCATCGAACCCAAAAAAAGCATTCGTGGAGACCTGTGCAGTTTCAACGAACCATGCTCGTGCATTACCGTAGGATCAGTCCATCGGTCGCCTGTGAATTTTCGTTCTTAGAAAAATTCCATTGTAAGGTTTCTGGCATGCTGATGTCTGTTCGGCAGCAAAAGACGCATTCATTGCTGATAAAATTTTACTTAAACATGAAACAGCCCTGTTTTCCCGCTACTCGATACAAACTCATGGCTTCCAGACTAAAAATAGATTCCATTATCACCGTTTCGAAGTGAATTACAGGTAGTATATCCTGGCCTCAGATATCCACGCACAAGAAATGCTTGATGCACTGAAGTTTGCTCGCGAAATCGGCCGGTAGCGGCGACACTTGCGTATTTTTTTTCCCACCCTTGTCCACCTTTTAAACCTCAGTTTTCAGTGAAAGTAGCGTATTTGTAGTTACGAAGGGGGCAGTCTATAGCTGCAGAACAACATCAATTTGTCCTTGGTGTGCCGTCTGTCATTGTACGCCGATATCGGGCATTTCAGCTGGCATAATATACCTGCATTCGTGTTTTAATGCAGTAGCATTAGAGTTGTCGTCACACCAAAAACTGATGCCGGAGAAGAAATTCACTGATTGGTCATCAGAGGTCACGTGACCTTCTGACGTCATCACAACCTGCCCAGTGGGTTGTGAGCAACCTAGCTTCTTACAGCAACATAGAGAATCACAATGAAAAATCAAAATAATGTGATATATGCAAATACTGGCACCATCACAGCCAGAGCTTAAAGTCATGGGGGTGTCAGACCCACTGCCATTACCCGCAAGGAATAGAGGCCCTCCAGGCTAGATCGTAGGGTGTGTACGAATGCTACGTCGGCAGTCATTTTTTATTCTTGTCACTGAACATCGGAACAATTCTTCTCTATCGCTTAAAAAATTTCATTGTGATTTTTAGTAAGAACTATAAACATGTTTTCTAAAACCCGAGATGGAGAAAAATATAAAGTCGGCAGCACTACACAAATGCTGAAAGAAAAAGGGAACACCACGTGCCAGTCCAGAGCTGGCACTGAGCTCCAAGGCTTACACTACAACAACAAAAACAATTGTTGCACACTGACCAAACGTGGGGATCGCTTGTTTCAGGTCTACGTCATAAACTGAGCAAACAACCTTGAAAAATAATTTCAGGTTTTGGTTTGGTTTGTTGGGGTTTAACGCCCCAAAGCGACTCAGGCTATGAGGGACGCCGTAGTGAAGGCCTTCGCAAATTTCGACCACCTGGGGTTCTTTAACGTGCACTGACATCGCACAGTACAAAGGCCTCTAGAATTTCGCCTTCATCGAAATTCAGCCGCCGCAGCCGGGATCGAACCCGCGCCTTTCGGGTCAGCAGCCGAGCGCCTTAACCACTGAGCCACCGCGGCAGGGCCAATTTATATATATATATATATATATATATATATATATATATATATATATATATATATATATATAATTTCTCCTCTTTGTATAAAACGATATGTAAAACAGGCTGCCAGCCGCTTTCTCTCTTTTCCCTCGCCACCTGTACTCGAATCTAGAAACTCCTCTTAGAATGAGTCAGACTTTTAGCCCTGGTCATAGCATAGCGGATACCTGCTACTGCATCTAGCAGTCAGAATATGACAGTTAATGGGCTGAAAATTGCAAATAAACTAACATATCCGCAAAGAAATTGCAACAGAAGCTGCAGCAAATATGAAATACAATGCAGTCACATTTTACTCTTAAGAAGGCGTAAACGTTCCCATAGTTTCTTCTGTGCCCTTTTGTGTTTTTGTCCCCTGCAGTGCATTTTCCCCCATTGAAATGAGGGAAACATTGTCACCTCACTCCTCAGCAATAGTAGGTGAAAGCATAAAAGGCATTACCAGAATGGTGTAGCACATTCTAGGGCAGCTCCCTCCAGAAAACAGTGGCTTCCAAGTGGTGCGTTTCTCCGCTGGTCCGACACGTTGACTGGCAGTGAGGCGTGCGGTAGTATTCTTTTCAACACACGCACAACAATGTATCTGTACGGCCAGGACTGTTTAGCGGCGGTAAGCGTTCTTTTGAAAATGTGTGGTGTCTTCTCGCTGTTTAGCCCAAAGCTGGGATTAAGTAGCTTACAAACATAACCTTGCAAGCGCAAATGTCATCTCACCTTCCTGTCGGATCACGTGTCGTCCCAGCGCCGCGACTTCCAAGCAATGTGCAGAGGGAGTCGCAGTAACGTGCGCTACTGCCGCTAATCCGGATACCATCCGGACGGAAAGTTTTGGAGTGTTCGACCTCATGTTTACCACAGCTCCCGGACGATGTTCGCCTGAATCTGCCGAAAATGGGAGCTAAAATATAAAAAAAAACTACTTGTTGAAATAGGCATTCGCCAATACCTTCCGGCCATATATGCAGCCTCGGAAGAGAGCACTAACGAAGTCGCTGCTCCATGCTGCAGGTGCTGCTCAGAGTGCTGAAGATGAAGCGGACGCTCAAGGAGGCCGTGGACTGGTACCGGGTTCACCACCAGCTCATGCCTGACAGACTGCTCATCGAGTCGACCATAGACTACGTGAGCTGAGTCATGACCCTGTCGGCCGCGCATGGAATGGAGCTATGGGCTTCCACGACAGCTTTCGGTTAAGCACCGCCAGCTAGCAGCAGAAAGGGACCATATCGTGAGGGCGGATAAAGCACCGTTAGTAGGAATGGTGCGGTGGCTCGAACCTTCTTGCCCTCATTGACTCCTCAACTCCGCCGTGAAAGAAGAGAGGAAGTTGGGAGTAAAAAAAAAAAGAAAGACAAGAAGAGGTCCCCTAGTGGAGGGCTCCAGAATAATTTCGACCACCTGGGGGTCTTTAACATGCACTGACAGCACACAGGAGTCCTTTGCGTTCCTAATCCACCGAAACGCAGCCACCATGTCGGGCTCAAACCCAGGCACTCTGGCTCAGTAGCCAAGCACCATAACCGCATCCACCGCAACAGGATTGAACTTAATCATAATTTTGTCTCATGATTTATCTTCTTGTTTGGGTAATAAGAGAAGCTTTTACAATGGTCTCCTTTTGTCAAAGGGGAATTCTGCTCGGCGCTTCACGGCACACTTGAATTGTCTCCAGTTGTAGTTCCTCTCGTGCCCGCTAGGGGTGCCACGCTAGAGAGTTTCCTCTCCCTCTTGAACTACTTTGCTCTGCCTACAAAACCCTCCAGTCACAACACCCACAGCAGTGCACTTTAGCTCAAATGTGGGCTTTACTGTTGACGCAGTAAAAAAAATGACAACAGTGCTGAGCTGGGCCAGTTGGTAATTCATGTACATGATGGAAACAAAACGCCCTGTGGCACTATTCGTGATTATGCACCACTCAGAAATTGCCGGCAGCACCCAAATGAATAGTGCTATGGTCGCAATACTATGTGAAGTAGAGCCTGGTCCGAGTTTGAATGCGACTCATTAGAGGTAACGAGGCCCGACATTTACTCAAAGTCTAGCAAGAGAACGGCAGTTCGCAATTGGTGGAGAGGTGCTGGAAGTAGTAAGAGAATATGTCTACTTAGGGAAGGTAGTGACAGCTGATCCGGATCATGAGAGGGAAATAACTAGAAGAATAAGAATGGGGTGGAGCAGTTATGGCAGGTTCTCTCAGATCATGAATGGCAGTTTACCAATATCCCTCAAGAGAAAAGTATACAACAGCTGTATCCTACTGGTACTCACCTATGGGGAAGAAACGTGGAGGCTAAAAAAGAGGGTTCAGCTTAAGTTAAGGACAACGCAGCGCTAAGAGATCGGAGGTGGGCGGCGTGGGTTAGGGAACAAACGCGGGTTAATGACATCCTAGTCAAAATCAAGAGGAAGAAATGGGCTTGGGCAGGGCATGTAATGCGAAGGCAAGATAACCGCTGATTCTTAAGGGTAATGGAGTAGATTCCAAGAGAAGGCAAACATAGCAGGGGGCGGCAGAAAGTTAGGTGGGCGGATGAGATTAAGAAGTTTGCGGCAATACGGTGGCCGCAACTGCCGAAGGCCAGGGTTAATTGGAGAGACATGGGAGGGGCCTTTGCCCTGCAGTGGGCATAGTCAGGCTGATGATGATGAACTGCAGCAGGCATGTGCGAAAGCCCATGCATACTGCTTCAAGAGCCTTTTCTTGTCAGAAGTGACCTCAAGAGGAATCTGCTTCATAGCCGACAGTTCTGTCGTCAGCACCACCTCCCTCATCTTTTTTTTTTTTGCCACCAGCTCTTCCCACCAGCCTCAGCTTGCGCACCCAGCCATTGCCAGCCATACACTTCAGTGGTCAAAAGTTCAGCTGCCAATGGCTCTCTAACTAGCCGAAGAGCACATCTGTTGCTTAACCCTTTCAGATGCCATTTTTTTTTGTTTCCATAAAAAATAAATATTTTACCGCATAAATAATATATTAATGCCTCAAGAAAGACAATTTGTTAGTTTTCCAGCGCAAAATAGCAACGGTTAAAGGGAAACTGCATAGGTTTTAGAAATCAACGTGCTTAAGAGGGTTGAATGTGTGAAACCTGCAGGTAAAGCATGCGAAGTCTTTTTGGGCTAGCACTTAAAATAGTGAAGTAATCGCAGATTAAAATTCAGACGCCCTTCAAGCTTCTCTGCAGCGCACAACGCCAAGTGGGGGGCTCATGATGACGTCATCGAAGGTATCGGTACATTTCCAACACACAAACGCCTATTTTGAAGGACAAAACCAACTCCACCGAAGGCGAACCCTGCCGAGAGTTGTTTGGCAGCGTCTAACGAGTCGGGGCAGGGTGTGGCTGACGACAGCGGTAATTTGAAATCATACCTTCCGTGGCGTCGCGCTGAGTTTCCCTGCACTACTCTGTTGCACTGATGAGAAGCGTAAAATTCAATCGTCGATTACATCACTACTTTAAATGCTTGTGCGAAAACACTTGGCATGCTTTACCTACAACCTATGTAGATTTCAATCCTTGAATATCGCGAAATTCTCAAAAAAGTGCTGCAGTTGCCCTTTAAGTTTTTGAGGGGATGTACAAAATTTCGCAGTTTCATAAGTGTCGTAAGTGACGGAAATGGCAACTCTGAAATTCCGTGACTTTTCAGACAAACACCTGAAGGATCATGGGATCAACTTCTGTTTCGAAGATGCACATTGCGGTTTAAAAAAAAATTCATGTTATTGCTGGTGCCAAGATACGTCTGCATAAAAATGGCGGGCGCCGTGCTACTCACTGTTTCACGACATATTTACTGCGTTCGCTATAAGGCATGAAACCCGCCTTACTTGTGACATGAAGTATGTAAAATTCACCTCAAAGAAATCAGCGCTAGGTGTAGCACATTCTCAGAAAAAGCTGAGAGGTCGCTTCGTGCGCAATTGTGTTCATATCGTGTCAAAAGGTCAAATATTACCTCGATCGTTGTCCTCAACTATCAGCAGCATCTGGTCTATAACAGCGCTCTCCTGACATCACCAAACTTTACCGCAAACCATATCAATGCTGCCAAACCATGTCATATAAGTGACCTATACAACGGTGCCTTTCTATCCTTGGGTAAATTGGTCTACAGTGCTGGATCAAGTCCAAAACAACACTGCGCAACCACATCAGATCTTGTGCATGTTTTTCCCATCTCATCCATCTCAACATCACCGACTTTTCTCCGGCCATCATGTGAGTTGAGGATCGGTCGATTGCTGCCACAGGGGAAGCGGGCGTTCCTGAGTAGCTGCTCGCACAACGTGGAGACCCTCTACCAGTGGCCTGGCAACGTGCTGGCCCTGTCTCAGCAGGATGGTCGCGTCTATGCCATGTATGACCACCGCTCAAAAGATTTGGCCGACGCTGTGGATGGCATCTGACTGCTGGCCCCCTCACGGTACGCATGTACTACTGCCGTTTGGTGCACCCGATAGTGGCACCCGATAGTGGCACCCGATAGTGGCACCCGATAGTGGCACCCGATAGTGGCACCCGATAGTGGCACCCGATAATTATAGTCTTGCAAGAGAGAGATATGCCTTCTCTCCTGATGCAACTTCAGCACCTTCAGGTGCCACTGATAACAACACCACCACTCGATAGCGTTCCCACTCTGGCCACCTTCATGGTCTTTTACAAACTTTTGTCACTCTCCAATACACTGTAGCGCAGCAAAAGACAAGGACACAAGAGACGAGAGACGAACACCACGAGCGCTAACTTCCAACAAATTTTATTCTCCTGAAGCATCATATTTATACGCCAGAAAACGGTAATCACATGTGCGAACAGTATCAATTCCTCAGAAAAACAAGCTCTTTATCTGAGAGGAGAATGGAAGGTGTGCTTACACACGAGCATCCTGACCTATTTATCTTTTCAGCTTCAATGATTTCGCGCGTTACTCTTTCACTGCTTTTTCCTATTACGACACTTTTATCAAAGAAAGGCTTACAGGTTTTTGACTTGCATGCGAGAATGTGGTCAACCAGCGATCCGCTCTTGCCCGTTTGCCTGGAAGTTTGCCAGAGCTTGTCAAGCTTGCAAGCACGCACATGGTTCGTTTCAAGTCTCTAGAAGACCACAATTGTAGCCAGAGTGGAAGTGCTATCGAGTGGTGGCGCTGTTATCAGTGGCGCTCGCAGATGCTGAAGTTGCACCAGCAGAGGAGTCACGTTCCTCTCGCGAGACTTCACCATCGGTAAACGCGCGAGTAAATGCGTGGTGGGCATAACCACCTGTTTCAGGTTGTACAGGGATATATACATTTATTGCTCTCAGCTGCGGCAGTTCACTCCCAGTAAAACCGCTTTCACGTAAGTTCAGCTTCAGTGTATCTTAGGAGAGACACAGCTGCAGCAATGAAATGCAAGCTGCATTGGGAGTTACTTTTCTTGGTGCATAGAACTGAAACTGAACAATGAGAGAAGCCAACAGCCACAGAAACCAAGGAGCACAGGGGATTTTTTTTTTAATTTATTTTATTATTTTTTTTGTGGTGTTGATCAAATAAGAATATTACTGAGTATGTTGTCGCTTAAAGCTAGTTGATTAGAAAGGCAGAAGAAAAAACAACCACATGCCGCCGGTGGGATCCGAACCCACGACCTCCGAATTACGCGTCCGGTGCTCTACCTCTGAGCTACGGCGACGGCTGTCAAACCTTCTGCTTTCGGGGGTATTTATGTTTTACAAATAACCTAACCTTGAGAGTGTTCATCATTAATGAGCAGAAACATAATCTTTATTTAATGGCATGCTAGCAGGTCCACAGGCTAATCATTTACTTTAGCAGGTACACTTTCGGTAGAAACGTGCGTGCCAAATCATTCTTAGGCAAAACAATGAGCCCTTTGCTAAGGTGCTCTTAGCTATATGTGGAGCAACTGCTGAATAGGACGTAACATAGATGGCATTCACTTTGTACAGAAGAGCACTTTACTCTGTAACTGCTCTCATAGGGGGATGTGGATTGAGAACCCCCAAAAGAGGTCAAAAAAATTGATTTTCTGAAAATTAATGATGATGATGAATTTTTATGGGGCAAGGGCAGCGAGACGCATAGAGATGGGTGCCCCTTTCCAAAGTCTGTCACAGGGTGGCGCTGGTCGCGCGGTGCGTACGTCTAGCAGGTGTTATAGAGTCACCGCTTAAAAGCAACAGCTGCACAATGATGCAATTTCAGTTAACAACGGTAGTTGCAGGCCCCGTAATTAGGTCTCGCACCCCACATATATGTCGGCATCAAATGTAGATCGGCTCTCCCAATCTCTGACGGCCATTTTTGCAGAAAGTCGACACAGCTTTATTGAGTGTGGAAAAGCTTCAATCCATTCTATCTCTTTTTTTTTCATGAAATGGCCTTGTGTGTTAAAAAAATTATGCCGTTCAATGTTCTACCATTTTGTGTGTCAGAAGTATTCGAAGTATTCGCTTTGAAATTATCTGAAGAAAATTACCTACTATTCGCTTCGGACTCTAAAAAAAGGCTATTCGCACATGCCTGGTGTAACCTGTAGCACGCCAATAGGAATGGAGTGAATGTTGAACCAGGCTTCTGCCACATTTTCTTAACTCTGCAGACTTTTCACAAAAACTGGAGGGAAAATGTATTAGGAAACAATTTTCTAAACACTGAAATTTTGTGAGAGTAGTCATTACGTTATTTCTAACTGAAAGCCGCATCTCCCCTTAATTGCAATCGACTTTTTCTCTTTGCTTTTCAGGTGGCCAGGCCTTTGTTCAAGTCAGCTATGCGAGGAATCCCCATGCGTTTCTCTGCAGTGTGGCACACCAATAATGCAGTGAAAGCACTGACATCAAAAACTGAACAAAATATTTATGTACTTATATAAGTGATGGTACAAAGCCAACTGATGGACATTAAGCAACCAGAATTGTATATGTTTGTGAACGAATTATGTACAAATAAGTGCTTTTCTCAAGTAAAAGGTTCAAGCAGAAGTTGCGTGTTTTTTAACCATGGCTTTGATGAGCAACATTTATCCCAGACGAAGTATGCCTCGGAGTGTAATGAAGACTGCAGTCAGCTGCAAAAGGAAAAAGGAAAAAAAAGAGTTGCAATGCGGAATGTTCTTAAAGGGACAGTTTACTGCTGGAGAAAAGTATAAAAACATTGGCACATTCTTGTAGATCTCTCCCTATGGTGAAAACAGCAAGGGTATATAACTTGTGGTTTTGGCAGAAATTTATATTTAAAATTTGTGAAAAAAGTCCGGCTGGAGCCCATGCTGTGGTAAAACATAACTGCTGTCGAAAAAGTGGATGTTTGATGGGCAAATTTGCCAGGAGTTCACCTACTGCACTTTATAAATAAGAATGAGTGCTATACAGTAGCCAATCGATTATTGGGACTCCAATAATTCAGACTTACATATAGTGTGTACTTTATGAGAGAGGGAGATATTTCAATGAATACAAAAGAGGTGTTCCTGGTTGTTAACCTAGCACGCTACTCCAGATGAGGGTGAAGGAAGAGGGTGAAAAAGAGAGGAAAAAAAGAATAAAAGAAAAGGTGAAAGAGATTGTTTGGTTTATTGGTTTATTAGGGTTTAAAGTACCGAAGCAACTAAGGCTATGAGGGACGCCATAGTGAAGGGCTCCGGAAATTTCGACCACCTGGGGTTCTTTAACGTGCACTGACATCGCACAGCACACGGGCCTCTAGAATTTCGCCTCCATCGAAATTCAGCCGCCGCGGCCGGTATCGAACCCGCGTCTTTCGGGTCAGCAGCCGAGCGCCGTAACCACTGAGCCACCGCGGCGGGGCAAAAGGTGAAAGGAGAAATCAAGCATACACAATACTCGCACAAATACACAGGACGGTCAGAGGAACCATCAGGCACCTCATAAGAATGCACATGTATTCACATATGATATTTCAGGCTCAGAGGAGTCCGAAAGTTTCAGGCTAACCCCAGCAATGCTATGGTGATCATTGTTTTGACCGAAAGTTTGTTTTTCGACCCAATATAGACGCTAGTGGGCATTGCTGTCACAAACAAATGGCCTTTCACTACTGTGAAAAGCGCCATCTAGGATTTAAACGAGGGCAGTTGAATGGGATGACTTAGCTATTTGTTCCTCATTGCTGCCTCTCAAGTTAATGGCATGATTTTTGCAGCCATAGGAGTGGCCGACAAAGTAGTGCACGCAATTGCGTTGAAAAGTGGGTCCCAGCGTCTTTTGCAGCTTAGACAATGTGACGCCGCCGCATGAAATGTAGGGCAGGTGGGGGGGGGGGGGGGGGGACATGCAGCTGGGGATGCAGCCAGAGGTGCTCCCTTCATCTCGCCTCTTCAAGTGGGCTCCCCAAGGTCAATGTGTTCCTGCTCTTGGTATTCGTGACTGTACAGCGTTGAGCGTGTAGAGCGGTGCGTTAAGGGGGGACACTGGTCTTTGAGACCAAAAAATGATTAAAAAATCGATTTTCAAAAAATGACATTTGTGGAATCTACAGCTATTATTTTCCAACCGTACCAATTTTTTCCTTCAAGAAATCAACATTTTGACCATAATATTAAATTCAGATCACCATATGGGCTGAATTTATGCAGGAGCAGAAAATTTAATGGCATGAAAATTTTGGACATCTGGCTGTCTTAGTGTGTCGATATCTCAACATCTAGGACAAATAGAGATGTCATACTGTTTGCTGAGGGAAGCTGAAGGCACAGTGTGTGCAATAATCAAAGCAGATTTGTTCAATCGCACTTCAAAAATTTATAAATTTCGCAAAGTTTATCGATGCATAACATTCACACCTTGAACATTGATATTCCAAGCGCTGTAAAATTACTAATGAGGGTAAAATGAAAAAACGGTTTTGATTATTGCACTCTTTACTCACCGTACTATGAAGCCATGAATTAAAAATGATTTTTTATTGAGCAGTTTTTTTTGCACTGACGTACTAATGAATGACTAATTAAAATTGGTTATCTTAGGAACAGACTAATTAACGAGAAAGGTAATTTCATTGCTGAATTCAGTATACAAAACTGAGCAAGGTGGTACAGTTTCATTACAATTCGACTAAAAATAAGGAAAATAGGTCCAAGACCCTTAAGCAATGACGCATGCCTCATTGCACAGCCTGGTATTAGTGACGTGGGGTGGAGCAGACATAACAAAAGCTCGACTTCGGCTTGAATATAGTACAACATTTACCTCTTGCAAACGGAACGTGAGAAATGACGAACATCACTGTATTTGAACCTGATTTTCAGCAACGAGGTGACTTTCTTGAAGTTTATGGATTTTTCGGACTTCGATTATTCAGACCATTTTTCTCTTTGAGGGCTTTCAAATTGCCAAACATGGTGATGCTTGCGTCAGTTCACCATCGATTGCACTGACGACAAAAGAATTTGATTATATGAATTACCATGTTTGAGTGTCTATCTCGCCTTGGCGCATGCGTAGAGATTACTCGGCAGTCTGTTTTCAATAAAGTATTCAGTCCAGCCTTTGTCCTGTGTTGTTCTCTCCTTGTGTGTTCGTCTTTATTGGCTGGTTTTTCTGCTTTGACATGCCATACCAACAGGCCCACCATTCTGCTCTGCTCCAGTATTTTTCTGGTCCTGCTGAGTTCAAAAAATCGGTCGGTGACTGTACACATAGCATTAAATTTGTTAACTTTTCTTAACACTTGCTCATCATCTCTTCAAATGTTTCAACGCGCAGGCTGCCACTATGCTGCCAGTGGCGCTCCCATCGACGGGGCTGCTGCGGGCAAAAGTGGTTGCTAGCATCTGTGACATACATTTATCACCAGTATTATTTTATTGACAGTATTTCTAAAACCACCTTGAAGCTCTAACAAAAAAATCCATGCATCTGGGTTACTATCATGCAATGCACAAAGTAATGCACAAAGTAAGGGGTTGCATTTAGTGCCACTCAAGAGCTGCGATGCTCGAATGTTCACACAAATGCTCGCAGACGAGGAGCAGCTGACTGGAGAATGCTGGCCTCGGCAGCAGCAAGGGGTTTCGAAAAGTAGCGAACCTGCTTCACAGCTGCGATTCTTCCAGGTCGTTTTGCTGGCTGAAGAGCTTCAGGGTCAGGGCACCCAGAAAGGCTGGGATGCTGTGGTACTTCTCGAGGTACGTGCTTGCCAGCCCGTCCAGTTGGCGCATGTAGTCTGTCTCCAGGACATTCATGTTCTCCTGTGTGTTCTGAAAGATGGGTCCACCACAGAGAGAGAGAGATACATTTTAATGATTACAGGGGAGGTGTGCCAGGTAGTAAAGGGGGGAAGAGGGTCTTGAAAAAGAAAATTTCATTAATCTAGTCGTAGTTATGAAATTTTCAGGGCACATGTATTTTTGTGCGCTGATTCTAAATATGTCATTTAATTTCATGTAAAACAATTCCTTGAACACTTATGCAATTTTTGTGCAAGTATTTTGCGAAGAGGTTTGAAGAAAATTTACTGCAGGAAACTCACTGAAATGCATGCCATTGGGCTCTCTTGACACCAAGGAATGCAATAAGGGCAAAATTATCATCCTGGCTCTCATAGAACTTGAGTTATAGGGTACTGAAGCTGCCACTTCAGAAAAAAATATACACCTTTCTTCACATTTCTGAAGTCACAACTTCAAAACCCTATAACTTAAGTTCTATGATAGGCAGGAAGACAATTTTACCCTTATTGCATTCCTTGGTGTCAAGAGAACTCAGTTTCCTTCAAGAAATATTTTTCAAAGCTCTTCACAACATACGTGCATGAAAATTAAATAAGTGCTCAAGGAATTGTTTTACATGAAATTAAATGACATATCTAGAATCGGCACACAAAAATACATATTCCCGGAAGATTTCTTAAAGGGTCAGTCTACTCATCGAGATGAGTGTACAAATAATGGCATATTCTGGTAGTTGGCACCCTACAACATCAATAGCGAGGGGTCTGCGCCCGGTTTAGGCAGGAATTTATATTTTATTTCGGCGTTAAAAGTCGCGTAAAAAAGCATGGTGGCGACCCCAAACGTTCATTTTGTTCAAGAAAGTGGTAGTCTTTTTTTTGTAGAAGCATAAGTGAATATACTACATACCATTTGTATGCCCCAATGTCAGAGAAACGTACGTTTTGTTCTAGTAAACTGTAGAAGGCGTACCGCTCGCTTTTTCTGTAAATCACATGAATATTTATAGTTACACGTACGCAAAACGCAGGCACATTCCCACTTTTAGTTCAGCGTATGCTAGCAGAGACGCAAAAATAAACTCAGCCTATAGTGGCGCCATCTGGTCGTCAGGACGGGAACCATTGCTGTAAACAAACCGACTCTCCACTCAAGCCTAGGAGCGGCAGAATCGTCACTCTAATTATTAAAATAAAGCAAATTTATCTCTTATATGTTTTCTTATAGGCGAGATGAAACGAAGCGAAAGACAGGCGCCCCATTTATGGCCAGTGAACGCATTGAAAAAGGCAGCAACAACGAGAATTCAGTCCGAAGCGAGAGGTCCGGCTTCGATGGGCGCCGCCATGTTTGTCGCCGCGCGGCGGAAAGCCAGATGGTTGCCAGATGAGACTACCATCTCGTACAGATGTGTTCTCACATTAATAAATTCTATTTTAAAATGTTCTACCGCACTCCTTGGCACCACAGCTGGCTAAACGGTAATTTGAGTAAAGAGCTATCGGTTGCCGCAAAGAAAATATGGTCGATAAAATTCAGTAGACTGACCCTTTAACTGTGACTTTATTAATGAAAATTTTTTTTTAAGACCAGGCTCCCCACTTAACCCGGCACACTACTCCAGATGAGAGTGAGGAGGGAATCTCTACAGCCATGGCACAGTGACACAGAAACAACCTCCTCTCTAGCACACAAATAAAGAGGAGGAGGGGGGGGGGGGGGAAACTTGGGTGCCTTCCTAACCACATTCTCAAAGCAGATAATATGATAGCATTTAGGTTGCCTCCTAAGCTGTCCACAGCGGCTGTATGACGTTCTTTCCACCTATCTTTCCGCCTTTACCTTCCACCAATATCTTTCCATCTAAATAGTATATTCAGGCTTCAAAAATGAGAACTTGTTAGTTTTCCAGCGCCAAATGCCAGCGGCTAATGTTTTAAAGGGATGTGCAAAATTTCGTACAAAGTACCATAACTCTTGAAGATAGCAACATGAAATGCTAAAACTTATCACGCAAACAATCAAAGGATTGCAGAATCAATTTTTGCATTGAACATGAGCATTACGCTTGAACTTAGGGGAGCAGTCACACAAACACCTGAAGGATTGCAGAATCAATTTCTGCATTGTAGATGAACATTATACTTGAACTTAGGGGAAGTCATACAAACACCCGAAGATTTGCAGAATCAATTTCTGCATTGAAGATGAACATTATACTTGAACTTAGGGGAAGTCATACAAACACCCGAAGATTTGCAGAATCAATTTCTGCATTGAAGATGAATATTATGCTTGAACTTGTGGGAAAAAAAAAAATGATGTTGTTATCAGTGATAAAATCTGTCTGCATAAAAATGGCAGACAACATACTACTCTGCTCACTATTTCACAAAATACAGTAGAACCCCGCTGTTACGTTCCTCACTGCTGTGTTTTCCCGGCTGTTACGTCGTTTTCTTCGGGTCCCGGCATAGCTTCCATAGGATCCAATGTATTGGGAACCCCGCTGTTACGTCGTAGCCGAGGAAACGATCCCGCATGATACGTCGCAACCGGGCTCCCCGAACCCAACCGGGCAATGCGCGCCAACCGGCATTTTGATTTTTGACGAGTCTTGGCCAGGCTTGGCTACGGAACTGGCTGCAAGAAGCGGCACGCGAGTTGGAGAGGCCGCCACTAGATGGCTATCTGCCTCGCACGCCGAACGCCGCGATCTTTATCGTGGGAGGTGGTGAGGAGGAGGCGCGCGGCTGCGGTCGCTTATCAGCGCGTCTTTTCTTTCACTCTTTTTTTTTATCTTTTAACTCTCCTCTATCTGCAAGTGACAGCGGTGGTGGCTCGGCTGGAGCCAGTCGGCAGGGTCCGTGCAATTTCCTTTTCATCCTTCTCAGTATCAACAACATCTTTATTGTGCTTTGATGGCGTGATAGCGTTGAGTAAGCGGAAGGGGCTTTACCTTGAGGAAAAGCTGGACGTACTAAACGCAGTCGACAGGCAGCCAGGGCGGCCTACGCGGAGCAGCGCGGCGAGCAGCCTACGAACATTTCAGTGCTTGACGCTGTGCAAAACGTCGCTTCAGCGTGGACTGCAGTGAGCGCGTGAACTGCACAGCACTGCTGCGTGCGTGCGGTGTGGCCGCACCGCAAAGCGACGCTGACAGCAATGCGGCCTTTGCTATTGAGAAACGCGTTGTTCTTTCCAGCGAGCGAAAGAAACTGCAATCCACCATTCTCGATTTTTTAAAGTCCTAGGGTCAATTTGCGGAAATTAATTGTTTCAAGTCAAAGCTGCACTGTTTTCATTAATTTTCGGTGCTTTCCTCACTGTTGCGTTTTCCCGGCTGTTACGTTTTTTTTTTCCGGTCCGGTGAAAAACGTATGAACGGGGTTCTACTGTAGTACTTACTGCGTTTGCCACATGGCACAAAACACTACCTTATTTGCAACAAGAGGGATGCTAAATTCACCACCTGAAACAAATACAACTGCTAGGTGCAGCATACTCTCAGAAGCAGCTGTACATTGATGTACATAATTGCATACATTGTTTATGGGGGGTTTAACCTCCTAAGGGGACTCAGGCTATGAGGGACGCCTGTAGTGGAGGGCTCCGGAAATTTCGACCACCTGGGGTTCTTTGTGTAATTGTGTACATTTGTGTACATACGGCAGCCAAGATCTCAAGGGGGCCTCCCTGCTACCATCCGAACTGCCGGCTAACACAACCGACGCTATCATGGGACACGCTGGGCATGAGCCACAAACTTGCCCCACAACCCTCACTTAGGAGGGTGAGGAGATGGGATCGTTTGTGCCGACCGAGCAAACATCATCCTCCCCACTGCCAGAGCATGACCGGAAGCTACGTCTCTGCGCCACCTCACAAAGGCATGACATTTCAGTCACAATGAAAATTTTCAGCTAAATTATTAAAAGCAGTACAGCAGCATTTATTAGATACCCAAGTCATGTTTTTGCTGATCTGCTTTAAGCACTGCACACAAACACCTTTTCTTTGTCAGAGCTGCTAAAGAGTTCAGTTGCTATTTTGCACATCAGTGCCCTGTGCTGTTTCAGCCCTAAGTATTGTCAACGTTTCTTGAATAGTACTCAAAGATCCAAGAGTGCACAGTTATTATTGCTGCACAAAACGTCTGGCAATTATGTTGGTGAAAGATCACCATTCAATGCACAGTGCCTTGTAAAGAAAAATATTGCCAACGGTTACTGAACCTGTGCAATGCGATCTTCTTCGGCAGCAGTTTGCGTGCTTCCGAGGAACACAGAGAGAGTAGAGCAGACTTAAAGGTGCACTGAAGAGGAATCTGAACTCGCCTTTTTGCCGCGGGAACTCTATCTACACGTTCCGAGCATTCTTAGAAACTTCGACTTATTGCCCTGTGTGGCCGATTTCTCTAATTAAATCGAATTAATGTCCGGCTCCCGCCTTTATTTTTGAATTCTCCCTCGTACGGTGGGCGGAGTCGACCAACGCGTGGAGTGCCTTTTTCAGCCAGCTCCGTGGAGGCTTTGCTTTCGCTTTATGTTGTTTTTTGGGTTTCCGTGAATAAATAGTTTCATTCGCTGATAATATAGCCGCAAAATAAGCCCGCAGAAATAAAAATATGCGCAGACTATTTGCTTCTGCAGATTACTACGTATTACTCCGCCGATGGCAGAGCGGCAAGCCACCACGGGACTGGGTGAAAGGCACTCCAGGCGTTGGTCGACTCCGCCCACCGTACGCGGGAGAATTAAAAAAAAAAAGGCGGGAGCTGGACATTAATTCGATTTAATTAGGGAAATCGGCCACACAAGTCAATAAATCGAAGTTTCTAAGAATGCTCAGAACGTGTAGATTGAGCTCCCGCGGCAAAAAGACGAGTTCAAATTCCTCTTCAGTGCACCTTTAAGTACCATTGTCAGTTAGTTCTATTTTCATCTGCTCCAGAAGAATTCATGACATCAGTCATAGCACGTATGGAGCTACGACCACTTCAATTAGCCACACACAAACTGCTGATGCAGTAAAACTCAAGCACTGAGGTCAGGTGGTATGATCCTGGTGCGATGCCACAGCTCACCTGGAAAAGCAGGTAGTCATCGGGAGAGTCGGCGTACTTGTGTGTCAGCTTGTAGTGGCCTTGACTGAGCACGTCTATCCGGTAACCAGTCAGTGCGTAACAGCCTTGGCGGAAGTCCTGGCTGGTGCGGCGAAATGCATCCACCAGACGCCTGTTCTTGGCTTCCGCTGATGCCAGCTGCTCTTGCAGGGCTGTGGCAGTCAACAAAGCACAAACTCGTCAGGGGTGATCACGCTGAAATCCCTTCCTTTGACCCATCTATTTTTCAAGACTGATGGCCAGCATTTAGCTAAAGCATTCATCATATGACCACCAGCAATCTTGCAACACTAAGCGTCAACCGAAATGCTCACACAGGTACACACAGCAGCACAGCCAAAGCTGCAGTCCTCCTGTTAGCACAACCACTGTGGTGATGACGTTGCACAAGCCAATGGTTTCTAACTGCAGCGAAAAATTTCTGCAACTAGAAGGCAGCATTGTGTATGGCTCTCAGTGAGTGCGCACCTATGCGTGTGTCCATGAAAAAACTGCCAAAGCCATGTACAGTTGAGCCTACATGTAACGAACACGACAGTCACACGGATTGTGTTTGCTGTGTCCAATCTTCATGGTATGAGGGCTCCCTGCATTAGAGCCAAAAATAAAAGTTGAGACTAATGTGGAACTTATTTCACGTAGAAGTGCATTTTGTGCGATCTTATCTATCGTGGCGCTTTCCAAGCTCTCCAAAGCGGTCATGTGCTCCTCGTCGAGACCATTCCTGCCAATATGCCTTCAGGGACATGCAATATGACTGTCGTTGACATGCTCACGGCAGCTGGTGGTAGGTCGGCTTACCCTTTATAGTCTTCAGGGCCAGCAAGGTTTACCACATAAGAGGTACTGAAACTTATGAAACTGCTGCCATTCAATGACAACCGATTGTGCCCAGTAGTTCCACATCAAACGCCTCCCTTGTATCGTGCGCACCATGCTGCTCCTTCCACTTTATGTGCTTTGCCCAGCCATCACACATGCACGCACTGATTGACCTTGTTCATCTTGTAGTCTGTGGCACACCTGTGCTTGCCGGCGGTAATGCGCAGATTCAATGCTGCCGTATACTACCGCCTCACAGCCTGGTGGGCAGGTTGCGATGACGTCACAATGTGACGTGACCTAGGTGGGTCAACTGCTTTTTCACTGGCAGCATCTACGTCAGATTTTTTACGGAACGGCAGCCTTAACGCTGTCGCGTCAAAACAAAAGAACAGGCGGCTCACTCTTTCGGTCGGGAAGTGAGCCCTCTTGGTCCAACTTGAGCTGCACCTGAGCAGTCACGTCCTGGGAGCAGCCAAACTCCTCCAGCACCTGCCAGCAAAAACAAAGCTCGGTAAACGGCAAAGCAGCGACAGGTATCTCTGGCTCGCACAAAAGCACACATATCTCTCCCTTTCCCAGAAGATGTAAGTGAACAGTATTGAAACCCTGTAAATCCACAAAACGATTAGTCATTTGAACCCTCTTTATTTTTTTCACAGTGCAGAGAAGCAGGTCAGAGAATTGAAAGTGAGGCCAAACTTTCTGCCTTTCTTTTTTCTTTACATGGTAGTATTCCCACAGAAATTTATTACGACTTATGGACTACGTAAAACCGCTCATCACATTCACGTTCACACTTTAGCTCCAATTTTTGGAAAAATGAATGGTTTTAAATAGAGTTTTGTTTTTTCCCCCGAAGAGCAGACAGAATTGGATTTGTCTACCATCTCATTAATTTCTGCTGAGCACACTTTGTTTCAGAATTGAGATGTTTTCTAAAAGTGACACGTTTGGACAAATACAAATTGACACGTTCGGACAAATGCAAATTTACACGTTCGGACAAATACATCTCGTCATCACACAATAATCCTCGAGCAAAGGGCAAGTGCTTTTTCTATCATTTCATTAAAAAGTAAGCAAAGAAAACAGATGTCCAGCCTCATCCTGCCTCATACCCTGCACTGATGAACCATTTTTGGGGCGATGTTAAACCACAGGTCAACCATTTCAGCCAATAACTAGTACGCACTTTCTACCTCAACTTTACTGTTTAGTCCTGCAGCCAATTTCCTTTTTCTGTTTGCGCATTTCTGTGATCTTTTTGCATCAACGCCTATCGGCTGACCAATCTGCATCCAACAACATTGCATTTCATTCTTCTACATTCAATGTGCTACCGGACTTATAGTGTTTTACTGTATTAACACTATTAAATTGCATTGCATTTCATTAAACAAGGTTAGATTACATAATGTCCTTCAGCTATTTTTGCCCAATCAGCAACGCCGTGGTATACAATGTCACCGATGCAGTCTGCCTCTCAAAAGTGTGAAGACCTTTTCAGGACTGCCTGCAACATGAACCGAGACCTCTGTTCACCACTACCATACCGCTTCCTCTGTCCAACACAAGAAAACCAGGTGCGCGGCACTCATTCGAGCAACGCGGGAGGAAACGGACGGAGGAAAAGCTCGGGATCACCTTGACCCTTGCCCGCAGACGCTCAATCTCCTCTTCCAGCTTGGTGACGTTCTCGACGCGCTGCCTGAAGGCTATCTCCAGCGGATTGTCCACCAAGTGCACCACCCGGAAGTTGGAGTCCTCCTGCGGGGGAGACATCACATCCGCTGCTCAGCAAACACTCACAGCATGCGTATTCAACATGGCCTGCAGCGATGCACACTGAGAACTAATCTGTGCTGAACCGATTCCAGTGCGCGATCTACGAAGTTGGTATCTTAGGGCTGACCGCAACCAAAGCACCCCTTTTGACGGTCTCCTTTGAGGTTGGTGCAAGACGGGACCCCACATTAGAGCTGTGCACAGGCTCGGGCCGGCCCGAAAGCCTGTACCCGGCCCGGCCCGCGGGCCGGGCTCGGGCCTTGCGGAAGTTTATTCACCCGGGCCCGGGCCGGGCTCGGGCCACGGTATATTTGTCTCGGACGGGCCGGCCGGGCTTCGCGATCGCGATTGCTCCTGCGTAGCTCCAGCCGCTCTACTGTTGCAAGGTTCGGAACTAATATCCACATGAGTGGTCTCACAAGCCCAAATGACACTGCACAAAGGAAGGTGAGGTGTGTCGAACCGAAGGCACTCGCAAAAGTACCCTCCGCCACGCGTTGACGGGGGCCGGGGGGGAGGGGTGGGGGGGTCATTATCACATGTACGGGACAACAGGATTCTCGCTCGTGTGGCAACAACGACGTGTTGTGACCATTATCTTCTTGCTCGCCATGGTTACCTGCGTAGGCGCATAGTTTAGTTGCCGTCATGTGAATAGACGGAGGTTGCGCGACTCGATTTGTCACGGAGGACAGCAAAATCGGGCATCAAACATGTCGCTGGCGACTCATTGGGGTCGCCCCCTCCGTGACCATTCGAGTGCCTCCGAGAGTCACCAGAGTGAAATTATCTCTTTCTGTTTCATCGTCACTTCAATTTCAGTTTTGCAGGTCGGGCCGGGCCCAGGCCGGGCCATAACTAACTCGGGCCGGGCCCGGGCGGGCTTAGGTTTCTTCAGTGTCGGGCCGGGCTGGGCCTCCGTCAGTAGTGTAGGGCTCGGGCCGGGCGCGGGCTGAAATTTTCGGCCCGTGCACAGCTCTACCCCACATCACTCCTAACTTGCCTCAACAATGTTGATTAGTTGCACGAGCATGCCTTGACTGGAGCAACGAGCTGACACAAGCAGGGCAGATTGCAGCAACACTTATCTACATGCCTTAGGCAGAAAAAAGGCACTACTGGGCTCAATATGTGCTCTGTACTAGTGAACACCAAGTATAAGAAGTGAACAATGAGTAGGTCTGGAAGAGTTTTGTGCCGCGCTCATTTCTGCCCAAAGTTGCACCATCAAATGCTGGGGCTCGTCAGAAGTGTACACATGGCATGACAAGCTAATGAGGAATGTTAAAATAATACAGAATCCTTGCTCAGTACTGTTTACTTGTTGCCATGGCAAAGAAGAACTGAACGTGCAGCTGCGTTTGATTCTAATCTTTCTGCCAGACCAACCACAGCATGCAAAAGGTGTGAAGAGATAGCAGGAAATCGCTCACCGCCTGGCCATCAACAAACCTAGAAAAAAAAAAAAAGAAATGGGAAACAGCAATGTCAACACCCCTGCACCAAGTGAACTGCACATTGAGAATGTCGAACTAAGAACGACAAAAATTTCGCACAGGAGTCAAGTGGAGCCAACTCACTGGACCTCGTCAGTTTGCACTTGTGCATTCGCTAAGGTGCAATCCATCATCCTCCGATTCCGCAGCTCTTCCAGCTCTTTGTCCGCCTGCGGAGTTCAATGTGCAACAGCGCAGTTACAGCGGAGTGCAATGTAAGCATGAAAGTAAGCATAATGGTGTTGTGCTTCAATTTGAAGTTGCCACTTCAGGAACAGAAATGCATTTTTTCTCGTTTCTGGAGTGGCAACTTCAAAACCCCAGAACTGAACTTCTATGATAGGCAGAATGATAATTTTATCCTCCTTACAGGTGGATCCCTTTATGTCAAGAGAAAGCAAGGGCATGGCGAAATTTCTTATCAACAAAAAACTTACATAACATACTACATCAGATAAGTGCACAAGGATCTGTTCTACATGAAATCAAATGCCAAAACAAGAAAACATGCAGGGAAAGAAGCACCGAGATGATGTTCCATGAAGATTTCATAATTGTGACTTCATTAATAAACATTTTATTTTCTAAGATCCTTTTCCTCCATCTAAAAGTGCGAGCAACAGTTGTTGTGGCTACGACATGCGTGACACAAATAGCGGCTCCAAGCAAAGCCAAAATGAACAGTACTGAAGCTGAAACAACTGAATACTGTTTCAGCTTTGAATACTGAATGTTCAGAATTGAATACTGAAGTGTGTAGAGTAATGGACTGAACGAGCTGAAGCCACAGCATAACTTGCGTATCCACTGATCACGTGGCAGTGGTTTATTAATTCCATAAAACTTATTTTTAAAGGCCAGAAAGTATAACGCTTGGCATAAATGAAAGCGACAAGTGAAACTCAAGTACGACATCACGAAAGAAATTCTACGAATCGTCCGGGATTTCAAATTACCTAACAGTTCAAATTGTTGAGGTTTTACTGCAAAGTGCACTTGCAGAAAAACCACAAAAAAATGAAGCCACCTTGCATATACCAGTTAAGGGGGGACGAGGGTCTTAAAACTGACCTTTTTATTCGTGGCTAGAATCTCACGAAATTTTGCACACAGATGCATTTTTCTCTTCTGATTCCAAAAATGTAATCATAATTGAGCCGATGGTCTTAAATCTTGCGAAGTCTAGAATGTAATTAGGTAACTTCTTATGCAGCTTTAATGATCTTTCTCACTGCATTTTGTTTTTGTTGCTTTTAACTACATGAATTGATAGCCAGAGAGTTCCCATACCCGATGACATTCTTGTTTTTTTTTTTTAGGCCACATATAGATAGCAATACACAATTAGCTTAATGAGTTCCAGTGTCAAATACTGCGACCTTTTACTCTCGATATAGTATATCGGGATGACCTGCCTTTAGAAAAAAAAAAAGAATATCACCGGGTATGGGAACTCTCTGGCTATCAATTCATGCAGTTAAAAGCAACAAAATGCAATGAGAAAGTTCATTAAAGCTGCGTAAGAAGTTACCTAATTACATTCTAGACTTCGCAAGATTTAAGATCACCGGCTCAATTATGATTACACATTTGGAACCAGAAGAGAAAAATGCATCTGTGTGCAAAATTTCATGAGATTCTAGCCATAAATAAAAAAGTTAGTTTTAAGACCCTCGTGCCCCCTTAACACATTGGTCCACACACTGAATTGACTTTTCCCACCTGGTCGAGTGAGTGGCGGTAGTCGGTGAGCATATTCTCCAGGAACTGGATCTGCTTGGCCGCAGCTGCCGGCCAATCGGGGCCAGCCTCCTTCTGGTAGCTCTCGATCATGGATCGGCACGCCTCCTTCTCCTAGACCGAAGAAAAGACAGACCGTGTGGGGGAATAGCATACCAGCGTCCAACTCTGAGGTGTGACTGTGTCTTTGACTGTGCGACTGTGACTTCGGTTTTGTCTTGTTTTGTTTTGATTATGTTTTATTTTTCTGCTTTCTTTTTTGTGGCCGGCACTCAGTGCTGTGTTAAGACTGTTACTGCGACCATGACTTCGCAGTGACTTCGGTTTTCTCTTTTTTTATTATTATTATTTATTCCACGGACTGCACGTCATGCTTTGGCTGTCTGCCTGCGACTAACTTTTACTGTGATAAGCCTTTCGTTGACCACGCCACACTCTTACACATTCTAATCAGTCAGCGAGTGAATGCGAGAGTTTTCACTTTTGGGTTGTGATGGTATGCGCAAGGTATGCCCCAAAGAAGGATCGGACTGATTCCAAGGGAAGGCAAGCATAGCAGGGGGCGGCAGAAAGTTTGGTGGGCGGATGAGATTAAGAAGATTGCGGGAATACGGTGGCCGCAACTGGCAAAGGAGAGGGTTAAGGGGGGACATTGGTCTTGAAAAAAAAATTTTTATTAATGAAGTCACAGTTACGAAATCTCCGGGGAACATGCATTTTTGTGCACTGATTTTAGATATGGCATTTAATTTCATGTAAAACAATTCCTTGAGCACTTATGCACTTTTTATGCTAGTATTTTGCGGAGAGTTTTGAAGAAAATTTGCTGCAGGAAACTCGCTGAAATGTATGCGATTGGGTTCTCTTGACACCAAGGAATACAATAAGGGTGAAATTGTCATCCTGGCTATCATAGAACTTAAGTTATAGAGTTTTGAAGTTGTCGCTTCGGAAATGAGAAGGAAAATGTGTATTCCTGTGTGTGAAGTGGCAGCTTCAGTACCCTATTACTCAAGTTCTATGAGAGCCAGGATGATAATTTTACCCTTATTGTGTTCCTTGGTATCAAGAGAACCCATTGGCATAAATTTCAGTGAGTTTCCTGCAGCAAATTTTCTTCAAAACTCTCCGCAAAATACTAGCATAGAAAGTGCATAAGTGCTCAAGGAATTGTTTTACATCAAATTAAATGACATATCTAGAATCAGCACACAAAAATACATGTGCCCTGAAAATTCCATAACTATGACTAAATTAATAAAATTTTCTTTTCAAGACCAGTGTTCCCCCTTAACTGGAGAGACATGGGAGAGGCCTTTGCCCTGTAGTGGGCGTAGTCAGGCTGATGAAGATTATGATGCTACATGTGGGCTATGAAAGACGTTGTAGTGGATGACAGGATTAATTTTGACCACCTGGAGTTCTCTGAAAGGCAACTCCGTCGTTTTTTGCCCCTGCACGCATTTTACTGAAACTTTCATGCCAAGTTTTTCAGAGTTTTCTTATTCTTTGTGCTAAATTTTCGAAGTCGGATGGAATTTTTGAATGAATTTAAAATTCTCCGGCTTTGTGGCCTCAATCGGGGCAATTTCTATGCGCAATCTTGCTTGCGTGTCATCCGAAGTTGAACGCCTATCAATATTCATTTTGAGTTTACTGAAACAAAAAAAATTCGAGCTTGCTTTTGGTCATTTCTGACAACTTATGATTGATGTTGTCATTGACAGTTACCAGTACAGCCAACCAACACACAATCGAAAAGTTTTGTGGCAGTATCCGTGACATCATACTTTAGTCTATTTTATTCGGAACCCAGATGCACTTTCGATTTCCTGGTTTTTGCCGTTTTACGATTGTTTTCCATAATACTTTGAAAAACTAAACACTGAAATTAAGACATGGAGGTCCAAAAGATATAAAGACATTGTGAAATGAAAACGTTCGAAAATCCATCAGAGTTGTCCTTGGAACTCTGTTCTATGCCTCAATCCCTATCTTTC
This sequence comes from Amblyomma mixtum, assembly GCF_055824585.1. Taxonomy (NCBI): domain Eukaryota; kingdom Metazoa; phylum Arthropoda; class Arachnida; order Ixodida; family Ixodidae; genus Amblyomma; species Amblyomma mixtum. The sequence goes on from NC_143014.1 coordinate 433,892,026, forward strand.
CTTTCATCAACTTCATTTTGAGACTAATCATGTTTTAATCACTTATAGCAAACTGTCTTCCTCTACAGACAGCCATTATTATTGAGTATGGCCATTTCTCTGAGCTGTGGGGTTTCCTCACAACCTTTTGAAAACAGCTGGTGTTCCAAAGGCTTTTTAAAAGACCGCGAACCCGGTCTCTACTGCAGTGCTAGCTACAGCCATTTTTCCCTGGCAAAATTCTTCGAGAAAGCCGCCAGGAGCTAATGGTAGACTGGGTTGCATTACACTGCACAACATGATGGTAACATTAGAGGTGTCTACCAATACAATAATAATTAGGGGCGTGCGAATATCAAATTTTTCGAATACGAATCGAATACAAATACTTGGTTCCGAATATCGAATAATTGAGGACAGACGCATTTAACCACCACAAAACATTTATCTGAGCACCTAAGAGCATCACAGTTCAACTATCAGTGATGAAATGAGCACAAAAGGTGTCTCTGGCTGCACAAAAAGTATCAAAGTCTCGAACATTGTTTTTAGAAGAGTGGAAATAGAGAAGATGGCTAGTACACAGCATTGATCAAGGCTAAGGCTAGCTTGCCATAAGCACAAAAGCGCGTTGCTGGGATGAACATAAAATGTTGTCGTGAAGGAAAACCGGCTGCTCCACATGGTCAGGCAGAAGTAGTTCCCTTCTAGCTGAAACGACTTCTCCAGCGACAGAAAATGCCCTCTCAATTGGCACTGAACTGGCTCGTATTGCGAGGTATTTCGTGCACAGCTCCAACTATACAAGCTTCGCAGGTGTGGCCACAAAGAAGCTCACAAGTGCAGTCAGCTACTGCATGGCCCAACGTTACGCATTGCTCTGGGCGCCGCCATGTTGCTATGTCTCTGTCGATAGGACTTGCGGACCGAAATGAACGCCTGTGCTTGCAATAGAATATTCGGCTAGATACGAATATTCGCGCCGAGTCGAATATTCGAAACAACACGAATACTTGGTCTTTGAATCGAATACGAATACTAAAAATATAATATTCGAATCATATTCGAAAATTTCGAATCTTCGCACACCCCTAATAATAATAATACTAATATTAAGTTGTTTATTTCCATCATTGATGGGGGAGACTGCGGGTAAAAGTTGCTTGGGAAAGAGCAACTTGACTAAAGCCCACAGCCTCCCTCACACAGCAGACAGTGATAGTGCAACGTGTTCAGAATAAAAAAAATAATCAAAATACAAAATCATCAGAACACAAAATGTTCACTATACAAAATGCACAGAAAAATGGGCTTTCCCATGAAATAGTATCAGAGGAGACAAAGAAAAAGAAAAAAAAGGATCACACTCACTGTTTATCTTGCAAGTAAGGACTCGGGAAGTTTTCACGCAGGGTTCATACAACTGTTGTTTGTAACACTCAAGCCCACTCATAACAATATTCAAGTGCCATGGAAATACCATTGTTATAGCCAATAATTGTTATAACAGGGTTGTGCCAAAAAAAAGAAAAGATGACAAACTTCAGAGCATTTATTGACAGTAAATATCCGGAGTGGTTTGATTGTTCTAATGCCTGTAAAAGCTCGTTAATTCGAACTTCAGGGAACCAGAACAATGTTCACCATTCACCGATGACCAAAGCCCCGCCATCACTGCGCCACCGGGAGTTTCGCGCACCTCCGCATCACAGGAATCAAGCTGGCTTTCCGGAAGTGATTCTTACGGGAAATTCAAGAAGCATGCAGAACTAAGGGTGTGGTGACAGCTGAGAAGAGAAAACCGCGCTGGCTGCACGCACGCGCATTGCACCGACTGATTGGGGGTACGCATGGCGTGCGTAGCCAATGCAGCAATGCAGCAGCTCTCGTGACACGATGACGCCTGCCTCTTTTGCTTTCGTAGCGTTGCTGCGCCAGCTTAGTTCATTGGTCGGCCCCACATGTGCGCGCATTTGTGTTGTAAGCATGGTTTTGCTGGTGTGGTTGTAGCATTCCCTCCATTTTTTTTTCTATAACGGTTGACACTCAATTACCAGATTTAATTGTTATAACCAATAATGTGCCTTGACGGCATTGCTATAAGCAGTTTATTTTACCATAGAACACATGGCAAAGCTGATGGTGCCACGACTGACCATTGTTATATCCGATATATTGTTATAACCAGTATTGTTATAAGTGGGCTTGACTGTATATCAATGTCTAGTTTATGGAATGGATTAGGAATGGCTTAGACAAAAGACAAGAGCCGACTGCCGCTGGTCACCGTACCTTTCCCACGAGGAGCAGACGCCTCTGCATTCGGCGCAGAAGTGCAGTCTGCTCGTCGAACTGAGACTGCAACCTGACGAGCTTAGCGTTGCTTCGACGCAGTTCCTGGCTGCTGGTCTCCGCCTTGGTCCTCAGCATCTCGTTCCTGAGGGGCAGAAGCCAAACGCACAAAGCTCCAGATGCCAGAGCTACCACAGGCAGGACAAGTCAGTGCACTTCTCAAGTTCTCAAGATGCCATAAGTGCCACCCTATGTGCTCTACGACACGCAGGAGATGCATTGAGCACATGTAAGAGCATCGTTATCGCAGGTCTCTGCACAAAACCCGCTTTCTTCGTTCAGAAAGTACAAGACTGCAATAAGCTGCAATCATGTTGTATGTGCTAAGAGCCATGAGGGATTCTCCTTTGTGTAACCTGAATTACTGGATTAGAAGCTGACATCTGTGGTTCTTGTACCATTTGTTTTTGTTTAGAGATAATTACTATGTATGTGCCATTGGAATGATTGCAATGTGAACACACATCTTTCTATTGTAAAGCGACATTCCTCTGCAACTGGTTCATAAATATAGGCACACTTCATTGGCTCTATAACACATAAGCATGAGACGCATTAGTACTAGTACACTGCAGCTGAAAGCAGAAAGGCAAAGTTTCGCTTCTCTCAGCGGTCTTGGCATTTTATTCGGGACTGATAGAAAGTGCCAATTTTTTTAAGTTAAGTTACTATTGTTGCACATGCATACTTGTGACCATTCCACTCCTATCTTAGTACCGAAAGGGACCGACAATATGTTGAATAAAAAGAAAGAAAAAAGAAACAAGCCACACAAACACGCAAAACCAATCATCTGACCAACTTGCCTGTTGAGTAGCAGAATAGAAAAACAGCTTCAACGCAGCTGCACAAGTGCTACGTGGCATTCAGAAACACATCTTACCACTCCAGGTAGAAGTACACAACACACCACCCCCCATCGGGTCCATCATTAGGATGACAGTGATTATTGAATCAAGCAGCAACGCAGCACTGTTCAAACGAAATCCCTAGCAGCTCAGGTTTTTCACAGTGCCAAACAAAGCCCACATCTCTTTCTCGATATAAATCCCATGCTGCACCATCCAGATTAGGAATACGGCTGCTGCCCAAACCTTACTCTGCCAGCAGCTTTGACTGCCGCTCTGTCAGGGCCAGCTCAGAGCGCCGCAGGTCAGCCAGGCACTGCAGAACTGCTCTCGGACTCCTGAGCAGAAAAAAAAAGATCAAAATGAAGAGTAAAGTCATGACCTCTGACTCAAAAGCCTCCATGAGAACACAAAAGGTGCCACAGCACAGCTCTGCACTCTGCTGCAACAACTCCACTTCCCATGTGGTGAAAAAATAAAAGTAAAAGGAGGACAACTTCCAGGGTTCCTGATGTTTCCTTGTGCAAGAACTTGTGCTTTGTGCTACACTGGCCACCTTGTACAAGCTTGAGAAATCTCTATGAAAAAAAATGCCCAACATATTTCAATGAAAGCACCCTGTTCGTGGACAACTTGAATGAATAAACTTGAATGAACGTTCTCTTGCAGGTACACTCTGAGGACGAACGGAAGCAATTCTTTAACTAAGAAGTTTCCGTGGAAGCTGTACAGCTTTCCTTTGTAGCCGTACGGCAGCGCTTGGGTGGATGCTAATGTGTAATTGCTCCGTTGTCACAGATCCACTCCACCTTGGGAGATTCCCCTAAACACTGGACCAGGAAGTCTAAACACGATAGAAAGCTGGACTAGTTAGAGGCCGTTCACTGCCCATTATCTCCTAGGAAACCTAAGTCCTTTTTCGTCGCCCACAGCAACATACTAGAGAGGTGAAGGAAGCATTTTACATCGCCTCGTATGGTAAATGCATCAGCACGCCATCACCCTATCAAAAAAAGAAATAGGATATCTCCAGAGATCTCGATGTTGTTTTCTTTTTGAAATTGAACTGATTAATTTTTGTTGTGTTCTTGTTTCATATTTAAGCAATTGCAGCCTTTCCAACAAATCAGTTGAGAGAACGGCACATGTCCTCTTTCTCTGTCCATGCTAGCAGCGCACTAACAATGAGACACAAGAACAAGAAGCTTTTTGTCTGTGCTCCAGACCTCTGTAAAGATGTCGAATAAAGATGAATGAATGAATGAATGAATGAATGAATGAATGAATGAATGAATGAATGAATGAATGAATGAAAAAGTACGACGGGACGAGGCACGTCCTTAGTGCGCTGCTAGCATGGATCCTAACCAATTAGCCCAACAACAAGTAATGCTCTTTCTTTGTGCTTATAAAGTTGGCGCCTACAAATTTCGTCACGACCAGGAAGTCTAAATCTGTTAAAATCTAAAAAACTCGAAGCACTGTCTTGCAGCAGATTCAAAGTGAAAGCTTTTAAGGGGGGACCCTGGTCTTTGAAAAAAAATTTTTATTAATGAAGTCACAGTTATGAAATTTCCAGTCCACATGTAGTTTTGTGCGCTGATTCTGGATATGTCTAATTTCGTGTAAAACAATTCCTTGAGCACTTGTGCAATTTTTATGCAAGTATTTTGGGAAAAGTTTTGCTGAAAATTTGCTGCAGGAAACTCGCTGAAATGCATGCCATTGGGTTCTCTTGACACCAATGAATGCAATAAGGGTAAAATTATCATCCTGGCTATCATAGAACTTGAGTTATAGAGCTTTGAAGTTGTCGCTTCCGAAATGAGAAGAAAAGTGTCTATTCCTGTTTGTGAAGTGGCAGCTTCAGTACCCTGTAACTCAAGTTCTATGATAGCCAGGATGATAATTTTACCCTTATTGCATTCCTTGGTGTCAAGAGAGCCCAATAGCATGCATTTCAGCGAGTTTCCTGCAGCAAATTTTCTTATATGCTCTCTCCAAAAGACTTGCATAAAAATTGCATAAGTGCTCAAGGAATTGTTTAACACAAAATTAAATGACATATCTAAAATCAGCACACAAAAATACATGTGGCCTGAAAATTTCATTACTATATCTAGATTAATAAAAAATTTTTTTCAAGACCAGGGTCCCCCCTTAATACCCCTGTCACACGGGCACTTTCGATCCTCATTGAGTCAATGCTCATCGAACTCAATGCAGATCGACGGTTGTCACACGGCCACTTTCAAGCGCAAACAAGCTCGATCCTGCTTGACTCGATGCCGGCCCCTCAAGAGTGCTTGAGGTTCCAAGCACAATCGAAAGCACTCTCGCTCTCACGAAGCTATAAAAATAAACACTAGTTAACAAAACAAAACTGCAACTGCTGTTGTTGTAATTGATTAAAAAGCAAGACAGAACATTTTCAGGTACTATGCAAACATGTTTATAAATAATCTCGACACCACGCTCCAAGCTTCGCCGTCAGTGTAAACAACTAAGATGGCGTCCACCTGCTCGTCGACGCGCAAACTGTGGAGCGAGCGCGAGACAGTCGCTCTCATCGACTGCTGGCGAGACCGCCTGGATAATTTGTGGCGTCAGAAGGGAAACGCCGCAGTCTACGCAGAAATCGCGGAGGCGTTGCGGACCCTCGGGTTCCATCGCACAACAGCAGAGGTACAGAGGTGCGTCGCACGTCTGGCTACGGATTTGGCTGCAGTTGCCCCCGACTGCACAGTGTTGCTGGACATCACCTTGTTATGGCTGTTGGAGGAACATTTAGCGCCACCTAACACACATGAGGGAAACTTCTCAAGGAGCATTGAAAATGCCCGTGTAGCACTGGATGTTTCGAGCGTGCTCGAAAATCTCGATGCAGATCGAGTTCAATGAGCATCGAAAGTGTCCGTGTGACAGGGGTATAAGGGGGGACATGGGTCTTAAAGTATTTTTTTTTATTTATAGAGCAAATGCAATGAAACTGCACAGACTTATTCAGTTTTTTTCTGCTGATTTCAAATATACAATTTGTTTGTTTCTAGGCCAATTAGTTCCTTAGATATTAATATATATATATTATGCCATTGTCTGCTCCAACAATAGAAAAAGAAGTGGGGCACCAGAAATTTAATTTTAATATGTGGGTAGATACTACAATGTGCGAGGAATGCAACGCTGGAAGCAGTTTTCAGTTTTTTGTCCGTGCGGACAAATGGGCTTAATAGTCAGTTTTCAAGTGAGTTGACCAGACATACAGTGCCAGAAAACACGACACACTTGAAAACCAACTATTAAGCCCATTTGTCCACACGGACAAAAAACTGAAAACTGCTTCCAGCGTTGCATTCCTCACACATTGTAGTATCTACCCACATATTAAAATTAAATTTCTGATGGCCCATTTTTTTTCTATTGTTTGAGCAGACAATGGCATAATATATATTAATATCTCAGGAACTAACTGGCCTAGGAATAAACAAATTGCATATTTGAAATCAGCATAAAAAACTGAATAAGTCTGTTCAGTTTCGTTGCATTTGGTCTGTAAATAAAAAAAAATGCTCTAAGACCCATGTCCCCCCTTAAAGTATAAACGACAAGAAAGAAGGAGGGGGTGAAAAGAGGGAGCTGCTGACGAAACAGCAGGTGCTCTCACGTGAGGCCATGCGGCTCGGCAGCCAACTCCTTCCACAGGTCCAGCTCGGCCCGCAGCTGCTCCAGGCTCAGCTGCTGCTGACTGCTGAGTGTCTGCAGCTCGTTCAGCTTGGCCGAGTTGCTCTGCGCAGCCAGCAGACGCTCCTGGATCAGGTGCACGTTCATGCGGGCCCGCCTGCACAGCGTACAACAACGAGAGGACCCTGTCTGATCAACCCGGTATAATGCCCGACGTATCACCTGCGTTACAAACTGTGAAGACGTGAATAACTTTTGTTTCTAGGCGCAGAACTAGGTGAATTGCTAACATCCTTGAAGAAACAGCCTTCTGCAACACATTTACCATAGCAGGAAGTGCTGGAACATACTGGAAACTTGACGAGACACAAAAGCAAGAAGACACCACACTCTGAGCCTTTTTCCAACATTATGAATTAGCGGAGTGGGTGAGAGAACAAACGCGGGTTAATGACATCCCAGTCGAAATCAGGAGGAAGAAGTGGGCTTGGGCAGGGCATGTAATGTGAAGGCAAGATAACCGCTGGTCCTTAAGGGTAACGGAGTGGATCCCGAGAGAAGGCAAGCGTAGCAGGGGGCGGCAGAAAGTTAGGTGGGCGGATGAGATTAAGAAGTCGGCGGGGATACAGTGGCGGCAACTGGCGAAGGACAGGGTTAATTGGAGAGACATGGGAGAGGCCTTTGCCCTGCAGTAGGTGTAGTCAGGCTGATGATGATGATGATGACCAATTTTTGCCATTTGCACCAAGTTAGCACTGTACGTGTCTTCTGGGTGGATGCTTATCTCTCCGTGTTTTGGACGTGTTGCCTATTCCCGCATGGTGAGCAGTACAGAGCCGTCCACTCCTAGCTGGAACACGTGGGAGGTGTGGCTGCGCTCTTCAAATGGCCAGTAGGTCCAATGCAGCCACACATCGAAGCAAAGTGACGCAGGTGTAAAGTGACCTAGAGCTGGTGCTTGTCGTCGCCTGCCACTTCACTTTGACGTACGTGTGCAACGGAAACACTGGCACTACGAAGAGTGCAGCCATGACATTGACGTGTTCCAAGCTAGAAGTGGGCAACTCTGTGCATGCTGAGGAGGACACCAGCACTTAGACCAGACATACAGCATGTGCAAATAGCCACGCAAATAGCTTGAGCTAACCGACAACACCGACACAACTGGTAGCTCATGATACAGCGTTTATGATTCTTCATGCCAGTTGTTGGGAAGTTTGTTCCCTTTGATAACAGTTCCCGCAGTCCCCAGAAGGCTAAAGGGACACCATTGGGAAATACTAAATCAAGCTAGATTGGGAGATTAGTGTCCCAAGATTGCAAATATGCTAGCCTGACAGTGAACAGTGCTCGGATAAGCGAGAAAGTTCGATGAAACCGAAATACGTGTGCAATGCCCCTTGAGAATTCCAGCAAGTACACACCATAAAGTGAGTGCTTTGACAACCATGGATGGTTCAGTGCTTTCAAGTGCAACAGTGTTTTGATGGAGAAAAAGCCCCATGGAGACTGCTGCCAAGTTATAAAAATGCTAAGCACTGCTTGCATCATATGCCACCTAGTTGGCCTGCATGAACCTGTCATGTGGTAACTATCAGAAGCGCAAGCCAACCTAAAGCTCATCTGCATCCTTTAGGAACAGTGGGGCTGCCATATGTTACAAGAACTGCAAGAAAGTGGGTGGCAGACAGTACGGTGGCGCCATCTGCTGACACTAACAAAAAGGCTTGTCTGATTGGTGGGCCAAGCGGGTTTGCTTTCGTTTCGTTTCTCTAATTTTCCGGTGAATCCATGTAAAAAAAAAAAAATGATGTAACACTGCCAACATGGCACGGGGGCACGCTTAAGGGGGGACACTGGTCTTGAAAAAAAAATTTTTATTAATGAAGTCACAATTACGAAATCTTCAGGGCATATGTATTTTTGTGTGCTGATTCTAAATATGTCATTTAATTTCATGTAAAACGATTCCTTGAGCACTTATGCACTTTTTATGCAAGTATCTTGCGGAGAGTTTTGAAGAAATTTTGCTGCGGGAAACTTGCTGAAATGTATGCCATCGGGTTCTCTTGACACCAAGGAATACAATAAGGGTGAAATTGTCTTCCTGCCTGTCATAGAACTTAAGTTATAGAGTTTTGAAGTTGTCGCTTCAGAAATGAGAAGGAAAGTGTGTATTCCTGTTTATGAAGTGGCAGCTTCAGTACCCTATTACTCAAGTTCTATGAGAGCCAGGAAGACAATTTCACCCTTATTGTATTCCTTGGTGTCAAGAGAACCCAATGTCATACATTTCAGCGAGTTTCCTGCAGCAAATTTTCTTCAAAACTCTCCACAAAATACTAGCATAAAAAGTGCATAAGTGCTTAAGAAATTGTTTTACATGAAATTAAATGACATATCTAGAATCAGCACACAAAAATACATGTGCCCTGGAAATTTCATAACTATGACTAAATTAATAAAATTTTCTTTTCAAGACCAGTGTCCCCCCTTAAGAGAGGAAATAAGGGTTCTGCAATTTTCTTGGCAAAGCAGCAACATTTGCACACAGAAAGGTCACTGGCAATGTTCCCAAAAAATAACTTTTCAGTATAGCGTGGTTTCTTGTTTCTGTTAGTAGTTCTCTTTAGTGTCCCTTTCAAATGTATCACAGAGGCAAGCAATTAACACACCGGTGCTGCTCAACTTCTTCCTGAAGTTTGGCGAGCTCTTTCTCAACTGCTGGCAATCTCTTGAGCTCCTCCCTCATGATCCGTGAAAGTTCCTCCGCTTCCTTCAGTTCATCCAGGCGTCGCTGAAGTTCCTAGTGGAAGAGGACGACAAGCAAGGCTGGCTTGAGCATCAGCAGAATCCGATTTTCTCTTTTTCTCATGCTGCCAGCAGTAATTACACATAAATTCAGCCAAGACTTTTTACTTCATCTCAGTAATGTCAATCAGAATTCAACAGAAAAGGAGCAGGAAAACGTTCACACAAAGATCACCACAGAAAACGAAGAGTCATCTGACAATATAATATTTTATAATAACGGAGTAATAACTCATTAGCATCCACCCAAGAAAAAGGAAAGATGTACTATCAGCAAGAAATGAAACGCGAACAAGACAACTCAACCACGGACAGCAAAATAACAAGGTCTTAGGCAGCGGAAGTTTTATGCTAGAGAATGGTTAATGTCACATAGAAGCGCGAAGACTCTTCTACAAAAGTGTTAATCAACCCCTCTTGTATTTGCTCTCTAGGAGCTAATATGTTAGTTTATTTGTGTTGCTACCTCAGATTTCTTGTTCGCGTTTCATTCGTTGCTGATAGTACAGCTTGCACAGAAACTTTGTGGTTGGAGAAAGCCGTCCTGGTTAGCTCAGTTGGCACAGCAACTGTCCCGGATAGGTGGCGGTTCCAGTTTTGAACGCTACACCAGGATGAGTTTTTTTTCAACAGCAAAATTTCTGAGAAAGCTATACAACTTTCATTTGTAGCCGCATGGCTGCGCTTGGGTGGACACTAAGGAGTAACTACTGCCTCAAGACAAATCTACTCACACCTTGGGGGCTCTCTTAAACATTGGACCAACAATACTTAATCTCAGCAACATGTTTTTGGCTGCTCCAGACTGCGAGTGGTTATGTGTGTAAGCTTGTAATGAAATCACTTCAAAAACACAGCACGTGGTTTGAGCTTACAGCGAGAGACAACAAAGGCTTCATAACTTCCTTTTTCATGCACAATGACAGAATCCAACAGCCACAGAAACCAAGGGACACAGGAGATTTTTTAAAATTTATTTATTTATTTCGTGGTGTTGATCAATTTAGAATATTACTGAATATGTTATCGCTTAATGCTAATTGATTAGAAAAGCAGAAGAAAAAACAACCACATGCCGCCGGTGGGATCCGAACCCACGACCTCCGAATTACGCGTCCGGTGCTCTACCTCTGAGCTACGCCGACGGCTGTCAAATCTTCTGCTTTCGGGGGTATTTATGTTTACAAGTAACCTAACCTTGAGAGTGTTCATCAGCGCCACCCTCGTTCATAAGCGGCGGACGTGGAACGTCCTGAGTTACCGCAGGTGTGACGTAGAACGTCATCGAACGGAGAGGGTGGAAGCTGCGTGAGAACCCTCTTACGCTTCCTATGGCGTCAAAGCTGCCAGAACCGAGGCCCTCGCTAAGCAATTAAGCAAACAAGGGAAGGGGAATGAGGGGCTCGTTGTAAATATGAGAGAAGCCAACAGCCACAGAAACCAAGGGAAACAAGTGTACCATGCATATCATGTTTAGGTAAAGCTAACAGCAAAACATGATGGGAAACAAACTCGCGCTCAACAAAATGCCACATGCTAGAGCAGTCTGACAACACCAACAAATGATAAACAAAAGCGTTACCTTTGCTTTTGCTTCTGCCTTTCGTAGGTCAGTATTTTCACTTTGTAGGTGGGAAATGAGAAGCTCCTTCTCACGAACATGCCTGCACAAAGACCAGGTTGCACATGCAGTTATTGGGCACAAGGACGTACTGTGGCGCCATCTCTCAGCAGCGCACACACAACACAAGAAGGGGGATCATATGCCTTGCTCTTCTGCTTTGCAATGCTTCTCAGGCAGTTTAGTTTTGAGTAAATGGTTTTGTGTTTCTGTTTACACTGCACATCAGGCATCAGATCAACTTCTTCACCAACAAGGCGCCCCACTGAGTGAACAGGCTGTGGCATTATCACCCGTTGAGTTTTACCCCCTGCTAAAACTATGCAGTGACCAACATTCTTCAACTAAAACTCAGCGCATGTGCCACCATCGTTATGGACAACAGCGAAGCTGCTATGCCCCCAGTCAGAGAGGTAAGCGGTCACTAAAATCCTGGTCAAAAGATGATTTCCAGGTGGCAGGTGCAGAGCTGTGCAGAACACCGTCATATATAGATGCAGTACAAATCAAATACGGACCTTCGGTTTGTGCCGGAGGATGTTCTCCCATGTGACTGCTCTTGAACTATTTTAGACCAGGAGAGTAGGGCAGTAGGAACAGCAAGGAGCAATCTTCAACTGCATAAACTCTGTAAACGTGCATTGCTGCGAGCTCCTTACTACACACGTTAGCACCAACTCCATGAACAAAATCTTACTCCCTGAAGCACTTTCTGCACACACAATGCTGCAATTAACTCTTTGTTGATCCTTGGCTTAACTAACCATGCTTCTTGCAGCTTCTTGTCTTTCAGATGGAGATCGGAGCTTACACAAGTTCTACCCAGTACATCTGGCACTGAGACGACAAATACTGTTGCAGAAGCATACAAAAGCATAAATAAAGTAATGTGCTGCTGTTACCACAACAACAAGCAATCAAAATGCACAATGCAGCAATTTACTGGAATTCACTAAGAGGGAAAAATAAAGAGAGCAAAGAGACTCGTATTTTTTTTAAAATGCAGAAATTTTGTTGAGCACCACCCATTTCTGCCACAAGGCGAGGGTGACGCGACTCCATCTGCAATGCAAGAGTGATACAAGTGCCGTTCGCTCCAGTGGTGGAGCTTGCGAAAAATATGCTCGAAGCAGCCCTATGCTCCAGCCAACCACACGTTAACGTTAACCGATGGTTCAAACTTTTCCGCACCTCTGCGTGAGAAATGTACTCCCCTGCTATATCTGTTCATCATGAAGGAGTCTTGTTTGAGTGCCATTCATTCATATTGCACGCTATTCATATATATTCATACATTGCACGCCATTCATATATATACGCTGTCATTCATATTGCAGTAACCATTTGGTCAGTGGTACAAAAGCTGAGCCAAATACAAGTTTTTGCACTGGCCTGGATGAAAGCCACTCAAACAAAGAATGGTGAAAAATAGGTAGTGCAAATCACTGAACTGCACCTCAATACATTCAGTGCCGTTTTGCATTGCCTCAAAACCAACAAGTCGGCAGGTGTGACGGAAATGGGTACTTTGCACGAAGGCCGCCAAGCACACAGCCACCAACCTTTTGAGTACTTCTGTTTGGTCCTTGGCTTCTTCTAGAGACGTACGCAGCATTACCTGACTCGCAGAAAGTCTGAAAGAAAAAGAAAAGGAAGGAACCCAAGCATGAGAAATGCTTGAACTTAGTTCAGAGTGCTTGTGCTTTGTTTACCAGAATTTTGCCATAGGTTTCGTTTCCGGCACACCTCGACCAACAACATACTTGTTTGGCGAGATCAGAGAGTTTGGTTTATTGGGGTTTAACGTCCCAAAGCGACTCGGGCTATGAGGGACGCCGTAGTGAAGGTCTCCGGAAATTTCGACCACCTGGAGTTCTTTAACGTGCACTGACATCGCACAGCACACGGGCCTCTAGAATTTCGCCTTCAAGAAATTCAGCCGCCGCGGTCGGGATCGAACCCGCGTCTTTTGGGCCAGCAGCTGAGCGCCGTAACCACTGAGCCACCGCGGCGGGCCAAGATCAGAGAGAGAGAAAGACTGCAATGAATAAAGGAGAGCTCTGCCTGGTTATGGGCCTAGCATGCTACTCCAGGTGAGATTAATGATTCTTAAGTAGGAGCCTGCATCTCCTTTGGGGTCCTTGAAGGTCGGTGGTGAAGCCCCTACTTTGATGCCTTCTTTCTCCGCTGGGATTAGTTTCGTGTTTTCAGATTACGCCTGACATTAAGGGGGGACGAGGGTCTTAAAACTGACCTTTTTATTTGTGGCTAGAATCTCATGAAATTTTGCACACAGATGTGTTTTTCTCTTCTGATTCCAAAAATGTAGTCATAATTGAGCTGGTGGTCATAGATCAAAAGTAATCTTAAATTCTAGAGTGTAATTAGGTAATTTCTTACACAGCTTTAATGAACTTTCTCATTGCATTTTGTTTCTTTTAATTACATGAATTGATAGCCAGTGAATTTCCATACCCGATGACATTCTTACTTTTTTCGTTTAGGCCATGTATAAACAGCAATTTACAATTAGCTTAACGAGCTGCAGTGTCAAATACTGCGACCTTTTACTCTCGACATAGCATATCAGGATGACATGCTTTTAGAGAAAAACGAAGAATGTCATCGGGTATGGGAACTCTCTGGCTATCAATTCATGTAAATAAAAGCAACAAAATGCAATGAGAAAGTTCATTAAAGCTGCGTAAGAAATTACCTAATTACATTCTACACTTTGTAAGATTTAAGAGCACCAGCTCAATTATGATTACATTTTTAGAATGAGACGAGAAAAATACATCTGTGTGCAAAATTTCATGAGATTCTAGCCATAAATAAAAAAGTTAGTTTTAAGACCCTCGTCCCCCTTAACTATATCTGTGCAATGACACATCCCAACAAATCATGTACATTACCATTTTACTATTCAAAAGCTAATCACAAGGTGAACAAGGGAGGAAAAAGCCTCAGGGTGCTTGTCAACGTCTCGACAAGAGGACTTGTCGAGTTCTCTCGTTGAAAAGATAGTAAGCACCCTGAGGTTTTCCCTTCCCTTGTTAACTTTGTGAGTATCAAGGACCATCTGACCAACCTCTCTCAACCACCGACTCCCTTCAAAAGCTAGGTAGTTTCAAATACTTTTTAAGGGGGGATGAGGGGATCGAAGGCAACTTTTCTATCTTTTTACTTTGAGTGATGAAATTTAGCAGACTGGCTTAAAACAGCATCAAACAATCAGATATAAATTTTCACAATGACAGCTTCAGTAGGTTCCCCTTTATCATTGCTTATAAGTTGTCCCCATGTTGCTTGCTTGTGGAAAGCCTAGCATGACAAAAAAAAAACAGGCTACAGGTCTGTAAATGCTTTTAATATTTACTAAGAAGTGTGGTGTAAATCAAGACTCTCTTATTTTTTTTTTAAATTTCTGTGCTTTTTTTTTGAAGGGCACAATATGCACCTTCTTTTATGTCTAGAATGTATCATGCTCTAATTACCATGTAATAAAAATATGTGAGCCTAAATGGTAAATCTGAGACTGTCTCGACGCAGACCACATTTCAGTGATCACAACAAAAAAAAAAACGGGGTAAAAATTCATGCACCTATTGCTGTGCTATGCTTTCCCCGATCAAGGTATTCAAAACAAACTTTCGAGAAAACAAGCCTGAAAGTTCTAAGCTAGCACACACTGTCTATGTGTAGATGCCGACAAATATATTTATTTGGAGTGCTTAAAGTTTATTTTTGGGTGAAATATTTCAGCACAACATAGAAACAGTGTTGGAATGCCAAAAAGTGTACTTTTCAAAAATCGATTTTTTTCGCAATTTTTGCGATCTGATCCCCACATCCCCCCTTAAGTTGATCCCCTACTTGGCATTATCTTAGAAGTTGATTGCAAAGCAAGAATTCTCACCTTTTAACTTCTCCCTCCAGAGCAAACGTGGTCTCCTGGGCAGACTCGGTTCTCTGCCAGAGGAAGACAGTCATCACAAAATCTGCTTATTATAACAGCATTGCGCAGAAAGAGTATAGTCTGAGCAAAACACAGTGTTAGTCTCGCAGAGTGCTGGTACTCCACAAGAGAAAAAAAAATCCAGAAGGAAAGAAACATGCATACAAGAAGATGAATACTTCAGTACAATGCTAGAACTCAACTGACTTAATTGTTTTGGAAAAACACTCCAAAGCAAGCAGAACATATCTAGGCACAAGAATAATCAAAAAATTGTAGAGCAATGCAGTCTGCTGCATTGGAGAAATGTGAAAGCATTTGTGTTTGAATGCCAGCAACTTTTTTTTTTTGCAAGTCATCGGTGTCACGTGACACTTTTCAGGTGACACTTATCATGTGACTCTTGGATTACATCGGCAACTTTTTTTGCAAGTCACTGTGTGTCACGCGACACTTCTCATGTGACCCTTGGATGACATCAGCAACTTTAACAAATAACGGGGATGTCAACAGTATACAAGTTTATGGTTTACGGTTTATTGGGGTTTAACGTCCCAAAGCGACTCAGGCTATGAGGGACGCCGTAGTGGAGGACTCCGGAAATTTAAACCACCTGGGGTTCTTTGACGTGCACTGACATCGCACAGCACATGGGCCTCTAGGATTTCTGCTCCATCGATATTCGATCGCCGCCGCTGGGATCGAACTCACGTGTTTCAGGTCAGCAGCCGAGCGCCATAACCACTGAGCCACCGCGGCGGCCAGTATACGAGTAATACTCTGTAGTGTGCATTACATGATTGTTATAACTTTTAAAATTTTTTGTATTACCCCGCCCGTAACTAACAAATTGATTCACAAGTTTGTCGTACCTGCACAACTGTTTTACTTTACAATAACGATCTTCTTAGATACAAAGTTCATTTCGCTACTGCATTTCTAAGCTTTTTCGAAGCACATTCTAAATAGCTTTTAAACATTCTAAATGCACTTACAAATAAGAGGTCCCCCTGACGGATGCGACATTGAGGCCTCCTTCAGCAGTATTTACCTCATGAACTTTACATGTACAAAGTAAATAGCTTTTAAACATTCTACATGCACTTACAAATAAGCAGTCCCCCAGACGGATGCGACATTGAGGCCTCCTTTTGCAGTATTTACCCCATGCACTTTATGTAGTCCCCCAGAATGATATTACATTGAGGCCTCCTAGCAGTATTTACCGCATGCACTTTATGTGTACAAAGTAAATGGTTTTTAAACATTCTACATGCACTTACAAATAAGAAGTCCTCCAGACGGATGTGACATTGAGGCCTCCTTTTGCAGTATTTACCCCATGCACTTTATGTGTACAAGGTAAAAATGAAAGCCAAATGAAAGGGACGCAATGCAAGGGAGGCAAGGAGTCCCACCTGGTCGAGCTGTTGTTGTAGCTCCAGGCAGCGTGCCTGGGAGTGGCGCCAGCGCTCCTGCAGCTCGGACACCTGGTTGGCCGTCTGCTGGCGCAGCTGAGTGACCTGTGCCCTGCTCTCGGCTTCTTGCTCCAGCGCCCTGATCAGCTGCTGCTTCAGATCAGCATTCAGGTCCCGCTCTTTCTGCGAGGAAGGGGAGGGGGGGGGGGGCATCTTGCTTTGTTTAAGAGAACATCATACTAGAAACAGCCACGTGAAGGTGACGGACAAGGTCGGGCAGTTTGGGCCAAGTGGAAAGGTCTGGTAGTGTAATCCGAAGAGGTAAGAGCTATATGCGTGTGGCTAGAGTCACTGGAAAATTTTCACAGTATACTGCATTCCTTTATATTCCTCTACACAATATTGGGCCATCATGGCCCAATATTGTCAGAACAGCAAGCAGAAAAATTTGCAAGGAATTGTATAGAGGAGCGGCCTTTCAAAGTCTCTGGGCTTTTCATGCATTGTGTAAGTTAGTGTTACATAATTTTAGTGCTGTATTTGACTGCTGCTGCTATGCCATCGCCAAAGTTGGGGCCTGAGGCTTTGTCAAGCTGCCATAAGGTGGCTTTTACTTCAGGCCCCCGCCATCATGTACATTTTCATGGAAAATAAAGTTGTTGTTATTATTATTATTATTATTATTACCTGCATACATGCGCAAGATGCTACATGAATTGGTTACAAAATCATAGTTTCCAGTTTCTTGTCACTGTTCGTTCACAATATCACTGAAGCTGGCTTTGCCAACCAGACAGAAGTTTACTTTCTCATTTATAATAACGACATTGCCAAGGCAGATACATAGGGCACCACAGACGTGACTGAAATGCCGCAGCATCAGGCAGGTCAGCCTTCTAAATCCGTTGGTGAGGAGAGGGGATTGCTGTACTCTGGAAAATTTTCCAAATGGCTCTACGTTTGGCTGCATTAAAGAGACATCAAGGACAACTCCACCCAACATTTAATTTTAGTGAAAATCGATTCTATGGCTTTTTTCAGATGTACTGATGTTTACTGGGTAGCAAAAGAGAAATAAATTGCAGAGAAAATTGCACTACTTAATTTTTTTCCTGCCACTTCATTCAAGCTCAAAAAAGTCTCTGTGATCCCCGTTTGAAAGTGAATGGTGGCGTAGCTTATCCTCAAGGATTCTTGAGCAAAAACTGTCTTGATGCATCGCAGTCTGCATGTGAAAGCAGCCAGTGGTGGTGACACCTGTATTTTATTTTCTGACCTTTTCTAGCTCAAAAAAAGCTCCGTTTTAAGAGAGAGTACCGTGATTGTCATTACAATGTGGTTATCCAGCGACACAGGCCAACTTTAATCTGTCTTCAGTGTCCCTTTAAATATTCAAGTAAGGATGATGTGTGATAATAACAGCCTATGGGGCGAGTTGGAGCATGATGAAATGAACAGTGGCGCAATGATAACAGCACAAGAAAAGAACAACAAGTGTACATGTGTTGTCCTTTCCTTGTGTCGTCGTTGTGCTCCAGTTCATTTCATTCACCATGATGTGTAAATAAGCTCACTGACTGAAAAAATACAGTCAAATGTTGCAGGTATAAACTGGCGAACCAAGAAGCTAAGGCCACTGCACGTAAGTGGAAGGGAGAAATATAAAAGTCATTGACAACAGCACATAAAATTAAGCCATAGCTGAACGAGGAATGAGGTTAAATACCAATCTCCTCCAGAGCACCTAAGTTTCACTCGCACCACCTCTGGAGCTACGAAAATGCCAAGCCCCGCAAATGATCACAAGAAAAGATGGTTTTGCTCTAAATGAATTTGCTCAAGATGAACTGCTCGGCTAATTGGTTCCCCACGCTTCACGTCACCACACCACACCGTACAGAAAAAGAACATGGCCAGATTGAAAGACACCACAAAGAGGTGACTTCAACTAGTTTATTGCTGCGCACTGTGCCTACACTTAAACTCTGAGCGTACGCGTGTGCAGGGAAAGAAACACAAATATCAAGGTGATATGCCACGTCCCTTCACGTCAGCGATGGTTCACCTGACATAAAAGCTCTCTAAAGCTTAAGTAAACTTTTTTTGTAAGAAGGTGACCTTCACTTTCCTGCTATTCCTTTGCAATCGAGGCTAGCAAATTTTATAACATTGAATCAGCAGATCCTCCTCAGGTAGTACAGACCTCCAGACACTGCCTGCAGCATGCAGACGGTACACTACACAGATCAATGGCATCACCTATGAGTGATCCCTGGCTCTGAACAATGTAGCATCATGCATGCAGTTTTGCATGGAGCACAACAGATACCTCAGAAAGCTATGTTAAGTCCACTGGCAACTGTCACCGTATCACAACATACCAGAGCTCTAGACAAGTGCCTGGAACACTGCAAAACACGTAAGAGTGAACAGTGGAGCAGTTTACTACAAAAGCAAAGCCATCCCCTCCAAGCAACATTCATCCTTTATCCACTCACCCCTCAAACCACCCACTCTCCAGGGGAAAAAAACATTTAAGAGTGAACAGCAAAGCAGTTTACTACAAAAGCAAAGCCATCCCCTCCAAACAACATTCATCCTTTATCCACTCACAACTCAAACCACCCACTCTCCAGGGGAAAAAACATTTAAGAGTGAACAGCAAAGCAGTTTACTACAAAAGCAAAGCCATCCCCTCCAAACAACATTCATCCTTTATCCACTCACCCCTCAAACCACCCACTCTCCAGGGGAAAAAACATTTAAGAGTCAACAGCAAAGCAGTTTACTACAAAAGCAAAGCCATCCCCTCCAAACAACATTCATCATTTATCCACTCACCCCTCAAACCACCCACTCTCCAGGGGAAAAACATTTAAGAGTGAACAGCAAAGCAGTTTACCACAAAAGCAAAGCCATCCCCTCCAAACAACATTCATCCTTTATCCACTCACCCCTCAAACCACCCACTCTCCAGGGGAAAAAACATTTAAGAGTGAACAGCAAAGCAGTTTACTACAAAAGCAAAGCCATCCCCTCCAAACAACATTCATCCTTTATCCACTCACCCCTCAAACCACCCACTCTCCAGGGGAAAAACATTTAAGAGTGAACAGCAAAGCAGTTTACTACAAAAGCAAAGCCATCCCCTCCAAACAACATTCATCCTTTATCCACTCACCCCTCAAACCAACCACTCTCCAGGGGAAAAAACATTTAAGAGTGAACAGCAAAGCAGTTTACTACAACAGTGGTGGAACTGGCAACTGGCTTCTTGTAGCAGCTTTTGTAGCAGAAGAAATCGCAGTTTGTAGCAGCAATTTTAAGTTTTGTAGCAGGAAAAATGGCATTTTGTAGCAGAATTCGAGCTTTTGTAGCACAAAAAAAAAAAGCTTCGTACCAAAATTTCATGCCAAAGAACAGTTCTTTTCAATAAAGAAGCTTTGTTGTATTTCTGGAACAGGCATTTGCTCAGACGTTTTTAGCAACCACAGCCATGCAAGAGCAAGCTTCAATCCCAAATGCCATTTAAAGTGCTTGGTTCCTTAAAAAGAGTCGAAAATAAGCAAAGCAGGAGGTTCTCCTAAAAACACTGCCGTTTTTATTCAGAAGAGCGACATAACGAGATGCTCAACAGAACTACAAAAAATGATACCGTTCTTAAAACAAACTTTCAGGTACTATTTCTTCCCTTTTCTTGATCACTCCAGCTTAGACAGTGCCGCTGCGAGCTTTTCCTGTCCATTCTTCAGAAGGGCTTGTCCACTCTCAACGTCTGCAAAATGTTTAGACTTGTCACCTTTTGTGAAAAGCAGCTCAGCATTGGTGATCATATTCCTGGCCAGTCTGATCTCTTCTTGTACCTTCTCTTCATTCTGACCTCTTTTCTGGGTGTCTTTGTCCTGTGCATGAGTCTTGTTTCGCTTGTTTTGCACGGGTCTCTTCTCCTGCATCCGCCTCCAACCGTTGCAGCTGACGCTTCCGCGATCCTTTCACCGCTCTGATTAATCCTTGTGTCATAGGAATGGCAGCTGGATTTTCTGCCCGATATAAGTTAGTCCTAAGTTTTGTTGCCTTTCAGCTTTGACAAAGACATCGAAGACGTGAAGTGTCCATCCACGCAGGCAGTGCGCTGACAGTGGTCCTTTTTTTCACCTTCGGTTGCAAAGCAGCGATGGCGATGTGGCTGCCGGCAGATGCGTTGCCGGAAGTGTTGCCGGCAGACATCAGTTTTGGTTTCACGGAAATGAGTTTCGGTTTCGTTCTCGGCAGAGTTATTGGAGTTATTCAGAGATATTTCGGCGCAGGCGTGGCGCAAAAGTAGGC
Organism: Amblyomma mixtum; assembly: GCF_055824585.1. Classification (NCBI taxonomy): domain Eukaryota; kingdom Metazoa; phylum Arthropoda; class Arachnida; order Ixodida; family Ixodidae; genus Amblyomma; species Amblyomma mixtum. The sequence continues at coordinate 433,913,020 of NC_143014.1, forward strand.
AAAAAACCGATTTTGTAGCAGCATGTAGCAGGATTTCCCATTTGGCGCAGTTTGGCGCAATTGGCGCAGCAGTTCCACCACTGCTACAAAAGCAAAGCCATCCCCTCCAAACAACATTCATCCTTTATCCACTCACCCCTCAAACCACCCACTCTCCAGGGGAAAAAACATTTAAGAGTGAACAGCAAAGCAGTTTACTACAAAAGCAAAGCCATCCCCTCCAAACAACATTCATCCTTTATCCACTCACCCCTCAAACCACCCACTCTCCAGGGGAAAAAACATTTAAGAGTGAACAGCAAAGCAGTTTACTACAAAAGCAAAGCCATCCCCTCCAAACAACATTCATCCTTTATCCACTCACCCCTCAAACCACCCTCTCCAGGGGAAAAAACATTTAAGAGTGAACAGCAAAGCAGTTTACTACAAAAGCAAAGCCATCCCCTCCAAACAACATTCATCCTTTATCCACTCACCCCTCAAACCACCCACTCTCCAGGGGAAAAAACATTTAAGAGTCAACAGCAAAGCAGTTTACTACAAAAGCAAAGCCATCCCCTCCAAACAACATTCATCCTTTATCCACTCACCCCTCAAACCACCCACTCTCCAGGGGAAAAACATTTAAGAGTGAACAGCAAAGCAGTTTACTACAAAAGCAAAGCCATCCCCTCCAAACAACATTCATCCTTTATCCACTCACCCCTCAAACCACCCACTCTCCAGGGGAAAAAACATTTAAGAGTGAACAGCAAAGCAGTTTACTACAAAAGCAAAGCCATCCCCTCCGAACAACATTCATCCTTTATCCACTCACCCCTCAAACCACCCACTCTCCAGGGGAAAAAACATTTAAGAGTGAACAGCAAAGCAGTTTACTACAAAAGCAAAGCCATCCCCTCCAAACAACATTCATCCTTTATCCACTCACCCCTCAAACCACCCACTCTCCAGGGGAAAAAACATTTAAGAGTGAACAGCAAAGCAGTTTACTACAAAAGCAAAGCCATCCCCTCCAAACAACATTCATCCTTTATCCACTCACCCCTCAAACCACCCACTCTCCAGGGGAAAAAACATTTAAGAGTGAACAGCAAAGCAGTTTACTACAAAAGCAAAGCCATCCCCTCCAAACAACATTCATCTTTTATCCACTCACCCCTCAAACCACCCACTCTCCAGGGGAAAAAATATTTAAGAGTGAACAGCAAAGCAGTTTACTACAAAAGCAAAGCCATCCCCTCCAAACAACATTCATCCTTTATCCACTCACCCCTCAAACCACCCACTCTCCAGGGGAAAAAACATTTAAGAGTCAACAGCAAAGCAGTTTACTACAAAAGCAAAGCCATCCCCTCCAAACAACATTCATCCTTTATCCACTCACCCCTCAAACCACCCACTCTCCAGGGGAAAAACATTTAAGAGTGAACAGCAAAGCAGTTTACTACAAAAGCAAAGCCATCCCCTCCAAACAACATTCATCCTTTATCCACTCACCCCTCAAACCACCCACTCTCCAGGGGAAAAAACATTTAAGAGTGAACAGCAAAGCAGTTTACTACAAAAGCAAAGCCATCCCCTCCAAACAACATTTATCCTTTATCCACTCACCCCTCAAACCACCCACTCTCTAGGGGAAAAACATTTAAGAGTGAACAGCAAAGCAGTTTACTACAAAAGCAAAGCCATCCCCTCCAAACAACATTCATCCTTTATCCACTCACCCCTCAAACCACCCACTCTCCAGGGGAAAAAACATTTAAGAGTGAACAGCAAAGCAGTTTACTACAAAAGCAAAGCCATCCCCTCCAAACAGCATTCATCCTTTATCCACTCACCCCTCAAACCACCCACTCTCCAGGGGAAAAAACATTTAAGAGTGAACAGCAAAGCAGTTTACTACAAAAGCAAAGCCATCCCCTCCAAACAACATTCATCCTTTATCCACTCACCCCTCAAACCACCCACTCTCCAGGGGAAAAATATTTAAGAGTGAACAGCAAAGCAGTTTACTACAAAAGCAAAGCCATCCCCTCCAAACAACATTCATCCTTTATCCACTCACCCCTCAAACCACCCACTCTCCAGGGGAAAAAACATTTAAGAGTGAACAGCAAAGCAGTTTACTACAAAAGCAAAGCCATCCCCTCCAAACAACATTCATCCTTTATCCACTCACCCCTCAAACCACCCACTCTCCAGGGGAAAAAACATTTAAGAGTGAACAGCAAAGCAGTTTACTACAAAAGCAAAGCCATCCCCTCCAAACAACATTTATCCTTTATCCACTCACCCCTCAAACCACCCACTCTCTAGGGGAAAAACATTTAAGAGTGAACAGCAAAGCAGTTTACTACAAAAGCAAAGCCATCCCCTCCAAACAACATTCATCCTTTATCCACTCACCCCTCAAACCACCCACTCTCCAGGGGAAAAAACATTTAAGAGTGAACAGCAAAGCAGTTTACTACAAAAGCAAAGCCATCCCCTCCAAACAGCATTCATCCTTTATCCACTCACCCCTCAAACCACCCACTCTCCAGGGGAAAAAACATTTAAGAGTGAACAGCAAAGCAGTTTACTACAAAAGCAAAGCCATCCCCTCCAAACAACATTCATCCTTTATCCACTCACCCCTCAAACCACCCACTCTCCAGGGGAAAAATATTTAAGAGTGAACAGCAAAGCAGTTTACTACAAAAGCAAAGCCATCCCCTCCAAACAACATTCATCCTTTATCCACTCACCCCTCAAACCACCCACTCTCCAGGGGAAAAAACATTTAAGAGTGAACAGCAAAGCAGTTTACTACAAAAGCAAAGCCATCCCCTCCAAACAACATTCATCCTTTATCCACTCACCCCTCAAACCACCCACTCTCCAGGGGAAAAAACATTTAAGAGTGAACAGCAAAGCAGTTTACTACAAAAGCAAAGCCATCCCCTCCAAACAACATTCATCCTTTATCCACTCACTCCTCAAACCACCCACTCTCAAGGGAAAAAACATTTAAGAGTGAACAGCAAAGCAGTTTACTACAAAAGCAAAGCCATCCCCTCCAAACAACATTCATCCTTTGCCAACTCACCACTCAAACTACCCACTCTCCAGGGGACTGTGGAAACCCGCAATTAAATACGCAACAGTGCACAGCATTACCTGGCCCCTGCCAGAAAACCAGATGTAAAGCGTACCTGGAGGTGATCCTGAAGTACCTCCAAGTCGTGAGAGTAGCCGAGGACAAGCGTCTTCCGCGCCGGCCCTTCCTCGTCCCTCTCCATAGAGAGCCGCTTCAACTCTGCTTTGCACTGCATCAGCTCCACCTTCAAGGCTCGGATCTCTGCCTCCGCTAGAGGGAACCCAACAAACACAATCTTAACAATTTCTCAACAACCTTAAAGGGGCTGCGAAACACTGCTTGGGGGGATACCGGCTATACTTCAGGTGGGTTCTTTATGTCACACAGATGCTGACTTAAAAAGAATTACAGGAATCGATGCACAGGAATGGGGGTTATTCAGCGGAGAAATTTCAAAATACAAGCAAACAAAACGCTGCCCTCAACTCGATTTTGGCAGGGCTTCCCACTCCTATTTCGCTCTCCCAATGACGGCACCTGGCGCAACCAATCAAAACAGCCTGCCAGAGCACGTCGCGGAAGTTTGCACTCCATGGTTGCCTGCTCTCTGTAACTCGTTCTTGCTGAGACTGGCAGCATCGTTTCCATGCCAGAGCGCCCCTGGTGGTGTATTTTTATTTTACTGCTTTGCAGGGCTTTTATCTAACACAAACAAGTTGTTTTTGTTGATCTAATATAAAACGCAGACAGGTGACAAAATGTGTCTCTATTTATTCACACAATTTGCAGTATATTTACTGTTTGTCCGATCATCAAGCTCGCGCCAGGTGATGTCATATCCGCTGCTAAAAACCCGCCACTGTGTGGCGACGCCATCAGAGCCATGAAGTTGTTTTTGGGAGGACATTAAAATATTAAAAAACGGAATATACGTGGTATTACCGACGCTAATAGCACCATTATAACTCACTGTATGCAATCAACAGGCAAAACAGTTAACTAAGATTGTGTTTCTGGGCCCCTTTAACAATCATGTAATGAGCAACAACAGCTTGAAAGCATGACAGGACCGCCCACGATGCAGTTTTCCGATTCCAATGACTTTTCATTCCATGGAAAAAGGAAGCTGAGTCCAGAAGCTCGTTTTCTTGATGCAGGCATCAGCTTCCACATCCAGTTGGCAAGACAGCAGTGAAAAATGGCTTTTTGATATGAACTGATATGTAGATCAGGTCTCACAACACACAAGACAGGAAAAAAAGTTATATCGATTTTGTGCCACTCGTAACACCCACAATGATCAGTCAAAGCAGCAATAATAGATACAACGTGTACTATCGGCGTCAAATGAAATGCGAACAACAGAATTGAAACCCAAATGGCACCACTGGAAGATATTACACCAGGGAGGCAGAATACTAGAGCAGTTGATTTTCGCACCGAAGAGGAAAAAGACCACTTTTGGGAGTATCAGTAGGCCACGTGTGTATTTCCTCTACATCCGCTGATATATTTTATTCTTTGTCCTCGCGTTCCAGTTGTTTTGTTCGCGTTTCATTTGATGCTGATAGTACATGGAGGAAATATTGTTACTAACCAAGTATTGTATATAAGAGATCTCACTGGAACATTTTGTGGAAGAATTGAAATAGATAGGTAAAAGTAAATTTTTAAGAGTCGTAGGCACTTCATATTTTTATGCACGTTCGGCGTAAGCAGACCAAAATTTAGGGACCAATTTTCTTGTGTTCAGAGGTGGTTCATTATGACAGGATTGTCATGGGTGGAGGTGTACAGTCGGTTTTTGTGAATACGCTGCATAAGCGAAAAATGCATATCTGATCTGTCAAGCGTACTGAAGGAACAAAGGCATTGTTGATAGGCGCCAGCTTTATGAAATCATCATGGCACGCTGTTAACTACGCCGCAAATTTGTAAAAGCGCACAAAAAATGGAAGTGGCCACCAAAAGTCGCGAGCAGTACAACCTACGCAGGCGAAAAAGAACGAGTATTGTACTAGTTGGTCAAATGTTTAGGGAATCCCCCAAGGTGGAGTAAATTTGTAATGAGGGAGTAATTATTCATTTCTGATAAAGCTGTATAGCTTTCCTTTGTAGCCGTATGGCTGCGCTCTGGTGGATGCCAATGAGTATTGTACTAGTTTCACAACCAGTGTTGTAAAACGCATTCACTACTTGCGGAAGCGAGTCGACTCTGCGGTTGCTACGTTTACTTTAAGCGACGCTCCATGCGGCGTTACAATATCCAAAATAAATATCAGCTGATCTCTGACACAAACACTTGTTTTACACACTCGATATCAGGTTGCCATTGAGAAAAAACATACATATCCTTCCTGTATCTCGCTGTCACGTTGTGTTCAGTGAAAATGCACAGCACAGGCTGACAAGAGTAACGCCCCTCTCAACCCCTGCACACAAACACCTACCCGACTTTGTTTCAGAGTTGCCACTGATGTCAGTTCGAGTATCCAAGATGCTTTCACCAAAAGAGAGCTGGCGAGCGATGGTGTCATCTTCGGTGCTTGACTCCTCGGGGGGACCAAACATGTTCTCCAAGTCGCGTAGTGCACGAAGCACTCGTGTGTTCTCCAGTATCGACATGACTGCGTTGTAATTGAAGCCCTGGAATGTATGGGCGTTTTAGACCTCACTAAATTACCGCACACCGTCACCACAGCGGTATTATTACAAATTATTTCCAGGGACCATACCCAAACGCACCGCCATAAAGCCGGTGGCAAGCCGGCACGGATTGTGACGCGGATTGGCTCGGCTTCATTTGACTAGTGTCTGACCTTGAAAAATGGCCGCACATGGCTAGAGTGTACTAGAATGACTAGAATAACACGGCGGCTGCATGGAGAAGCATGGAGGAAAGAAAATTCAGTATTTTCTTCCTCCGTGCCGATGAGAAATCTTGAGTTTATTAGGCTCCCGCTTACATATATTCGCTGAAAATTTTCAATACAGTTGTTAAAGCTGCTCGAGCTCAAAACTGCTTTTTACGATCAAGCGCCAATGGTCAAACTTCCGAAGGCATTCATTGCTTTAGACGCCAGCTACCAAGTAAAGGCTGTGTAAATCGGGCCAGATTTTACGGAATATGGAGATTGATTGGTGCAGGCGGCGCAAATAAGGTCTAGTGAGACAAAAATAGAAATAAAAGCCAATTTTCTTTTCACCGCAACAGATCGTCACTAGATCAGCGCATACCTGACGTCCTTTTAGTTTGCCTTCAGAGTATTTAGCGGGTCATGCTCTTCTTTCAGCCTTCTTACGATAAATTTGTGCTGTATCGTGTTGCAGTATGTCTGAACCACCTGCCACATTGATTGTAAAACATTTTATTCGCCGGAAAGAGCTCGGCAAGAGGCCGCGTTAAGTGGTCGAGAGTACGCAGCCCTCGACGACTTTGTCAGCCCACTCCACCGCCAAAACTTGCGTTCTGGGGTTAGAGCTAGCCAGCACGGTCTCCCACCGCTCGAGAGAAAGAGGGGTAACTAGATCACCCGGAGGTGGCTCTATTTTGCAGTCCCACAGGATGTGATCGTAGGAGGCTCGCTGGCATGCTCGCTGGCCACAGTGTTTACAGTTTGGGTTGTAAAGATCTGGATAAATGTGCGCGAGGAGTGATGGGGTGCGTATCGATCTCGTCTGTAGACGACGCCACGTAACCCCTTGTTCTTTAGTCAGGCTTTTGTCCGGAGGGGGAAAAATTCTCCTTTCTAGTTTAAAATGATTGGTGAGATCATGATATGTGATCATGGAGTCCTTCGTGAAATTCAGGGAGCCAGACTCATCCACTGCCCGGTCGACGAAACCTCGGGCTTTAGTGTGGGCTGCCTCGTTCCCCGGATTCCCCGAATGGGCTGAGACCCATATCAGTTCGGAATAATTTGCTGATAATTTGGTTGCGTTAAGGATTCTAAGGGAGGTGGTTGTAATTCGCCCTTTTGCGAAATTTTTATTTATTTATTTTATTTATTTATTTACAAATACTGCTATCCCAGTTGGGACATTGCAGGAGTGGTACATAGGATGGAAAACAGATAAAACAGTAGGATAGTGCATAAACATAAACAAACAAACAAACATAAACAAAAGTGTGCTATTAATAAGAAAATACATGATTAGACAATTCTTGAGCAAAGCGGTCAACAGACATCTGACGTAATGTAATATCCAAATTATTCCATAGCTCCACTGTCGAAGGAAAAAATGAATATTTGAAAGAGTCCAAAAACGGCATAGACGGCACAATGTTAAGCGGGTTAGTACGGCGAGTGACACGTGCTGAAGAACTGGCGAAAGAAAAGAAAAGCGGGGCGTCAACATAAATGCATTTGTTGATGATCTTGTGAAGAGTGATAAGGCGATCACATATGCGTCTGTGTTGAAGTGTGTCAAGTGATAAGGTGCGGGCATGAGCTGTGGGAGAGAACTGGCGGTCATAACGTTTATATATAAATCTTATTGCTTTATTCTGCACATTTTCTAGTTTAGTGATGTCTTTAGCGAAGTGCGGTGACCAGACTGCCGAGGCGTATTCAAGCACAGGCCTTACCAGAGATTTGTACGCCGTCAACTTACAGTTTTTAGTCGAATCCTTTAAGGTGCGTTTTAAAAATCCGAGTTTCTTCAGTGCCTTGGAGCAAGTTAAATCGACGTGTTTTGACCAATTTAAGTTAGAACAAAAGGTTACTCCTAGGTACTTGAACTCGTTTACGTGCGTTAGTTGATGAGTGCTGTTAGTGTACGAAAAACGCAAAGGATTCTTCTTGTTAGTGAATGTCATCGACACAGTTTTACTGAAATTTATCTTCATCTGCCATGTGTTGCTCCAAGCACAGAATGAAGAAAACACATTATTTAAAATTAGCTGGTCGCATGCATTACTTATGTTTGAATACAGAACGCAGTCATCTGCATATAGACGAATTTTAACAGGTGTGTTAGCAGTTATCTGGACGACGTCATTAATGTAGATGAGAAATAGAAGTGGCCCTAGAACTGATCCCTGCGGGACGCCAGATGTTACAGAGACAGACGCTGATTGAGAGTGATTGAAGGTGACAAACTGGGATCTTAACCGTAAATAGTCCTCGATCAAGCCTAGTAGTGGAAATTATTGATACCCATTTTGGAATCGCTGAGGATGATGCTCTCTTGGGTATGCGATAGGGCGAGGGCTATAGCCGCCTCTTCTGCCGTTTCAGAGGATTTCGTTTTGATTGTTGCCGAGACGATGTGGTCACCATTCTCGTTCACAGCCACAATTGCAAAGGCATCGGTATGTTTGTATTCTGCCGCATCTACATAAAGTGTTCCAGCACACTGTCCGTATTTATTATGTAAGGCTTTGGCTCGTGCTTGTCTTCTGCCCTCATGGTGTAAGGGGTGCATGTTTCTACCATCTTTATTTCCGAACTCAAAAAGGCCGCCGCGGTAGTTCAGTGGTTATGTATGGCGCTCGGCTGCTGACCCGAAAAACGCAGCAAGGTTCGATCCCGGTCGGGGCGGTCGCATTTCGATGGAGACGAAATGCCAGAGGCCCATGTACTGTGCGATGTCAATGCAAGTTAAAGAACCTCAGGTGGCCGAAATTTCGGAATCCCTTCACTACGGCGTTCCTCGTAGCCTGATTCGCTTTGGCAAGTTAAACCCGCATAAAACCATTTCCGAACTCAACGCCCCGTGACTTACCCATTCATTTCCGCTGTCTTCCCTAAAGTATCCATAAGTGCGACTATACAACGTTCGAACAGCGCACACATGTCCGCAATGTTAGCACTGCTGCGGCATTGCGACACGCAGCGACAATCATTCTCATTCGCTGCCCGGTAGGGCGAATGTCGACACGTGTCATGCGTAACGTCGCGGTTAAAAACTTGAGAAATTCAGGGATTATTTTTCATCCACGCAGGTGGTCTTTGCCTCCAAGAAGCATGGCGAGGCCTAGAAGATGTGATGGCCGCTTCGACATCAGCTGTCCGTAGGTGAACGAGATGAACGTGGGTACGTGGGATGTACGTTTTGAAGGTAGGCTTCAATCCCTTGTACTCACTGCTGTCTTTCTGTGAAGCCAACCTATAATTATAAAGCCTTCAGCAGCGGCCTTCGCCTGGCATTCTTCGGTGCCGAAGGCGTACGCTGTGGTAATGCGCTAAAATACAAGTTGTAGATACAATTGTGAAAAGACGCATTAATGGCTCCCACCAAAGAGAAGCGCTCCAACATTTCATATTGATATGAAAATTAACTTCTTCTGTTGATAGTAGCGAACAAACTGGCGCAACATATCGATACAATAGGGGCAAAATAAACTTAATTGGCCGTCACAGGTCTGGGTCGCCAATAAGAGACACGAGCCAGGCCTCGCAATTTGGGTATTCCGGCAATGTGCGCTGCCCCGCCGCACAATCATGAAGGCTATTTATGAGCATTACGAACACCGCCGAATTAAAACAAAGCTGATCTAGGAACTTTACGCCCATCAGACTGCGATCACAGCAGTATATACGCTGTGCGGCGTCGGAGTACCTTTCTTTTCTGTTTTCGAAACAGGCGTCAAAGAAAGCTGCGGAGTTTTCTTGATACCAACTATTTCGAAACCTACTTTCAATTTCGCTTTTCCAATGACGTGCATTGATAAGGCCAATCTTAGTAGCCTCTGCACACGTAGCAGAAGTATACCCTTCGTGATTATTCATTTTGCCTCATTTTTTCGCAATATGACAGCGTTTCTGCCATGGTGAGGTCAACCCTGTGGACGGCACAGTGTGATGCCTGTTCCTGGAGGTCCACCATGCTAGATAAAGGCTGGGCTTAATGGGCGCTATTAAGCAACGATGAAACCAGTAGCCAATGCCATCGATGCAGGTAGCTTGCAGGCCGTTGGTGGAGTGGGTGTCACCCCAACAAGCTTTCCACAGCAGAGTGGAAGCTATATGAGTGCGTGGTCCCGGTCAAACCACATAGGTCTGGAAGCCACCGCCTCGGAACTGTGGCGCCGCTGCTGTCTGCAAGGTCCCGGAATATATGTATTGCAAAGCGGCAGAGTCTAGGCCTCCGCCACAGCGGAGACGGATGATCGCCCTCGATTGGTGAGACCCACCCGCTAAACCGCTGCTCGGTCTACTTTATCGGCGCGCTACTGTCACTTTGAAGATCTGCTGGTGTGACGAATCTTGTACCGTGGAGTTTAAAGGGCCCGTGCCCACCCCAGCGCAGCAGACACTCTCTACCTCTCTTTGAGCGAGCCTCCTCTCCTTCCATTCCCTCCTCGAAATTCTTCTCTCCCGCTCCTCGTCGAGTAGGCTCGGCAAGGCAAAATCACCCCTTCCTTCTCCGGTGTAAGCCGGAGGCGTGGTGTCTGTGGAGTGCGTCACAGGGCGACGTCATGGCCCCGCCTTCAATAGAATTCTGTTCTTGGTTTTTGCATTTTCTCCGCACATTGAACGATCGAGAGGCGCGATCGGCTCGACCACCTAGACTTGTTAGCGAGCGCATCCTTTCATACATCTGTTTGTCATTCCCAGTTAACGAGCCACCTTTTCATTTTCTTTTAGGCCTCCCCACCGTTTCACGAGCGGAGGGGCGGAAGTCGGTTGTGTTCGAAACACACGGCGAAGCGCGGACCCGGCAACCGCCCGTTTGCTTTTCTCCATGCGTGTTTGTGTTCTGTGTGTTTGTGTCTTTTCCCCGCTCCAAAGCATATGTCATTCATTGGAGTCAAGGCGTACGCAAGATGCACGAAAGATAAGCGGTGTGTGTGCGGAGCGGTCAAGTGGGCGAGCGAGGGAAAGGCTCTGCTGCACTACTAATTAAAACCTTGTTTTGGGGTGCTCGCATAGAAGAAAAGAAACTGAGAAGGGAGCGCGCACGCAGAGCGTCTCGTGACGGGATCACGGCGGGGGGGGGGAACCAACTCCCTCAGTTTTACTATTTTTTTACTTTTTATGGCTAGGGTTCAAGGCTGTCGCCGCACGCTCCCTCCGCAGTTTTTTTTTTTGTTCCTTCATGCGGGTTTGTAGGCATGAGCCAGAACAGAAGGCGCTGCGGAAAGCCTTGTGCAGACGACGCGACGCCAAGGCTACGCCCAACCTTCTCCCGTCAGTCAGAACGATGCACCAATGGAGTGCCTTTAGCGAAAGTAGCCCCCCTTGACGTCAGCGGGGTGCAGAGTAGTGGGCCGGGCCCGTTTTTGAAGGAAGGAAAGAACGAACGGGCTTTGATTTGAATTTTCGCAGCTTTTCGGGGCGCGCATGGCTCTAGTATTTTGCAGAGGTTATCTGCGATGCCTCATCTATGCAGTGGGCTTGTTTTTCAAAAATGTCCGGACCCTGGGCAGTGGCTTAATACACCAAACCAAACCTCTCAAGTAGAGAGACTGTACCGTTCCTTTGACCTCAGTGTTAAAAGAATATAACAGGACGTTAAACCCCATAAACCAAACCAATTTAACAAAAGAACAATTGCTAAAAAAAACGGCGGCACAATTCTCATCTAACGAATCATAGAGCTCCCGCCAAATGCAATTATGGGTGGCTTATCCAGGTACGAGAACCGCCACTGTGGGGTGGCAACGTCCGGTTTCTCGAGCAAATAAAATACTTGAAGGTATGGGTGAGCGGCAAACCGCCACGGGACTGGTTCAAAGGGTTGGTTTACTCCTCCCACCGCCTGCGTTGAATTTAAAAAGGTGGGAGCCGGGGCATTTCATCGGATTTAAATTAGGGAAACCGGCCGCACAGGGCAATAATTCGAAGTTTCTAAGAACGCTCGGAACGCGTAGATCGAGTCCCCGCGGTAAAATACGAGTTCAGATTCCTCTTTAGTGCACCTTAGTACCAGGAGCCAAGCGCTATACCCGTTGAAAGCAACACCATTCTCCACTCTAAACAACCAACTAGCAAAGCGCAAGTGCTCAGACTGTGTTGCACGGCCCCTGTGTTAGCATGCAGGGTGCCCGCAGTGCAGTCAAAAGATTTCGCACACCGGAGACATAGCGGAGACTTTGACCGGTTTTACGTACGCCTGTTGCGCACACAGTGCTCTTACCCGCCCACGTGCTTGCCTCTGAGCGTGCGCAGCTCTCGTATACGTAATACCGGTGTACGTCTCCACTATGGTAAATCTCCATTCTCTTGCGGCACTCACGATAGCTGTATGTTATTTTGCATTCCTACGTGAGGCTTCGTAATAGAGAACCATTACTGCTGACTCCTCTGCACACTGTCATCGGCAATTTCGACGGGTCGTTTGACCCCCAAGATGACCCCACGCTCGGCTCGGTGCCAACGACCTTCGAGAAGCAACCGACGACAGGGGAAGAAAGGGTGCCCCTCGTCTGAAAAAAACCCGGAACGAATCAGAGGAAGCCAGCGCAGCTGCGGCTGCGACGTCATCATGCCACACCTGTGTTCGATGGACGCGAACTGCCAACAGTATGGTTGCCTCGCAGTGCGACAGAGATGCGGACTTACGTTTCCTCCTCGCCAGTTCCCACGGGTAGACTCTACAACAGGTGTCTTCGTTGGCTGTGTTGTGTAGTGCCGATCTTTTGTGTCACGATGAATTGCCGCCTGGTGAAAGGGCCTTGGGCTATTTAACCTGCGCCCAAAGTGAGCACAAACGCTCTGGGCCCTGGGTAAAAGGCTCATCCAGTCGCACGACGTCATGAACTCAACTTTTGATTCCTTGCTCTTCTTTTTGTAATTTATGTAAATAAGTGTCTTAGTTTCTTGCCATTAGATCTGCTTGTTTTTGATATCCCCAATCTTCGAAGCTTCAGACCGTTTCCTCATCCTGTACGAGCCCCCATGGTGATGCAACAACTGGCCACGCTACCTCGAGCCGTAACAACTGGTGGCAGCGGTGGGATGCTGCTACCGCGACTCATGATAACACACAGAACCGCTGCCATCCTCGCCTGAGGTCTGACCAACGTTTGAATTTTCACTCTTCGGGAAGAAATTTCAACACACGGCACTTGTTTTGATCAGATGAACAAATTTCGTTTCTTTAAGGGTCTTCTTGGAGGAAAACTAAATTTCTGCTGAACCAACCGGGGAAGCACCTAATGGGAATCGGGATTGTTTTCACTAGCTTCAGAACAAACTTGCGCGGGCTTGCAGAGTTTCAGGCTGCTGCTACACGACAAACGACGACTAATCAAAGGCGGATCCAACAAGGGTACAAGTTTAGCAGCCACTAAGCTTTCCTTTGCAGCCGAAGGGCCTTAGCGTGGCTGTAGCTGTCCCCCCTAAGCGTATTCCCAAAACCCATGGTTCGCATGGCACAAATGGTTCGACCGGATGACGTCACTCAAGAGTCCTTGTTCACAGACGTTAATTGGAGGCGCCGTCGAAGATGCTCACGCCGTAAACATGCCGTAAACGTGAAGGCTCGCCGTCGGGCAGCTCACAGGGTCCAGCGGGGCAAGTCGCGGACAGCGATCTCCGAGGGGCTTGCCGGGCGTGTACACGTAGTGGTAGTTGTCCGTGCCACCCATACGCACGGGCAGCTTGTCTCGGTCCACGTACCGGCCGATGTCCCGGACGGTGACGAAGCGTATCCTCTCCAGGGCCTCGACGGGCATCAGGCCCTTGCAGAGCTTCCAGAGGCCCTGCAGAAGTCTGGGCGGCTCCCACAGCAGGACAAAGCCCAGCGAGCGAGGGTAGTAGCAGCGGAAGAGCGCCATCAGGTAGCGGCCCAGTTCCAGCTGATGCCGGTCCCCTCCGCCGGCGCAGTCCACGAGAAGCGTGATGCGACTGGCGTTCTGACGCCGCAGAAGCGTCTCCACGAAGAAGACCAGCACACGGCGGACGTCGGTCAGGGGCAGGTCGCGTACCTGTCCGGGCCTGAGGAGCAGGACGTGGTTACCGTAGCGGTCCACGTTGAAGGGGTGCACGAAGCCGGCCTGGAGGCAGGCCCGGGGCAGGCTCGACTCAGTGAGCTCGTGCAGGCGGGCCTGGGCCCGCCACTTGAGCGCCGCGTCGGCCATGCGCACGGCGCGCTCCAGGTCGAGCCGGTTGTGGACGATGAAGCGCCAGCAGTACTCGTCGCTGTCCTGGATGCGGCGCCGGTCGGTCGGGTGGTAGGCGGCCGTGTCCCGCGAGCGGGCCTCGCTGAAGAGCCGCGACCGGAACGCCTTCATGTGCTCGCTGGTGATGTAGTAGCGGCTCTCGCCGAACACGTCCGGGTACGGCTGCGGAGCCATGGTGGGGGCGGCGGCGGCCCGGGGCGCTGCTACCTGCGCCGGCCCAGCAGGAGATGCTGCTGCTGCTGCTCACCGCTTCTTCCTCCGCTTCGAAGCGCTCCCCGCTTCCTCTTCCACTGCGGCGCCATCTCAACGGAGAGAAGTCACAGTTGTAGCTAACTTAAAAAAAAAAACAGCAGTTGCTAACACTGGGCCGTTGTCCGCAGCTTTCTGTATTACTTCGCTGGCTAGCCGCAACAGTAAATGAAATTGGCCTTTTAATGTTTGACTATATCAAACAATCCATGCATCAAAATTTTACAGCTCGTAATCGTTTTCTTGTGATAAGCTTTTTGTTTAGGTAACAAGAAACGCTTAACCAGTGGACTACTTTTTCGTTGTGGAGGAATTCTGTGCGCGGAGGCTAAATGTGGGTGGAGCTTCACTGCAGATTTAAGTTGTATCTGACGATAGCAGGCAATCAATTTGAGTAGTGCGAGAGCCATAAAGGAACACCGCACTCTATAGACCAGAATTTTGAGCCTCTCCTGGGCGCGGCCATTTTGCACCGACTGGCGCGCCGCGGTGCGGGCGTTTCTTTGGGGACTGCGGGCTGCGGCATTTCCGCGGCCGCGCCTGCATATAGCCGCGCTTCGGGCGCTAAAAAAACATTGTCGAGCATACTTCCGCTGCGTGGCTGTGTTGCACGAAGTATTTACGTTATCAAAGCGATAACATTGACGCGTTTTAATGACATTTAGTTTGACATTCAAGTTAATTGTGCCGGCGCTTAGAACGCGCTCGTGCTTATATCGAATTCCGTCTTAGTGCTCCACCGCAAAGAAATTTTTTGTTCAATATCAAGCATTAGGTGTGCGGCTAGCATGCAGTTCCAATTCCCATGCACTCTTATTCCTTCCTGCCGGCCGGCCATAAAGCCTCCCCTCCACAAACAGGGCTTTCTTGTCGCCGCGCCAGTTTATCAACAAATTACCGCTGTGAGCTCAGCTGAGTCGCAGCGCCAACAGAAAACAAATTTTGTCATGGTTTATGCAACCTGGTGCATAAAAACGTACTTTCGCTTAATTTATCAAAGCTTGAATAGATATGAGCAGCTAATCCAGCTTTCACTAATTCTGACGTCCGAAGTCGCGTTATTTTATTCAGGAGCTCTCGCCGCGTGTGAGAGCGTTGCGTAGTCGTTTGGCTAAGTGTGGAAAATGTAATGAAATCGCGCATAGTATTTTCCTGTGAATAAGGTAGATACCGCACCGCTGCGGTGGCTCAGTGGTTACGGCTCTCGGCTCTGGCCCAAAAGACGCGGGGTCGATCCCGGCCGCGGCGGCCGAATTTCGATGGAGGCGAAATTCTAGAGGCCCGTGTACTGTGCGATGTCAGTGCACGTTAAAGAACCCCAGGTGGTCGAAATTTCCGGAGCCCTTCACTACGGCGTCCCTCATAGCCTGAGTCGCTTTGGGACGTAAAACATTAATAAACCAAACCAAACTAGTGTAGGTATACCAACAGCAGAAAGATACTATAGATAAACCTTTACCCCCCAGATCCCTCTGACATGCGTGCGGAAAAAGCAGCTGAAATCGGTAGCGGTCGCACTTACAATCCTGTGCATGAAATTTGTTTAATGGGAACAAGAGCAAGCTCAGCGCAAGGGTGCCGAACACGTACTGGTGATCGAAAACACGTGCTCCGTCGGGACAACCTTTAGTCTGTAGCTTGCCTATCCAGTTACTACTCCACTGAATCAAATCAATAGATCTACAATCTGATGCATAAAAGTATCACAGAAGATATCGCACGTAAAAGGCGATAACAAACGACATGACAGCGCAGAAATCTTCTTAGAAGTGCCGGTTTCCAGTCCGTACACTACCTGGTCGACTACCCTCGAATGTCACGTGAACGAGTAACTGCGCACAAGATAACGGCAGTACTGTCTGGAAGAGGGAAAATGTGAGTAGTGACGCGCAGCACACACCCTCATACGTTAGCTGATGGAGCACAACAACGACCGAAGCGAACACGTAAACATGCGTTCTACGCGCGGCGCCGGCGCGACCCGCAGTCCCTCGGGCCGCGCGCGCCGACAGATGGCGACTGGTGTCGAGAGTAGGAGCGCGCCCGCAGCCTGCGTGCGAAGGTAAAAAAATCTGGTCTATACACTAAAGCACCTATATAGGAGTAAAAATAGGGTAAACTGTCTTCCAGCGCACTCCTTTACCTTTCTGTTTAGAGTGCAGAGGAAAAATAACGCAAGACAGGCGCTTCCTGTGTCGTTTTTTGCCTCATGCTCTCGCTTTCTGATCAGATCAATTCGCGCTAAACTGCTGACGTTAAATGAAGCACAAGGCGCGGAATTGTCGAATTGTCGAGAATTCAGCAGATACTGATCTCTGCTGTCGCGGGGGCGCACTCTCCGGCGATTAAATTATATTTGAATGGCGATGGCCTTATTCTGCCCCTGTACATGGCTCGTGTCATGATGAACAGCGAGCCCTGGCCAATACTCCACCATGTATATGTGTAATTCCTTCATGTTCAACAACAACCAAGTGTCGTTTTCTTAAGGAGACAGCTAATTTTGCATAAAAGGGAGTGACGGATGAGCCCATAAGGCTGGTTTTGAAAATGTCGGATTACTCCGATTAAAATATCCGAAACGTCCGATTCGTCATCGGTACTAAGAAGTAGCATGGGTGTGATGTAGGCCGTCCGGTCTCGTGCTATCGGAACCAAAATTTCCTATAGCACGGTATCGCTGACCTATTAATATTTTCCGGCAACTGCTCGAATGCATCGGCAGTTCGCTTGGCGTCGCGCCGAGAAGGCCGGCTTAATATGCTGATTTTTTTTATTGCGAAAGCAATACTACCTGCACTTTCACGCCTTTGCCGTGCCGCGGCGGGGACCATTTGACCTTCATTTGACCTTGATTACATTAGATTGAATTAGATTAGATTGGATTGGACTGGATTAAATTTGATTAGATTACATTGGATAGGAGTGGATTGGATTGGATGGGATTGAATTGGTTTGGATTGGATTGTATAACCGATGCATCACCACAAGTCTAACCGCAAGCACCACCATTAGCTACACTACCAGCTGAACCACGGCGTAGGTACGGATATTGCTTTCGCAATTACCGGGCTTAACCAAGCTAAGCCACAGCGATTTTTTTTTTCACGCTGAGACTTCAACGAAGAGCCAAATTGGTGGAAATAAAACGAAAACGGGACGGAATCATCATGTTAGCTGGGCCCAGGCAGAGTTCAGCGATGCACTCCTGCGAACAATAAGAACATCTATTAATGCTAACCCAACGGTGGCTGAGGTGCACATCTTTCAGAACGAGCTGACAACGACATCAGCCTGGAGCAAATGGAGCGCGACTGAATATTGGCGCGCCAACAGCCATATGAAATTTTACAGCGATGGCTGCTAAGGGAAAGTTCATCAGTTCTTCGGTGTTGGCTTAACACCGCACCACACTGATTCGTCAGCATGCAGAGACATCACTGCAAAGCATGAGTCATCCGAACTCAGTGACGTCATGGTCGCAATCAAAAAAATGGATGAATGAATGAAAAAATGATGAATTATAATATTAAATTCACGACCCCGTACAGCTGTCGCTGAATTTTTCGTTGCTGGTAACGATCCCGTGAGCTTTTTAAAAAAAGAATAATTTTATAATGCGATAACGTTGAAGCAGTGTTGTCGGTAACGCGTTACAAGTAACTGCGTTACCGGTAACGCGTTACTTTTTTCGGTAACTTAGTAACGTGCTCGTTACCATTTCAGACCTGTAACGGGTAACGTACTTACGTTAACATTTTTCAGTTACGTGAGGTGTCACGTTACTAGTTACTTATTATTTTAATTGTTCCCCTCCGCCTCTTTTTCAAAAAAAAACGCCAAAAATGATGTTGCAAATAAACAAAATCTACCGGTGTTCTAGAAGACCCTTGTTGCAGCTCGCATGCATGCCAAAAAACACCTGCCATAGACGACGCACTCAACTAAAAAAGAAAGCACGAACACGCAGTCACACACTTGTCTTCACCACCAAACCACTCACACACACAGCTCTCTAAGAGTTAACGCATGCCGAACCACCAATGGACCATTTGCAGAAATCTGTAAGTCAGTTTCTGCGTAAGCTTGTTTTTTAACCAAAAGGTCTCGTTCCCAGGCGAAACTCTCGCATTCTTTGTGGAAGCAGTTCCCTCTTCTGAACAAACCCAGGAATTTCGCCAGTTTACTTCAAAATGGCCCCAGAAAGCCTTCGAAAGAGTACAATGGTACAGCACCATACCTCGGCACCATGAGAGGTGGCTCACTCACACTCGCACTCATGACCACTCGCACTCACTACTACTCACACACACTCACACTCATGTCCATTCACACTCACAACCACTCACTCACACTCGCACTCATGACCACACACACTCACAACCACTCACTCGCACTCACACTCATCATCACTCACACTCATGACCACTCGCACTTACAACCGCTCACACGCACTCACACTCATGTCCACTCACACTCACAGCCACTCACTCACACTCGCACTCATGACAACTCACACTCGCCACTCACTCGCACTCATGTCCACTCACAATTACAACCACTTACTCACACTCATGACCACTCGCACTCACAACCACTCACTCACACTCATTTCCACTCACACTCATACTCATGTCCGCTCACTCGCATTCACGTTCATTGTACTGTTTCCTTGTTTGGTGACAACGCAGGGGATGAGAGATTTACTGTCGCGGCGACTGCCCTCGTAGCTCCCCTAACATTATCCTGAGTCGCAAAGATGTGGTGGTGAGCTGCCCAGGCTTTGTCGGGCTATTTGGCCAATTTGCACAGCTTCGATGCTCGAAGAAAGTAGTCACTCATCACGCATATTCCATGCACCGAATGCTACGCACCTGTGCTGCTGCGCTTGCTGCTGAGACGATGATTGCCTGTATAGCGTCAGCAGCTGAGATGCTGAGATGCCGCTCGCGCGCACTTATTTTCGGGCA
Source organism: Amblyomma mixtum (assembly GCF_055824585.1). Classification (NCBI taxonomy): domain Eukaryota; kingdom Metazoa; phylum Arthropoda; class Arachnida; order Ixodida; family Ixodidae; genus Amblyomma; species Amblyomma mixtum. Next base: position 433,932,392 of record NC_143014.1, read on the forward strand.
ATGCTTGGACATTAGCGCGCGAGCGGCGCGAACTTGATTACTGTTGTATTTTGTAAATAGTGTACAAAGCTCTCCCCTGTCCTTTCTTGCTGTCGGCCGCCGCGGTGGCTCAGTGGCTATGGTGCTCGGCTGCTGACCCGAAAGACGCGGGTTCGATCCCGGCCGCGGCGGCTGGAATTTCTTTGGAGGAGAAATTCTAGAGGCCCGTGTACTGTGCGATGTCAGTGCACGTTAAAGAACCCCAGGTGGTCGAAATTTCCGGAGCCCTTCACTACGGCGTCTCTCATAGCCTCAGTCGCTTTGGGACGTTAAACCCCATAAACCAAACCAAACCTTTCTTGCTGTCGCTCCCGTCTATACTTCTCCTCACTATCCTCTCCCTTTCCCTTTCATTTCCGCCGGCTGCAGCTCGGGTGCTTAAGATATTAGATAGCAATTGCCGCGGCAGGCAACACTCTTTTGCTTCACTTTTTTATTTTTAAATAAACCACTACCACCACCACCACCCCTCCCCGCCCCCCGCCCCCCACCCCAACCACCTCTCACCTAGGCCCCTGCCGCCAAAATGGAGAGCAAATATGAGGAATGATTATAAAACATTTATTTCCATGTGATGGAATTGCTAAATATACAGGATATTATAGAGGTGTAGTTTTTTATTTTAATCGTAACATCGGCAGAGGAATATAGGGTATAGAGAGGATAAGCGGCTGGTTTTTTTGACGCTCAAAATGTGAACAAGTGAGGGGAAAAATTCACAGTATTGCCAGCGTCTCCACAAGAGGTCTTGTCTCCACCCAGACGAAGACAGTCCTCTTGCTGAAACGTTCACAAACACCCTGAGGCTTTCCCTCCCTTTTTCACCACGTGAGTACCGGCAGAGGAAGGCAGTCATTGCGTCGCTGAAGCATTGATGTAGCATCGCTCTTCCGGAGCAATTTCCGTTCTCTCTAGACCACAGAAACTATGACAGATTTGTTTTTGGTTACTGTCACAGCAAAAAAAAAACTGAAAAGATTGCCTCCAAAATGACCTGGCAAGTAAACAGTTCTTGGAACGCAACGTCAGAGGTCTTTAGTCGTTAAAAAACCTGCTTGGCGGTAGCACTGCACTGTAAACAATGACCGAATAGGTCCGACAGGTTAAATGTATGGGGCAGACTTGGCGATTAGGGGGAAGGGGAGTGGGGGGAGGGGGGCGCCCCTCCTTCCCTTGTGCGTGTGTCTATGACGGTGTGCAAGTAATAATAATGAGTTTGCCTTGACAATATTCTGGTGTCTAATTACCAAGATTTGGTCTTCCTTGACAATGACGTGTCCGTGACTCTGCATCAACTCATTGGAGTCAAGTGACGATTATGAATACTTTTCGCGGCATTGAAAATGGAGCGTGTTTTTCAAAAGATCGAGTGATTTCCTCACGCAAAGGAAAATGGCTGGAATGGGTCGCAAGTAGAGGTTTTCCCCGCGTAATAACGATGCTAGGGGAGGTTGCCATTATCAATCCATTTACAAAACCTACTAAGCTTACTATATGTGACCGATCTGTGTACTGTACATGTCTGCAGGCAGTACGTTTTCTGTATTGCCCATAATCCGTGTCTGAAGGAAGTTTTACAAACCAACTCGGTGTTTTTGAGGCCAGTGCATGCGGAGACCACGTGCGCATCCGCGTGGTAATAGGGGGTGCTTACTTTGCACCCGATTATTCTCCAACGTCGTTCTCGGAAGAATGCATATGTAGCTAACTTGTTAGCCAATTTGAGCCAATCTGAAATGATATTACTTTACTGGGAAAAAGCGCTATCCAGAAGTTCTTGATGGAAATCATAGTATCTGCTTCAAATGATGCCTCATGCTGTCCAGATATCAGTTAGGGTAAGATTGCTGAAATCGGCACGTGCCAACAGAAGTTAATCCCCTTGCTGTACACGAAAAATGAACAAAATCGCATTAACCGAGCTCATTTCGGTTTCACTCGCCAAATGCCGAAGATTAGGCGGCACAAATGAGAACCAAGCCTCGCATATATGCAGCGGAAGCTTGTATTCAGTTGTTGACTTGGCAGAGCAGCCCCCACCCGCTCATATTACCAACGGCGTAGTTCTGCTTACATGACGCTGACGGGAGCCTATTCATGACCAAAGAAAAAACTTTTTTTTTTTTGGACTCCGGGGAGAGCGTGGGGGAGCTTAATTTTCAACTCTTTCCTGTTCTGCGAGCACAGTCCAGAGTCGAATATGTCAGCACCCTTCGACCTGTTTGTGAAAAGCTCCTGGCCCACCTTCTGCCCACCGCCCTCCGTTTTCTGTTTTCTTCTGGTAACATTTTTGGCTGTGGCGTCGTATGTTTTTTTTTTTTCTTCAGTGCCTTAGCAGCACTCGCTTGCACGATACTTTTAAGCGAAACGAAAACTGTCGAATTATTAACTTTCAGTCGCGTGTACTGCTTTTCTTTTGTAGTTTTTTTTTCTCGAGTGAAACGGTGACAATACTCAGACACATTCTATTTTATATCCCTTTCCCGAGTACATAAAAAATTAATTTCGAACTGCGCGTCCAACCAATCAAAAAAGGTCCGGCAATTTGGTTGCCACCTCATATCCACTGCCGAAAATCGCCGCAACGTTTCATCACAGTTGAGTTTCCCTCTCAATCTTGTAGAGGTAAATTACGTTGATGATGATTATTGAAAGGTGCTTGACGTCTTGCAGATACGATATTGCTCGATCACGTTGCCAGAGGACACTTCTGGAGAGGTTACCTTTTTATTACCAATTAATAAAACAAAGAAAGATACAAGCAAGAAGAAAACTTGTTTGCATTTGACTGACCAGTAGCTTTACGTGACGAAACCAGCCCTCGGTCCCGCCCAAACACTTGATTTTAAACCCTATGACCCTGCCGTCGGTGGAGACAGTAACCAATCAGGGAACTCCGCAAACATCAACCCAATAATTCATTGGGGAAAGGAAAACGTCGCCAATCAACAACTGTAAAAGGACAACACAGCCAATCAGTGATTTTGGAAAGAAGATAACTCACCTCGACAAACACTGCACAAATATGTACATTTTCCACCATCAAGATTTCGGAGGTTTCTCCCTTCGTCCCGCGAGCTTCGCAAACATTCTCGATTTCCCACGGTGCAGGTTGTTTCAACCTCTGGTAAACTCAGGTTCGGGGAAAGTCACCTGAAGAGTCAAGGCCCACCTGTTCAGTACCGTCACTTACAAACTGTCTTCAAGCCTGTAGCTAGCGTGGCAATGTCCTGTTGACCGCGCCTCAAGCTGTCAACGCGTGCTGCCATAGACGTGGGAAAAAACTACACGACGAGGATCCGCCTTTCCGCAAGAACGTGCACAGTGGGATGCGACCTGACGTATATGTTCCCGGAGGGTGTTAGACCTTTCCCTTATTCTCGGAATCCGTCGCTATCCCGCTCCCCTTATACCGCTGGGCAGCCAGTATGACTCATCCCCCTCCCTGCAGTTGTTCGGAGGGCAGAAAAAAAAAAACTCAATGGACATTCCTTTATCGCGAACCCGGACGCGACAAACAATGCACAGGACCGCGAACTTCACTACCACCATCAGCACGAAACAATAATTTCTGGCGCAAATTAAAACATAAAATATTGCCGTTTTGGATATCTCCTTGGGCGTCAAAGGCATTACCATGCCTGATGCTATGCATACAAAAAAATAAATTATAAAAAACACATGCTTGATTTCCGACGCTGGGCTCTTTAAAGTACATGATAGAAACAAGAATCCTCTGGCGTTACCGAAAAGCGCACTTGGTTTTCGCGTCGTTTCCGGGCTTGAGCTGGGTTTGTGCAGTTCAAGACCTGGGATAAAGGAGGTCGGGTTACCGCATGGTTCAGAGCCTATGAACAAATTACGGCCAGAGGAGAGCTCTGCAATGCGTACACCTGGGCAAAGAAAAAAACCTTAGTCCACTGCAGCACCCGAGGTCCCAACTTACGGTAGTTATTGCCGAGCAGCGGTCAGTCATTGTTTCAGCAGTAAGCATTGAACTCATATGTATACGAGATCGAGCCATGCGGGGAGCGTGGCAAGAGGCATATATCTACATTTTCAGGACTGACAATGCGAAATTCGATAAAGGGTCTTAAAAAACTTGTAGCGGCTCACTGCATCCGCGAAGGGCCTGCGCCCGTGCCAACGGTGAACTAGAAAAGCAACGAATGATTGCCGTTCCCGCACCAGCGGAATCCTTTCCTTCGGTTGTCAAAGACACCGGCATGATGCCTTATGCTGCCTCGAGCACCTTCAGTAGTGAATATTTGCTTCCCGCAGCTGTCAACAACATGAAAATAGCTAAGCGGGTATCAGCGTCACGAAACATGGGCGACCGACTTCGCAGTCGCTTCCACCCACCACTCACAACCACTCATTGCCACTCACGCCCACTCACATCCACTCATCAATCATACCCACTCACCTCTACTCACGCTCACATCCACTCAATCGCATTCATGTCCACTCACACTCACGTCCACTCACACTCACACTTATGACCACCCCCACTCACATCCACGCACTCGCACTCACGAGCATTCACTCACACTCACACTCATGACAAACCACACTCATATGCACTCACTCGCACTCAAACTCACGACCACTCACTCGCACTCACACTCATGGCCACCCACACTCACATCCACTCACTCGCACTCACACTCATGATTACCGACACTCATATCCACTCACTCGCACTCACACTCACGTCCACTCGCACTCACAACCACTCACTCACACTCACAGACGTGGGTGTGAGTGTGAGTGAGGCGATATGAGTGCACTCATGAGTGAGTGTGCCGACCTATGTACAGCACAGAAAAGGGGATTGCAATCAACCGGCTGTTTCTATCTGCAACTGCGGCTACGTTTCTGGTTATTGAGTTCCTAAGCGAGCGAAGCTGACCTTGAACACCTTGACGTAAACAGTCGCATTTTTGCGATAATTATGCAGGTTCAAGTAAAAAAAAAATTGTTTATGTGCGCAAATATATTTTTCCCGGAACTATGACATTTAAACATTTCTTTATTGCTACACAATTTCCGTGTAATTTCGTAAGCAGAAGCACACCAGAATTACTGTAAATTTGTTGAGTTCAGCTATGCTTTCTTTGCGAAGTTGGAATTATATGAAATATGAGCTTTATAAAATTGTTATCTTGGGTTGTTAAAGCGAAGACGCACTGAATAAAATTTATGGCCATGGAGTAACGGCAAAGTAACGTGCGATACTTTTTTTCGGTAACGGTAACGCGTTACCTTTTTTTGTAGGTAACGTAGGGCGGTAACGCGTTCTTTTTTTTAGTGTAACGAGTAATGTATTTAGTAACTTTTTTTCGGTAACGCCTACAACACTGCGTTGAAGTCTCCGCTCACCAGAAAATCCGTTGTCTGCGTTGTCGGCGTCGGTGTTGTGAGTAGAGATGTGAAGGCCTGAAAAAAACACTGCAATTTTGAAAAAAAAAAACCAGTTTTTTTCGTTTTTTTTTTTTCAGACGAGGGAAAATGGAAAAAAACATTGAAAATTTCACAATGCAATTTCAAGGTTTTACGATTGCTTGCTTTTAGTTTAGGTTTTTGTTTTTGCTTTGAAAACAATTACAGTGTGCATCTTTGAACGATTGGAGGGCAGTCGTCATCGCCGATGCCAGGTAGTGCTTTTTAAAACGTTCGTGCTACGAGTACGCGGGTTGAAGGCCAGGTCACATATAAGATCCAGGCTTGACTTAAAAACACACTAATACTTGAACTCACGGCTGAAGAACAAAACGGCTGCAAATTCTACAGCGCTACACACACGGCATAAATAACATAGGCTGCTGTGCATGTAAGCGGTTTTAGCCAAATACAAGCCTAGTTTCTTGATTTCCAACATAGGAGTGTACAGAACATCCGCAGGAATTTGGTACAGGACAGGGGTCTTCAGCGAAGCACGTGACCCCATCTACCTGGTGGCAAGGCCTTTACCCCAACCAGTCGCTAACTCGTTTGGCTTGCCGACTGCTGCAGATACCACCATCATCCGCCAGCTGCGAACAAACTGGTCACGTTTCGGGAATGTCCATACAAGGATTAATTCGCAACAGGCTTTCAGGGGAACGCGTTCGAAAGCTTGTGTATGTGCAGTCGAACCTAGCTGTGGACACAGCTTCAATCCATGCTGCTGCGCGTAGTGCCGCATCCAGCGACAGACAGTGATTCTGAGTCCCATATGGAGTGACTTATAGATCAGTTTTCATCCCTTTTCGGTGCAATAGAACAAGAAGTTCGTTCCACAAATATGATATTTATACCTCCATATTCGCATGAAGTGCAAATAATTATTTATCTTCTCGGTGCAATAGAACCAGAAGTTCGTTTCACAATATGACATCTATAACTGCATATTCGACTGAACTTCGGAGCATTATTATTGATTGTTGTGCTATTGCAAATAAATCTGTTTTTGTCATGCTTTGCAAAATTTCCAATTTTTCATGAAAAAAACGATTTTTTTTCACGCCATTCAAATTTTCCTGAAATTTTACATCTCTAGTTGTGATGGTAAAATCACGAGCATGTCTGTGGCAGGTGGTGTCCGGAGAGCAACCTAGGAGGCAGGAGGGCCATCTATAGGTCACGTGACCTTGCACCGTAGCTGGTACGCTGCAGTTAAAATAATGATCGGTCGCTCGGGAAGAGCAACTAGCTGGGCCCCACAAGGCTCACCGCTGGGAGCACCTGCCAACCGCTGCACCACTGCGCCAGAAGGGCTATGAGGACTCCCAGGGATCTATGAATGCAAAGTAGAGAATGACCTTCTGCATGTATGGGAATTAACCCCTTCCAATTTTGTCTCCCGGTGCTAAATTCTTTTGAAATACTTCTACTCAGTATTTCAAAAAATGACTTTTTGTACCAGTGAGAAGGGATGCTAAGGAATGTGATGCGATTATCAGCAAGTTGGTATTTAAGGTACAGTTCTTGAGAAAAAAAACAGCGCAGGAACAGGGACACAAGAAACAGGGACAAGGACTCGCTCAACTCGCCGTTTTACTGAAGGTACAGTTCGTTCCCGCCCTCGCATGCTATAAAAGGTGAATATTCACCACGAGTACGAAAATTCGTACGGGTTCGGTTCTGTAACTATTTTATTCGTATTCAACAAAATACGCCCTTTATTCGACGGCAGTGAGAGCGGCCTGCATCGAGTTGTGTCGGAGAGATCGACTGACTTCCAACACGCAGCTCCGAAGGCTACGAAAACGGCCGACTAGAAGTTGCTTACGCACCTACACCCGCCTCCCTCCAGTCATCCCTCCCTGGTAATTAAGGTTTCATTCATTCATTCATTCATTCATTCATTCATTCATTCATTCATTCATTCATTCATTCATTCATTCATTCGATTCTATCCGATTCGGCAGCAAAACTACACTATTCTTGTCGGATTCGCTTTTCAGAAAGTATCATTTGCACGCTCTTACATATTTGCGTCCGATGTAAGAAAAGTTGCAATAGAGTGGTCACCACCAATCGACTTCTCTTGGTCTCCGCACGAACAGTGATGTTGAAAGCTGAATAAGGCATGAGGGTAACGCACAGCTCTTTAAACGCGCTCCACACTCTTAGAAAAAAGGGGCGAATAGGGGGCGAGAGGTTAGTCTTTTTTGGGACTAACTGACTTGCCACTGGCAATCGTCCTTTTCGGGACTAACTGCAAGGGGTGTAACTGTTGGTCCCCTTCGAAAGGGTGCAACCGTTAGTCCCCGGGAGCAGACATTTAATGAAAAAATGCAAACGACGCGTGATTTCCAGTGTAATTTATAGCGGGATAGTTTCGGACAGAACTTCACACATATAACAACGATAAAGGAAACAGAAATAAACATACATGAAAACACCATGATTCGAACCGACAACCTTTGGATTATGAGCCGAGCGCGGATATGACTACGCCACCACCGAGGACAGTCCACGGTAGAAAATAAAAGCCTTGTATGCGAAACACACACACGGTCTGTCTGTACCGCTCAAATTGTTATCACAGTGTGGTGGTTTTGGTGTCATATGCTTTTGAAAAAACCTGCGGTAAGCTTTAATGCGCACGCACAACGGTCTAAATCACGTTTTGGCCAAAAAAGAAGTGCTGAACTGTGTATACATTACGGCCGGTACTTCACAACCACAACAGTGGTTTTCTTTTTGTTTCTTTTTTTGCGTATAAGGTGGTCTTCTTCCTTGCAATTGGCAGCTGCACATTACAGCCTGTTGAAAACAAAGGTAGAAGGCGATGGTTCACTTCGTTTTTTGTTACCGGTGGAGAGCGGTGACAGGGAATTGACTGCTAAGCGTCGCCGATACTTACAAAGCATCACATAAGCTCGTAAACAACGGCAACGGTATGAAACTACGTGTACTTGCTCAACCCTAACTTTTACAACTCACATTTGACACGTATTGAAGTTCGTAGTAATTGTTTATGCGCTTGCACAGCTGCCAGCCGTTTCGGTGGCACGAAGCCTATTTCTCACGGAAAAGGGTATCCGCCTCGTCACAGGCAGCGGCAGTGCCCTCACTGGCCTTAGACGACATCCATGCGCTTCAAAAATCGAGTACTATTGCAGTCAGGGTCTTCTCGCGCAATTTTCGCGTGCTGCTGTGCTGCGATTCGCCTCCCGTTAGTCTCTTTCTCGGCAGTTAGTCCGTTGAGTTTGCGCACGGCGCGCATTTTTGGCAAGGAGTGTGTCGTGTGCAAATTTAGGGACTAAAGAGCCCTTTTTAGGACTAAAGTTGTCTTTACTCCCCCCTGGGCCGGTTTTTTTCTGAGAGTGCAAAATCCACAAGCCTGCCACGACCAGTTTTCGGCTGGATCGATGGACGGAAGGAAGATAGGAGCTTCCCCTTTGAAACTGGGTTGCAGGTGCCACCACGCTCGGCTTTTTTCTTTTAGATTTATTCCTTTAAATGTGTTATAAATCCATCTATAAATTCGCCATCACTAGCAAATGGAGACGCCACCTATCACGGTGCCCGCAACGTCAAAGCCTCAGCGCAGCCTTGGAAAGTTTGTCTTGCTTTCTGAAGATGGCGCTAGATGTCACAAGCTTCGGAGAAGTGGCAGTTCGCTCAGACGAGCTGTTTGTTCAGGTATCGCTGGAAGCTGTCCTTGAGCTGTCCGGACAGGAGCCTGGCGACCTGGTTCGGGAACTTCTTGAGCACCTTGTTGGCGGCGGATGTCACGAGTGGCGCCAGGGGCCATGGTCCGGCAACTGTCACGTCTGCGCCGCGCAGCGCCGTGATGTACACGAAGGCCACCCGCGCAGGCCCGCCGGAGGAGAGCTTACGTGGCAAAATCACGGTGACCTTGAGCGCCAACTGCCGCGAGAAGAGGTTCACCGATCCACGGGCACTGCGAACAAGCAACGACACCAACACAGCGCACTTTACGGCTTCCCACTTCGGGTTTTTGTCGCATCGAGCGTAGATGTTATCGAATAAATGGTTACGATGAAAGGAAACGCGCATTAGCTGTTAACGGAAAAGGGTCAAATTTGCCCTTACATTGCGGCGCATGCCCTTTGGCTACGCCTGATAAAGCATGCCAGCCTTTGCTGGCTAGAATCAAAATCTTAAGGCGCAGTCGTAACCAGAGAGCACGTGAACTCGAAGAGGCTTTTTTTCATTGATAAGTCAGGTGATGAATGCGTAAGCGATTCTAGTATCAAATTGTATAAGAAAAAAATTCCTGGCATGTGCGCTTAGGGAATGATTGGATAAGCATAAAGATATATATATATATATATATATATATATATATATATATATATATATATATATATATATATATATATATATATATATATATATATATATATGTTCTTTCTGAATAAAATCAGTCGCAAGTTTGCACCGAAACAAACAGTGCCTTCAGGGAAGCTGTGCGATGTCAGTGTGCGTTAAGAATCCCAAGGTAGTCGAGATTATTCTGGAGGCCTCCACATTCTTTCGTTCTTCTTTCACTCCCACCTCCCTCCCTTCCCTCAGAGCGCGGTTGGGGTCTCCATCGATAAGTGAGACAGTTACTGCGCTATTTCCTTTCCACACACAAACAAGAACAGTTAGTGCATCTTTAATTTCCTCAAAAACCAATTTTTAAGTCTCATTTTTTGAGGGAAAGACAGAAGGAGACAGTGAAAGTAGAAAGAGATTAAGAGGCAACGTGTAGTAGGTGGCTACGGATTAATTTTGACAAGAAATGAATCCGGAGCCCTGCCCTACGCGGTGCTTCTTGTGTCTTCCTTCTTTCACTCACGGTTCGACGGCAGCACTGCGGTGCCTAGTGGAAAAAACGGTAGTAAATAGGTAGTAACTGCTGCTATTTCCTCTCCTTGACTGTTATTACCTTCATAGTATCTTACGTCTACCTCATAAAACAAAAAAAAAAAAAGCGGAGATAACAAACGCGGCCGTTACTATAGGTAAAGGCGCGGTTATACTCCGACGTTTTCGGCGCGCGGGCGAGAACCGGTTGTGGTCGGATACGTCAGATCGGCGACGCTACGCCAGGCGCATTTCGGGAGCTCTACAGTCCAACCGCTCCGACGCGAGGCAGCGCATGCGCAGAACGTTTCTTCGTTCGAAAACCGGCTGGGAGAGGAGGCGAGTGGCGAAGGGGGTAGAAGGAAGGAGTGGCGTGGGAGGCGCGCGCGGTGCATTCTGGGCGGGCGGCTTCGGCGCGCTCTCGGCGCGGCCGCGCCGGAAGCCGCGGAAGCCGGAAGACCGCGCCGGAAGCCGCCGAACACGCTGGCGATCGGGCGCGCATTTCGCCGACGTGACGTCGCCGTGCCGCGCGCGCTACGTCGGAGTATAACCGCGCCTTAACGCTCTATTGCACTGAATAAGAAATACGCGATAGCATGCTTGACCGAATTATTCCGGTATTAATAACTGCAGTACTCCGAATAACATTGCTGCCTGATGCCACGCGTTTTTTCGGGCATGTTATGTGCGGCAGCCAATTACTACAAATCGGACCAATTCGGGCTCAAAAAAGAAGGAAAAACATCGGCCTTAGTCCTCTTCAGAAAACATCCTCACAATCCTTTGTAAGTTATTCATGGGAAATAAACATCTGCTATGATTGCAAAACCCAAAGCTGATACCACACGCTGATACACATTCACGGCCCGACACTTTTGTGGAGAAAAACGCGACATGAGTACGCTTCGAGGTTTACCGCAGCTTGTTGCAAAAGCGTGTATCAGCAAAATCAGCATGATGCAGTCTGAATAACAGTACTTTTGACAAAAATCCGAGTGGTATACCTCAACAACCTATGTTTCTTTCGTACACTGTATCCTTTCTCCTGTATCCTGTATCCTTGAATTAAGGGACGAGGGAGCGAGCAGAAGGAAGGAGAGATTTTTGACCGCGTGGAGTCGCTTAAAGGAGTATAGACACCTAACTTTTGGGTGCGTGTTTTCTTCTCTGTAATAAGGCCTAGGACATTATTATACACGGATTACCACGTGGTATCTTCCTACGACCGCTAAAAATAATTTACTATCGAAATTCTTTCTCGTGCTGTTTCAGTTTCAAGGCTGAACTCCATGTACGCGTAAACTCACGCGAACGCGAACGCGACGAGCGACGCCGTCGCGCGAAGCGAAATGCCCGTGTCGCTTGTCGTGCCGCTCAGATCTGCACTCGCAGAAAATTTCGCTCGTTGCCCGGAAACTTTTTCGCGTTCATGGACCTCAGCCTTCAACAGTCGAACGAGGGCTGTGACGTCAAAGAGAGGTTATAGAGGTCGCGTGAGGCACGAAATCGCTGCTTCTACATACGTTGCCATTCAGGCTCCTGAGGAAGGCTGGCTTCAGCACTGCAGTGAATTAAAACGACGACGCAGCGATTATATTGCAGCTTTTTCATGTTTCATGTTGCCTATAATCACTCTCTGACGTCACAGTCATCGTTCGACTGTTGAAACCGAAACAGCATGACAGAATGGATAGATTATAAACTATTTAGCGGTCGTCACTTATAAAAATGGTCTATAGACAGTCTACAGACTTCTTGTGGGCTCTATTGACTTCCTATAGATATTGCTTGTTGTCTAATCATAGTCTATGGACTGCCCATAGGCAAAAGTCTACCGAAAATGTATGGCCATAAATCTATAGATTGTCTATAGACTGTCTATAGCATTTGTATTGCCTATAGGCTGTTCTCTAGGATTTGTCTATAGATAGTCTATGGACTTTATAGACAGAAGTATTGTCTATAGACTGTCTGGAGTATTTGTATTGCCTGTAGGCTGTTCTCTAGGATTTTTCTATAGATAGCCTATGGACTTTATAGGCAGAAGTCTATAGACACTCTATAGACTTCTAAAACTTTTTTTGTAAGGGGTAGGCGAATACCACATGGTGATCCATGCATAGTAGTGTCTTCGCATCATTGCAAAGTAGAAAACATGCCACCAAATTAGGCGTCTACACTCCTTTAATTCACATGCACTGATATGTGAGCAGCCCCACCGTGGTGGCTGAGTGGTTACGGCGCTCGGCTGCTGACCTGAAAGACGCAGGTTCGACCCCGGCAGCGGTGGCCGAATTTCGATGAAGGCGAAATTCTAGAGGCCCGTGTGCTGTGCGATGTCAGTGCACGTTAAAGAACCCCTGGGGTGGTCGAAATGTCCGGAGCCCTTCACTACGGCGTCCCTCATAACCTGAGTTGCTTCGGGACGTTAAGCCCCAATAAACCAAAAAACCAAACCAATGACATGTGAGCCCACCCGAGCAGCATCTCCGGCGCCTCCCAGTCGTAGGCCAGCTCGCTGTTGTTGAGCGCCGTGTGGAGGACGACGGCCATGTGCGTGGAGTCGCAGCGCAGCACCACGGGCTCGAGCAGGTGCACCGTGGCGGCGCCCCAGAGGCGGCCGTTGCTGAAGCGCACCCCGCGCCACACGGGGCCGTCGCCCAGCACCAGGGGCTCGGTGGAGGCGAGCAGGGGCCGGGACTCGTCCATCAGCGTGCGCATCATGGCGTTGACGAACTGCTCGCTGCCGCATAGCGTGTCCAGGGTGCGCTTAGAGCGCCGAAGCACTGCACAGCGACGGGAAAAGGGGTGGGGAGGAGTGGAGATACATAAGCCACGTTTACATGAACGCGACAGCAGCGCATCGCATTTCCTACTGTATCCCGTGGAGCCGATGCGCTACTTGCGATTTCTGTTGGTGCGGCACGAGCGGCACCGGCATAATTTACCAATAATAAACGTAGAACACGCTGAAGTTTAATTTTTTATTGAATTAATGTACATTTATTAAAATATCAAGTACTATATGCAAAGAAGGTATTCATAAGTTTTTGCTTTTGTGCGCAACTACGATGAGCAGCTCGTTAAATAATGCACGTGACAAAATACCTCTGACGCAGTTTCGACGACTTCTGCTACGTCGTTTCCTGTGATGTCACATCTCTGAATTCTATTGGCTGACGGCCGCTTCGTTCGCAACGATCGCTGCGACTGTGCGGCGTGCGACCAACTGATTGGAAGCCTGCCGCAGCCGCTCTGCGACGGGAGCGGCGTGCCCTTCTGTCGCAGTGCGGCTGAAATCGCTGTGCGCTGTGGCAAGAATCGCATCATGTGAAACGGGCATCAAGTCCGATGGGACAGTGACCCTTCGCCCATTGCACGCGGCAGAGGGGTCCTGTGACCCCCATCTTGAGCCAAATCTGCTTTGTTATCCGGCGGGAGGGGGGGGGGGGGTATTGTATAGGCACGACAAGAAGGATGAGGGACACCTCCAAACCTGTTTCCATTCACCGCTGAAGTCGACTTGCCATTCTAGATCTACCCCCATCTGGCATTGATGCGATGCGCTTTCCTAGCGCATTATCATTGTTTACATGAATACGATGCGCTAAAAAGTTGATGCGATGCGCTGCTGTCGCATTCATGTAAACGCGGCTATAAAAGTAAGAAGTTGTTTCAGCGCTGCTCCAGGAGTCGAGCATATCTTTTAAGGCGAAAGCCTTCGGTGAATGAAACATGGTAGCGCCCTTCGAAGCATGGCTCCCGGCCTACGTCATCAGCGCACGTGTTTCTGGTCCGATGAGCAAAACATACACCCTACCGAGGAGGCTCTCACAGGAAGAAAGGCTGCGGGGCGTCTCGAATCGGGGAACACAGGCGGCGGGGCAGCACTCGACACCTGGTAAAACCGGCTCAGAACCGAAAGTGGACGATTTTGCCCATTGGGCCACACCTTTTCGACGTCACACTGTTTACATCAGGGGGAGGTCTATTCAGCCTGTTTGCATGTACTCGATAGAGTCGGGTCGAGTTTGCTTATCGGGTAAAAAAAAAACCAGTTGTCGGCTTCATGTAAACACTGTCGGGTCGAGTAAAATAAGCGGCAGAGCGAGTCGAGTTAACTCGCCTACAGGGGGTAGGTTAGCTCGCGTGACCCGCCCTTCTAAAAACATGGAGTCGGAGATTCGGGTTAGCGGGAGTGGAGAGGATAAATGCGAACCCGTTTTTTCGTATGCGCCGTCGCGCCCGCGAGACTTCGTGTCGCTTCAGTTGGACCCGTCTCGACTCGCTAAAGTCGAATTCATGTAAACACGCAGTCGTCGAGTTGGGTTGAACTTGCTCAACTCGATCGCCTGACTCTTACCCGCCGCTGTCGGGTTCATGTAAATGTGTCTATTGTTACTGCATTTTTCAGTGGGTTTACTTTCCTTAAATAGGGCACCGGTACTTCGCTTCGTCTCATCTCGCCTATAAGAAAACGTATTAGGGATAAATTTGCTCTATTTTTTAATGGCCATTCCCCGCACTTGTCCGTTGTGTGTTTGTCTGTCTGAAGCCGCTTTTGTGGCAGGCTGTATCTCAGGTGTCAGCCTCGTTGCCCTTTCCTTCTTTTAAAGAGTTGATTGAAGTTGCATACTGCTACTACTGGCAGGTATGACATTGAAAGATTACTTTACCACTTGAATGTAAGTTGTTCATGTGTTGTTTAGACGTTTAGCTAATGTTAGGGAAATGTTTTTTAGAAGCTTCTTTGCAAGGCTTCATATACTTTTGAACAAACAAGAAACCAGAGGTCATTAAGAAATGTATTAATTTTGAGAAAAAATTAGGCAGTGGCTTAGCTGTGGTTATGCCTGGATATTCAAGCGAAGAGCTTCACTTATGCTTGGTTTGACGTCATGGCTGTCGCAGTTGGCGCACAATGCACTGGGAGCACCACGATAACGGTGGAGGCGTTCGGCTGTCCACGCACTGCCTGTGTGGAGGCGGAGGAGGAGGGGGGTGGGGGTAGTGGTTTATTTAAAAAAATAAAAATAAAGAAGTAAAGCAAAAGACGGTTGCCGGCCGCGGCAAATGCTATCAATATCTTAGGCACCCGAGCTGCAGCCGGCGGAAATGAAAGGGAAAGGATAGTGAGGAGATGGGAGCGACTGCCCGCAGGAATGCGGAGAGGAGGGTTGCCGTATGCGACGCGGTCAACACGTGGCTGCAATGAAAGGTCAAACGGTGGGCGAGGAGGCGACGCCCATGCGCAGTAGCGCGCGGCTGCACCTGCGCTGCGTGTGACGTCACTCGGTCGCGGCATACGCGAAGCTCGGCTCCGACCCTCGTACAGAAGCTTCTCACAAGAAAAAATCTCGGCTCTACTTGGGCTTGACAAGCGAATGAGCTGGGTGAACAAAAGTATGAAGTGAAAGCTGCCAGCAGTCGGGTTTACATGAATGCGACAGAAGGCGACTCAAGCTGCTCAAGCCCACTTTTTGAGGGAAAACTGCAAAAAACGTCGAAGAAGAGAGTAGAGGACGGGTCACACTTTCCTTCTCAAAACTTGTCCTTTCTCTCGAAAAGTCGACTCACGACACATTCTGTCGCATCCATGTAGGTAAACGCGGCTAGTGTAGCACTTTTACATCGCCAGTGTAGCAACGTATTTTGTTGAGCACCGCACGAAAGAGGCGACAGACGAGAAAGCGACTCACATAACACGTTTTGCTGAGCTAGTACATCATTTTCTTAGGTAACATAATGGACCAACATTAAAAATAAACTCACGAGAGGGATACACAGCACTGTGTTGTAGACGATGAAATAAGAGAGATCTTTGGCATCCACAGTTCAAACGTCAATTATTTGCCAGGAGCTTTTCGTGGCGAAGGGGCTAGTAGCAACAAGGAAGTTAATATGTGTAAATTGTGTCACTAAAGCACGATTGGGACGTTTTTTTGCTGCATGTCGAATATTTTGTTTTGTGCAGGGCAATAATTTCCAAAGATACGGGGAAAATTGAGCTTGCTTTGCTAAAATGTGCGTGTCTGCGTTCTAGTCGAGCGTCGAGCTGTTACGAGTGATGAGAAGTTAGATTACAACACGCCCGATGTGAACCAACCGAGGTTATTGACCGAAAGACGCGAGTTTCGATGCCGGATGCGGCGGTCGAATTTCGATGGAGGCGAAATTCTAGAGGCCCGTGTATACTGTGCGATGTCAGTGCACGTTAAAGATACCCAGGCGGTCGTAATTTCCGGAGCCTTCCACTTCAGCATCACCCATAATCTGAGTCGCTTTGGGACGTTAACCCCCCTAAACCATCAACATCACACAGAGCGCACAATTTGCACAAAGAATCAGTGTACTTTGTTCTTTGGATCGACATTTAACGGCACCAATTTCTGGCCCCACTGTGCTCGCACTGCTGCGAAAACTTATTGAGCCAACGACCAGCTACAAATATTTAACTGTAGCCAATTGCCTAGCTATGGTATTTAAAAAGTTAATTATCAGAAATTAGCTAGCTCCTGCCACACATCTTGCATTGCAGCTCATACTGAGCGCAATGGGCACATCGTTACGTAATTGAAAACACAGCGAACTTCTTTTTAGTTCCGTGTTTTTGCGTTGTGCTTCCTATGTGTTTAGAGGCGTTCAATTGCAGTTAGCTGTTGTTGTTCACCTCGTAGAATGGCGCATACCCACACAGGGGGATCGGCCAAGAAGAGGGGTGCATAAATCCGCTAACTCTTCTTTTTTCTTTGCAAATGCCGCCTTTTTGAAATACACACGCATTACCAAGATTTTGAGACAAGCGCTTCTAGTTCCTTTGGTTGCCACCACGGGGCGCATATAGCTTTGGACATTCAAAAATAGCGCATTCATATCGTCCGCGACGAAAGAAAGAAAAATATAGAAGGAAGGAAAGGAAGGAAAACAAGGAAAGAAAGGAAGAAAGAAAGAAAGAAAGAAAGAAAGAAAGAAAGAAAGAAAGAAAGAAAGAAAGAAAGAAAGAAAGAAAGAAAGAAAGAAAGAAAGAAGGAAGTGACCCAGTGGCTGCAGAAAAAACGTGACAGACCACTAGGCTTAGCGGCAGTGGCCTTGATCGGTCCCGAATTCCTGGTAATGAGAGCTGGGAAACGATGCGGCCTTGAAAACGCTTTCTCGGTGAAGGGACACGTTCGAAAAGGAGCCGCGAAACAGCTTTCTATGGGACAAAGCCTGCGTTCACGACTGCCGCGCCTGTGATTTCGTTGTTCAATATAGTAGACAAATCTTCCATAGCCGGGTCACACGCTGACGGTTTAACCATTCCTCACCAGCAGCAGCTAGTCGCGTTCCGACGGTAGACTGGACCCAGCAGTGCAAGAAGTGCTAATTCTGACGCTGGTCCACCCTGTGCACCCACCTGTGGAGTCATGAGGCCCGTCGTCGAAGGTAGTCGTTAGGAAGGAGGCAACCACCAGCAACAGCAGCGCAGCAGCCATCGTGAAGACACGCGGAGCCGAGCGGCGCAGTCCGCAGCTCTGCCGCCGTGCCTCGGGCCGAGGAGAAGCTGGAGCCGTCCTCCAAGATGCATCGCGGGCTTCCTCAAAACAGCTACAAAGTCCCCCGCGAACTGGACACAAAGGCCGTCAAGCAGAAGACGAGGGTACAAGAAGCATTCTAGGCACTGTAGCGACGGCTTCGTCGATCGCTCCCCCCCCCCCCCCCCCCCCCCCTCGCACCCGAGCTGTGCAGAATGCCGAGAATCCGTATTGTCACCCTCACTGAAGGTGGAAGGGTGTCGAGGGGCATCTGTGGGCAGACAACCTTCTATCTTCAACGAATGCCGCTCCGAGTCAAAGCCACCTGCGTTTTTTTTTTTCCAATGCGCGCGGTGGACATTGTATTCCCTTTCAAAACCTGCCTCCCCCAACCGCAACTTCGAAATTCCACGCCGGGAGTTGTTCTCCTCCGTGTTCTCCAAGCTCACACGTTGTCAGCTCAGTCACTGACCTTTTTTTGAGGCCCGTAGTGCTTTGATGTCCGCGCGCCTCCACGCTAGCCGTCGAGGCACCCTAGCCCGAAGGGACTGTAGCACGTAAAGGCAACTGGTGCCCCCTACCGGACTGCGCGGTGCACATGCGTCCCGTGTTCACTGACGGCGTAGCAAGCCACACGTGAGTTTTGTCAGGAGCGAGGCTGGACCGAAATCGTGAAGCGAGAGATTTAGGCAAGTTCCCCCGCCAAGGTGAATAACTCGCAAACTCTGCCGGAACGAAACATGCGTAATGTTCAAGAGGGTATGCTGCACGGGGGGGCTATGAGGGACGATGTAGTGGAGGATTCATTTAGACCCCTGGTGTTCTTACGCGCATTGATGTCGCACAGCACACGGGCGTCTTCCATTTCACCCTATCGAAATGCGGCCGCCGCGAGCCGGTTTCGATCCCACGACCTTGGACTCGAAAGCCGAGCTCCAAAGTCAATGGGAATGTTCGAGAGGGAGAGAGAAAAAGATCGGATGGGTACGGATGAGCGTGTGTACTATGCTCCGCCCCCATTCAGAGTCGCTCAACAAAACTCCTCCGTGGCAAAAAGAGACCATGTTAAAGCTTTTCTTGTTACCGAAACAAGAAGGTAATCACGAGACTAAATTATTACTGCCAGACTGTTGATGCCTCTGGCTTGTTTAATAGGGCCAAACATTGCAAGTTTATTCGGTTCGCTGTTTCGATTGGTCAACAGAGTAATACAGGAACGCCGCGGACTGTGGCCAGTGGAACCAACTGCTGTTTTTTTTAAGTTTTGAATCAAGCAGGTGTTAGAAGTATGTCAAACGGATAAAAAGGCGTGTCATCTGTACAATTTAGGCTGAACTCCATGTACGCGAAAACTCACGCGAACGCGACAGCGGCAAGCGACGAGCGGCACCGTCGCGCGAAGCGAAATACCCGTGTCGCTTGTCCTGTCGCTCGGATCTGCACTCACAGAAAATTTCGCTCGTCGCCCGGAAGTTGCCAACGCGATTAGCCAATAGCAGCTAACCTGGCAGCGTACGTCACTACCGAGCCTCTTGCCGGCTCTGGCAAAGATGGCCCTGACTCTGGCCGGGATTCTTGCTTCACCACCGATTCGTCGTTGTCGCTACGCTGTGCCCCACGTTCACGGCAAACTAAATGCTCACGAAGCTTTCGCTTTCTCTGAACTTGCGTCAACCACAAAATTTTAGCGATAAAACACCCCAGATTTTCAGATTGCTTGTGTTTACGGTGCTGCTAGGCTTAGCGAGTATGCGTCGTTTGAGGTCGGAAAGCGCGCGAGGTTCAAACAGGTGTGCGCCCCACGTTCAGGCAACATGGCGGCGCCCGTGACAATAACATAAAATGACATGCAATGACATACAATGACAAAGCTGTAAACACGTTTTATTTGACATTTTTCTGCCCAAAATTGTAATCCTTGCAAATAATGTGACTCTTGTTATAAACGCAAACAGCTTTGCGGTGTATTATGCCAGCAACACTGATCGTCGTCTCCGTTTCGCGTTCGCGTTGTCGCTATTAAAGTGAGCTAGAAGGGGGTAGTGGGCTCACTCCTTAGCCGCCGCCATGCATTGCGGTGACGCCGTCTATGTCAACAGATTCTACTTCTCCGCGCCCCCGCGAGGCGGCACCACCGCCGCCTTCACTGTAGGAGCGTGCGTTGACGCGCGTTTGAGCCGCTGCCGCCGCTGCAGCCGCTGCTGTTTGCCTTCGCGTCTTGCGCGTTGCCATAATCAGTACACCAGCCTATCTTACGCAGAAAGTTTGATACAGATACTGGATGACGTCAAGAACCAGTCAGGACCCCTTTGAAAACCTATTTGGTATTATCGGCAGTCATCAGGTAGCAGTGACGGCCCCACTCCCAACACAGTTTTTGATAATGTCTTTTATTTAGTGGTCTTGTCAAGACAGTAAGCCAGGGGAACTGTGACCAGGGCGAGCTAGCCGCATTGCCAGATATAGACTTGTGCTGACACGCTTTCACATCAAGAAAGCACAAATGCAGCTACGAGTGTAAATAGGTCAGCCAGTTACTGCACCGACATCTGCTGACCACAGCCAGCATACAGCTAGAAGTGATTCTAGGCTGACATTTTACATTTCTGGGTACTTTGATAGAAAATGTAGTGAAAACGAATTGCGAAGCCTGTACAAGCCTACTAATCATGGCGCCGCAGGGAGGCTTTACAACTTTTCGCAACAATTTCCAAATTTCAGCCACCTTTCACAACATCTCAAAGAACAGCTATATTTTACTCGCGTCCACACGGTACTCGAATATGCCTCAGTGTGCTGGGACCCGCACACACAGGAACTTATTGATAAAGTGGAAAAAATACAAAACAGGGCAGTCCGCTTTGTATTTGGAAATAATTCCAGGACACTCAGTATCTCAGAAAGCAAAAGGAATCTTCAGTGGCCAGAACTTAAAACTCGAAGAAGAAATCTGAGATCAAAACTTTTACATAACATTTTCTATTCCAAGAGTGGTATAGACGGAACAAAATATATGAAGCCGCCTGTCTCGAAGCGAATTGGGACCACAACTTAAAGCTTCCTTCTAAAGGTATACTCTGCTATTCCTTTTTTCTGCGAACAATTCGCGAATGGAATGCTTTGCCGCCACATATTGTTAATGTTCTACCTAATGAAGCCTTTTTTCACTTGTTAAGTGCATGATTTTTTGTTTTTTGAATGTGAAGTGCCCCCCTGCTGTAATGCCGAAAGGCAATGCAGGTGCCAAATAAATAAGAGTCTGCTGTATCCGTCAGGTCAGCTGTACAGCTACATGAACAAACTAGAAAATATGTTCACGGAGTGTTTTTCCTGCAACTAGCTGCATTCGGACAGCATCATGGATGTACTCGGAGTTGTAAAAGAAAGGCTCTCGCAAGAAATCGGGTGCACAGCATGCCTCGCGTCTCACGGCTAACGTTATCAGCTTTTATCTAACGACACGGTTGCATTTTTTTTTTGGTGTTTGTGAAAGGAATGCTGGCGGATCAGGGAAGCGAGAAAAAACTAAACATTTAAAGTTGAGCCGCTGCTCATGAACCATGCACGTCCTATAAATCGCGGTTTTCATGTGCTCAGAACTCCATGGTGAGGCCTCACTTCTTTCCTATAGGTTAGTTCTCATGTCAATGTAAAAACTCCATATACGCTA
Source organism: Amblyomma mixtum (assembly GCF_055824585.1). Classification (NCBI taxonomy): domain Eukaryota; kingdom Metazoa; phylum Arthropoda; class Arachnida; order Ixodida; family Ixodidae; genus Amblyomma; species Amblyomma mixtum. The sequence goes on from NC_143014.1 coordinate 433,953,923, forward strand.
ATAGCCATTTCATTTTACAGTTATTTGAGATACTTTATCTACACTGAACAAGCGCGAGTAGTGGAGAATGTGCTGCTGCATGCTTTTAAGCTATGTTGAACACAACAATTTTAGCTAGCTCTGTTCCAGAAACGGTGTGAGCAGCAAGTTCACGAGCCAAAAGAAATGCGCACAACGAAACGGCGCTGACAGCTACAGCTGTAGCCAAAGAAATACCAAGAACGTATGCATGTCCTTGCACGCTTCGTATACTTGAAGCCGTGAATAATAATCCTCAGAAAGCGGGGCTATTGGGCACCGCAATCATTTTCATACAGGTGTGCATTCATGTTTCTGATCTGCGTTGCGGGAGGTACGCCGGAGAGGAGCCAGAAACGCGTTTGCGGTTCGAACACGGTAACCTGTTAGTTCATCGTGTGCTACCGGTAGCAGCATTATTTATTATTATATTCGACGTCTGTCTATCTGCTTCATGCAAGTCTAACAAATGGGACTGAAGGCAGCGAGTTTTTCCAAGCCAGACTGCCGCGAGAAAGCTGCTCAACCAGCAAAGCGCTACAGTGAAGTCGCCGGTGGCGCCACCCCGTGCGTGTAACATATACCGCGTCAGGGAAAGAGCCCCAGCGAGCCCACTACCCCCTTCTAGCTCACTTTATCGCTATGCATGGAGCTTGGCCGGTGGGCGAAGGAGCGACAGCCAGCCGTCGTCGCCGCGCTGCCTCGTCGCTTACTTTTTCGCGTACATGGAGCTCAGTCTGCTCCATGTACGCGAAAAAGTAAGCGACGCGACGAGGCGGCGCGGCGACGACGGCTGGCTGTCGCTCCTTCGCCCACCGGCCAAGCTCCATGCATAGCGACAACGCGAACGCGAAACGGAGACGACGATCAGTGTTGCTGGCATAATACACCGCAAAGCTGTTTGCGTCCCGGCAAGAGTCACATTATTTGCAAGGATTACAATTTTGGGCAGAAAAATGTCAAATAAAACGTGTTTATAGCTTTTTCATTGTATGTCATTGCATGTAATTTTATGTTATTGTCACGGGCGCCGCCATGTTGCCTGAACGTGGGGCGCACACCTGTTTGAACCTCGCGCGCTTTCTGACCTCAAACGACGCATATTCGCTAAGCCTAGCAGCACAATAAACACAAGCAATCTGAAAATCTGGGGTGTTTTATCGCTAAAATTTTGTGGTTGACGCAAGTTCAGAGAAAGCGAAAGCTTCGTGAGCATTTAGTTTGCCGTGAACGTGGGGCACAGCGTAGCGACAACGACGAATCGATGGTGAAGCAAGATTCCCGGCCAGAGCCAGCGCCATCTTTGCCAGAGCCGGCAAGAGGCTCGGTAGTGACGTACGCTGCCAGGTTAGCTGCTATTGGCTAATCGCGTTGGCAACTTCCGGGCGACGAGCGAAATTTTCTGTGAGTGCAGATCCGAGCGACACGACAAGCGACACGGGTATTTCGCTTCGCGCGACGGTGCCGATCGTCGCTTGCCGCTGTCGCGTTCGCGTTCGCGTGAGTTTTCGCGTACATGGAGTTCAGCCTTAAGAGCGATGCGCTTTACTTTTCGAGGTTGTGCTGGTTGCGCGATGACGGAAAGTTATCGGCTAAAATTCGACATCACGGACGACGTTAGCGCTTTCTGTACAGTGCCTGTACTTTCTGTGAGCAAGACAGGTAGATGATGTAGCCGGCGTCAACCTTGCGTTGAGAGCTCGATCAATGCGCAACACACATTTCCAGTCATGCGCCAGACATGCGCCGGTCATTTCCAAGATGCGTAAGCATTTCATCTGTTATCATCAATCACTCATTGGCTTTCAACTTTGCTTGCCACCGCACGTGCATTTCTTGCTTTTTCCGGATCATCCCACGAATACCTTGATGCTCTTTATTTATTTATTTTTCTTGTCTTTTATAATATGTAGTGTGTGTTAATTGTGCCTGCCTTCATCATGCTTGTAGTTACCCCAACTGTAGCCCCTCCTCATGTAATGCTCTCGGGCCCCTGAAATGAAGTGAAAATGAAATGAAAGTGAAAATATGAAGTGAAATGAAATGAAGGTGAAAATAAGGCATTAAAAATAGAAAAAAATTGAGGGTACACTCAAGCTCCACCTGAAGGTTTATGGTTGGTTTATGGTTTATGGGGTTTAACGTCCCAAAGCGACTAAGGCTATGAGAGACGCCGTAGTGGAGGGCTCCGGAAATTTCGACCACCTGGGGTTCTTGAACGTGCACTGACATCGCACAGTACACGGGCCTCCAGAATTTCTCCTCCAAAGAAATTCTAGCCGCCGCGGCCGGGATTGAACCCGCGTCTTTTGGTTCAGCAGCCGAGCACCATAAGCACTGAGCCACCGCGGCGGCGCTCCACATGCAGGGTACGCCGCGATAGCGTATTGGGTTAATTCCCATACATGCAGAAAGCCATTCTCTACTTTACATTCACAGACCCCTGGGAGTCTTCATACCCTTCCTGGCGCAGTGGTGCAGCGGTGAAGCGATGTGCCACTGGCCTGCAATGGCAGGCAGTGGCAGTCCTAAGGGAAGGGGGTCGCCTCCCCGCCCCACTTCCAACAAAGCCACTTCCCAGAACTGTGTAATGAAGGCCGCTAATCTCACTGGTGAAATGTCGGGGCAGGTGCTTTGACCTTCATGGACATGTCGTGGCGGGATATCTCAGCCGTCGGCCTGTTTTCCCTGGTATCGACAATGAATATTGCTCGCGTAAAAGTTAACATTCAAAGATTGAGTAATGGTATAAAGTCTATAGCGTTCTCCATTTATTTTTCAACAACAAAGCGCCCAAAATTTTTTGTGTAAATAAAATAAATAAAAAATCGCGTTTTCTATTTTTTTTCTTTTTTGATATACGGTGTTTTTACGGACATACGATATAATTTTTTTTTAATAAGTAAAAATAGCGGTCATTGTCAGCGACATGTGCGCGGTGTTCCAGCCCTTACCACAGCCTCTCAACATGCTAGAGCAGTCTGCCTAAATAAAATAAATAAATGTTAAATGCAGCATGCAAAAAAAATTACTCCTTATTCCAGGGGTTCAAAGGAAAGAAAGGCTAGACATTTTCAACCAATAAACAGGTAGTAAATGTTACTACCTTGCAGTTACTACGTACTGTCACTACCTAGGTAGTCATATATGTGACGGTTGTTGCTACCCCAAAATGTAGCAACCTCAACTAACTTTTTTTTTAGAGTGGGGCCAGGCCAGCGCGCCGCTCAAATACTCTACAAGTTTAGCTACGATGTCAGACCGTCCAGCCCCAGTAAACGATGTCACCACAGATACTACGGAAAATGATTGCTTTGGGAGTACAGAAATATCAGAGAGAGTAGCCAGAAAAAAAAAAACTCCGACAACTGTTTCGTAAAAGCACACGTTAAGAAATTTACAAACGGCGATTGTTATATAGTTCTTCATTGAAACCGGATGGCACTAATCATACCGGGCGTTTGTTTTTAGTTAGTACAGATATTAGTTTAAAGCTGCGATATTAATTTAAAGCCGTGCAGTCTGGGCAGATTGATTGAACGGGCAAAAATAAGTCCGTGATAGGACGAAGTTAAAAAACGAAGGCTTAATTAACATGAAATCATTATTTTTTAATTTTCTGGTTTCAGGGCACATGATTTTCTTTCGGAATTGAGGCCGCCAAACACCGCAATGTGATCTCACCGCAGTACAACCTTGTGCCCTAAAACAGGAATGAAATATTTAGTTAGTACTTAACACCATAAGTTATTAGCCGTCTTTAACTGTATCATTCCGCCTCGCCATTCAATCGGCTAGCAGAAACTTCACTGACGTAGCGATATAATAGCGCAGATTAAGACAGGACACACGAAGAAGACACGTGTGTCCTGTCGTGTGTCCTGCCTTAATCTGCGCTATTATATCGCTATGATCATGCACCAACAAGCCCAAAAAGCTACGCTTTTCACTGACGTACCTTTCACGGCTTTTAAATTTGAGATCATGGACTGAAAATGAAACACCCTGTAAATACGTCCTGTACGAATGCGAAAACGGCAGGCGTGTAAATGATTCGACCGTTTATTTAGCGACTCAGTCCGGAGTCAGCCGACGGAGATGACGTCCTCGCCCTCGACCAGCGACGGCAGCCGGCGGATGACGTCACGCACATTGACATGCGCCACGTAGATGTCGTCTCCGATGGGCATGCCGCCCCGGCGCCTGCCGGCGGCCGCGTTCACCGGGTCGTATGGCTCCTCGCCCAGCTTGGGGCCCGAGTAGCCAGAGTCCTCGTCAACCTGCAAGGGCGGTGTGTGAATAAACAGGAGAGTCGTCATCGAGGGCGGCCGAGTTTCGAAGCATGCTCGGATGAGGTGACAACGACTGAATCCACCCCTATATTATAGTGGACTCGACCGTTTATATATAATTAACTTTTTAATTTCTTATCCCTGGGGATGGATGGATGGATGGAAACAACTCTATTACACACACACACACAAAAATTCTTCCAGGGTGGTCCCCGTATCCAATTTTCGTTCTTAGCAAAAAATGATTCAATCACTCCTTGTGCTACGCTGATGTTTGTCCGGGAGGAAAGACGCATTTCTTGCTGAAAACTTCAGGCTTATAAATCCACCCACCAGTTTGTTCAAAGACGTCGGTACCGAAAATGACTCCGTGATTGCTGTCGGGCAGAAGAGAAGGTGGTGTATCCTAGCCTCAGAGAGCCGCGTTTCACTGTCCTGACGTTAGCGCAGCTTGCTTTGAAAAGCTGCCAGTGGCGGCAATACCTGCTTCTAATTTTGTGGTCTTTCCTAGCTTATAAAATCACTGTTACCATCAGTGATGGGTCATTCATCATTCGTTCATCATCAGCCTGACTACGCCCACTTCAGGGCAAAGACCTCTCCTATGTCTCTCCAATTAATCCTGTCGTTTGCTAGCCGCAGCCACAGTATCCCAGAAAACTTCTTAATCTCATCCGCCCACCTAACTTTCTGGCGCTCTCCTTCCCTCAGCTACAAAAAGAAATTTAACGAAGAAGATGACACATGTGCAGTGTGTGGTAGATCTGTGGAAACAATTGAACACCTCATAATCAATTGTGATGGTATCCATCCGGATGTCGATGCAGGCACAGTCACTCTTCCTGAGGCCCTAGGGTTTAAAGATAACAATGGTCATGTAAATAGATCAGCAGTGGAAGTTAGCAAAAAGCGATTGGAGGATTGGTGGCTGAAAAGCGGAGATGTGGCATAAGATGAGAATTGTAGGAAACCATAGGTAAAGATGATGGCGAATCTGAATGAGAACACAGTAAACAAAAAAATAGTAAAGAAAGAAAAGCTGAGCATGGTGGCAATTGCCACCACCCCGTTTCAAAGGGGGCGCTCCCATCCATCCATCCATCCATCCATCCATCCATCCATCCATCCATCCATCCATCCATCCATCCATCCATCCATCCATCCATCCATCCATCCATCCATCCATCCATCCATCCATCCATCCATCCATCCATCCATCCATCCATCCATCCATCCATCCATCCATCCATCCATCCATCCATCCATCCATCCATCCATCCATCCATCCATCCATCCATCCATCCATCCATCCATCCATCCATCCATCCATCCATCCATCCATCCATCCATCCATCCATCCATCCATCCATCCATCCATCCATCCATCCATCCATCCATCCATCCATCCATCCATCCATCCATCCATCCATCCATCCATCCATCCATCCATCCATCCATCCATCCATCCATCCATCCATCCATCCATCCATCCATCCATCCATCCATCCATCCATCCATCCATCCATCCATCCATCCATCCATCCATCCATCCATCCATCCATCCATCCATCCATCCATCCATCCATCCATCCATCCATCCATCCATCCATCCATCCATCCATCCATCCATCCATCCATCCATCCATCCATCCATCCATCCATCCATCCATCCATCCATCCATCCATCCATCCATCCATCCATCCATCCATCCATCCATCCATCCATCCATCCATCCATCCATCCATCCATCCATCCATCCATCCATCCATCCATCCATCCATCCATCCATCCATCC